>NC_134527.1:25534374-25863762 GCF_027942865.1 Odontesthes bonariensis
TTCTAAAACCTAGAAATAACTCTGACGTCACAATTTAATATTGTAGATTTAAAAATCCTAGAGGAAACAGTTGGGCATCTGAAATCAACAACTTGTTCTCTGGACATAATACCATCCGACTTTTTAAAAACTGTTTTTTACCTCAGTAGAAAGTGATCTCCTACAGTTAACAGCTCACTGGCATCAGGCATTTTTCCCAAGTCACTAAAAACAGCTGCCATTAAGCCACTCCTAAAGATGAGAACTCTAGACGCCTCTATGATGAACAACTACAGACCTGCCTATAACCTCTCTTTTATATCCAAGATTATTGAGAAAGTTGTATTTAACCAGCTCAACGACTTGATAACTTTCAATCAGGCTTCAGACGTCATCACAGCACTGAAACAGCTCTGGTCAAAGTGTTAAACGACACCAGGTTGAATACTGATTCTGGTAATGTTTCAGTCCTGGTTCTGTTGGACCTCAGCGCTGCGTTGTTGCACAGGCTGGAAAACTGGGTTGGACTTTCTGGAGCGGTCCTTAACTGGTTGAGGTCCTACTTAGAAGTTCAGAGTTATTTTGTTACAATTGGCAGATATGAATCTGAGCGAGTGGCCATGACTTGTGGAGTCCCCCAAGGGTCAATTCTTGGACCTCTTCTGTTTAACTTGTATATGCTCCCTTTGGGTCAGATATTGCAGAACTTTAACATCAATTATCAATTATGCAGACGATACACAACTTTATGCGTCTCTGTCACCGGACGACTGCAGCCCAACAGACGTACTGTGTCAGTGTCTGGAGGAAGTAAACACCTGGATGAGAGATAATTTTCTACAATAAAATGAAGACAAAACTGAGATAATTCTGTTTGGTAGCAAAGAGAAGAGGTCAGCGTTGGTAAATATCTTACAATCACTGACCAAGTTCGTAACCTTGGCGTGTTGATAGACTCAGATCTGACTTTCAGCAGCCACATCAAAGCTGTCACCAAGGCAGCTTTTTACCATCTCAGGAACATCAACAGAATTAAAGGTTTCCTCTCCCAAAAAGACCAGGAGAAACTCATCCATGCATTCATCTCCAGAAGACTCGATTACTGTAATGGTCTTTTAACTGGACTTACTAAAAAGAGCATTAAACATCTGCAGCGCATCCAGAACGCTTCTGCTAGACTAAGAGAGGGGATTAGTGCGCCAGTTTTAAAATATTTACACTGGCTTCCAGTCAGTTACAGAATAGATGGCCCAAAATACATCTGTGATATGTTCAGAGAATATAAACCTAGCAGAGCTCTTAGATCCAAGGACTCAGGTCAGCTGTTTTTAAATTCATGTAAATTATTTTATTTGTTCCTCTTTATATTCTTTTACGTATTTTTAATGCTTCTTACACTCCCTGCTGCAATGCTTTTATTTCATGTGAAGCACTTTGAACTGTTTTTTACATGAAATGTGCTATACAAATAAATTTGATAAAATAAAGCTTCCAATATTCAAGCAAACAGGAAAAACAAAGGTTTCAAACTGAAAGCCACAATTTATAAAAACTGCTTCAGTAGTAAATTGTTTATTCAGTGCTTTTTAATTACATGATGCAACAATGATCAGAATCCTGTGTGATGCATCAATGGTAGCAAAACCACAGGCTGTTATAGCAAATCAAAGAGCACACCATAGATCAGATAAAATCAGGTAAAGTGATGTGTTGAAGGAGAAGCTAACACACGTACCAAACAATTCATGGTCCAAAATAAAACTCTGCTTACCAAGAGACAATAGAGTTAAAAAGAATTCCAAATTTTCCAAATCAGCCAGAAAACAGAAAACAAAGGGAGCGAGTAAAATTCTTGAGGGACTAAGTGCCTTGAGATGATTTTTGTTGGGATTTGGAGCTATATAGATAAAACTTAATTTAATTAGCTTGGGTTAATAGCAGAGTTATTGGTTAAAGCACATAGTGAGTGTGACACTCCAATATTAATAGGTGTAAAATAGAGAAATCCAAGTTTAGGTTAGTGCTTGATTTGAGAGTATTCAGTGTTGCATGTACAGTGTGTGAGGATGTCACAGTGTGTCTTTTTATTTTTTCTGGATCGTTAAATGTTCTGCTTATTTAGTGTTTTTCAGACGTTTTTTCTGGCTGAGATGTTAGCATTCATACAGAGGTAAGCAGATCTTCATTTAGCAAAGGGTCAAGGCACGTCTGAGAGAATTAATGGAACCTGGAGAGCCAATATTGATATGATCTATGAACTGTTCCGCAAGTTGTTTCTTACATTAAAGCATTAATGTAAGAAATGTAACATTCTCTTGCCAGCACCATAGTTGAGAGGAATCATTTAAAGGACCCATACTCTGTAGTTTGCTGATTATTTTGTTTTTAGATGTAAGGAATGGAAAGGATAAAACAGCTGATTACTTCATGATGAGTGATTTTTTATTTTTTTTTAGATGGTTTTCAGTGTTCAAACTCACCCACCAAACCCAACACCAACTAAATACACTGACCCAAACATATTCTTATAGAGGAAAGAAGAGTGAGTGTTAGATGCAGAAGTGGGAGGATGTGAATGGGATGAATGAAATGTTCTGTGTGAAAAGTTTTATTTATGCGTTTTAGTTCTTTAGAAAAGTTCCACAAGAGATGACCCAAGTTGTTAAACCTGGCGCACTTAAGTAAGACAAAATATACTCAAGGCAGAGCTGCTCTAAGGAAGGTAAAGCACAGAGCTTTGAACTCCACGAAGGCCTAAATTATGTCAAAGGAAAACAAAAAGGATCCTGAACAATTTGGCTAACATTCCAAAACTGCTCAGAGCAAAGAAAATTAGTACAAAACAAAATTGAGAAGAGAAGTGAGAATAGTTTACCGGATCTGGGCCCTTAATTTGCATAGAACAAGGGATTGTTACGTTTCTGAAATCATCAAAAACTGCAGTAACAACTCGTGTGTCCTGTTTGCTACAGTAAAAAGATTAACAAACCCTCCAGTTTCACTGCCTTCAGAACTCATTTCTACATCCAAGTATAATGAGTTTGCAATATTCTTTAATGACAAAGTTCAAGGCATTAAAAATGCAATAATTTCCACAACACAAATAACTACTCTGCAGCCAGCTAGACACCTAGAGCTGACACATTTCACACCTGTTACTGACACAACAGTCAAAGAGATCATCTGCAGTCTGAGTTCATCAACGCGCTGCCTTGATGAGTTGCCCACTAGATTTCTAAAGTGTGTGCTGAACAGCTTGTTACCACAACTCGCTCATCGAGTCAACATCTCACTCCAGACTGGAACATTTCCAAAGGCCTTAAAAAACCGCTGTCATTAAGCCTCTTCTAAAGAAGAGCAATCTTGATGCCACAGTACTGAACAACTACCGGCCCATATCAAACCTGCCATTCTTACACAAAGTCCTAGAAAAAGTCCTATATACCAACAGCTTAGTGACTTTCTCCTGTCTAACAATGCTTTTGATACTTTCCAATCAGGATTTAGGCCCCACCTCAGCACTGAGACAGCTCTGATCAAGGTGAAAAACGACATCCGCCTGAACACGGACGCAGGCAAAGTCTCAGTCTTAGTTCTGCTGGACCTGAGTGCTGCCTTTGACACAGTTGACTATGCGACCTTATTACAGAGGTTAGAAGACTGGGTGGGAATCTCTGGTCGTGCTTTAAACTGGTTCAAGTCCTATCTCGAGGACAGGAAGTATTTTGTTGAAATTGGTAACTGTGTCTCAGACCAAATGGCTATGACCTGTGGGGTTCCCCAGGGGTCAATCCTGGGTCCCCTATTGTTCAATATGTACATGCTTACATTAGGCCAGCTAATACGCAGCTATAATGTGTCCTACCACAACTATGCAGATGACACTCAGATCTACTCTCTCTAAAACCTAATTATCAAGTTAGAAATCTCTGGGTAATATTGGACTCAGACCTAAACTTTAACAGCCACATTAAATCAGTAACATCAGCAGCTTTTTACCATCTAAAAAACATTGCCAGAATCAAAGGAATAGTGTCCAAACCAGACTTAGAAAGACTAATCCATGCATTTGTCTCCAGCAGGTTAGACAACTGTAACGGCCTGCTCACTAGGCTCTCTAAACGGGCTGTAAGACAGCTGCAGTACATCCAGAACGTTGCTGCTCGAGTCCTGACTAGAACCAGGATATACGACCATATTAGTCCAGTGCTCAGGTCTCTGCACTGGCTTCCTGTTTCTCAGAGAATAGACTTTAAAACAGCTCTGCTCATGTATAGGGGTGTGCAAAATAATCGTCATGACGATGCATCGCGATTCTAATTTTCGCGATCTACTGCATCGATTCTTGACGCCAAGTATCGATTATTTAAAAAAAAAAATAATAATAGATAAATACTTTTTTTTAATGCCTTTAATGATAGGACACATGCAATTGATGCATTTCGCTGCAAGGGATGTTTGCAATATATATATATCTATATATATATACATATATATTTTATAGTTTTATAAAGCCTATGCACTTTTTTTTTTGTCTGTACTGATCATCCCTATTTTGTTATTTTAAGTTTTATAAATCCCATGCACTTTTTGTGATGAGTGTGTCCAGTTATAGTAATATTTGTGTCCAGTAATATTTGTTTTAATGGCAATACCTCCAAAAGTTGTTTCAATAAATACAGTTATGAATTGATTTGCTTTGAGTTATGTATCAATTGAAGACACTATCCAGATCATACACAGCCAGTCAGCCACTGATAATGGCTGTATTTTTTTTTTTAAGTATGTTCAGTGAAAATATCGCAATGCATCGCAATAATTCAAGTAATCGTGATGCATCGTGATAGTATCGCATCGTGGCATGTGAATCGTGATTCGAATCGAATCGTGACTTCTTTGCCAATACCCACCCCTACTCATGTACAAGTCTCTTCATGGTCTAGCGCCAAAGTACATCTCTGACATGTTAGAGCCATATGAATCAACTCGGACTCTGAGAACCTCAGGGAGGGGTCTCCTGCTGGTGCCCAGAGTCAGGACTAAACAAGGTGAGGCTGCGTTTCAGTTTTATGCTCCTAAAATCTGGAACAGTCTTCCAGAAGATGTGAGACAGGCCTCAACTCTGACAATGTTTAAATCCAGGCTGAAAACAGTTCTATTTAGCTGTGCATATGACACCTGAAAGTATTTTATCTGCACTCTTCACTTTTAAATTTATTAATTAATGATTGTTTTTTTTATGTTTTTTTGGAATGATTTTTGGAATTTTCTTGTGATTTTATGTAGCTGTAAAGCACTTTTGTGTACAAATTGTGCTCTACAAATAAAATTGCCTTGCCTTGCCATGTATGCAAGGTAACAGTGATCAATCTCCGACCAAAGATCTGATGCCTGACAACACAAACACGATGCTGTGGCACTGCTAAGAAAAAGTTAGCAGCACAAGGCCACAAGGCTCGCCTCAAAGATAAATAAACAAATAAAATAAACCTTGGTTTTAATTCTAATCTGTATGGAAAGATGTTATTGTATCACGTGATGTTGGAAACGGCTCTGATGTCACACTGTCGGGACCACATGATGTGTTTCTAGCCCCTTTCACACTGCGACCCGCTACCTTAGCGGGTCCAAATTGCACCTTCGACCCGCGTCGAGCAATGTGAACGCTTGGCGTGTTGGTGACCCGTGTCGCCTGAAGCCGAGTTCAGGGGGCGTTGCCTAGTGGCAGAGCGTCACACGAAACACAGAAAATGCTGGGCGTGTACAATGACGTAGGCACAAGCCATGTGTCGGAGGTAGGGTTAAATAGAGTAGAGTAGAGTACTATTTATTAATCCCGACGGAAATTAAGGTGTCAAGTAGCAAACATATATCAATACAAAAAACACAAGGCACTATACACAACATTGCACATATAACAGCCATATAACTCAGCAAAAAAAATCACCTTGAGGACTCGTTTTTGCAATTGTATATGCAGTTCATGGAGATATTATTTTACGGGGTGTGGATGGTTACAACGTGGGATGCCGCCGAAGAACATATGCGGAGAATACAAGAGCACTATAGTCCCCGACATGTGGCGGTAAATAACGTCCTCTGCTCGGAGGCTGAGGAGCTCGCGGACCTCCTTGTCTCCCCAGTTGGCCATCTTCAAAAATGTCTCGAACTTGATGTAGGCTAAAACAGAGTGAAACTTGTCCTCACCTGTCGCTGTTGTTCTGAATCAGCTGTCCATTCTGTCTTTTAAACTCCTCACGTCACGCCACGCCCACGTCCGACCCGCGTCGATTGCGTTCACACCAAACTCGGCTCGGCAAAAAGACTAGGGTCCGACGCGGGTCGAAAGGCGAGTCGAGTTGACGCGGCAGCCCGGGTCGGCAGTGTGAACGCAACAGCGGACACGCTAAAGTCGCGGATTAAATGCGGGTTATTCGGCAGTGTGAAAGGGGCTTAAGATTCAAATGGATAAGGAAAAAACTAAAAACTTAATGTTGATCCTGAACGGTCTGTGGATGGCTCAGCATCACCAAACACAGCCACTGGTAAGAATCCAATTTGGTATTAAGTAACAAGGGAGAATTAAGTCGATTATGGTGAAATTTTATCTTAACGCTCGGAGCTGAATTAAGAAAGGAAAGGCAATATTTAGCCTAAACAGGTTAATCAGTTACTCATTGAGAAGAAATGGCTGCTTTCTTGATGCTGTGCTGCTCCCAAAATAAGATCTAACTACAAACATTTCTGCCCTGCAGCAGACAGCAGCACAGGAGCAGAAACTGCAGTGGAGGAGTTCGGCAATTAACATACGGACGGGACTAAGTCTCGTCAGGGGGGTGGATTATACAATAATTAATCATGGTTTACCAAAACTTCTCACGTTTCCCAAAAATTCTGTGCGAGTCTTTGTCTTTGTTCTGTTTTGTCTTGTGTTGTGTCTCTGTGCTGATGTGTTCTATCAATGGTTTGAAATTTTTTCCACAGCAAAATAAGTTGATATTACTGCATTTCTAATCAATGCTTTACAGCAGGTTGGTGAGTATTTTGGTATTGTCCTAAAACATGGTTTATATCAACTGGCCAGTTGTTTTATATTTTGGGGTTCATATGAAAACTTAATTGGTCGACCAATGAATACTGGAATTGAACCTGTTAAAAGGCAATTCCTTAATGTAAAACATGTTGAAAATGACATGTTGCATTGTTGGCGGCGCCACGTAAGGCAGCGGCTACTCCAGCTCCCGATAGCGATGTGCGTTTTTTGTTAAATATGTTGTCTGTACCGTCACAGTCTTGTACGAGAATAGTCTATAACAGGACTACTTTACTTGGGCTACGAAACTCCAACTTCTCCGATAATCTTTCTGGAGTTACTCTGGCTTTGGAACCCGTAACACTCCAAGAGCTAGGCATTCTACAACGGCAAGATCCAGGGGCTTGCAAAGCAGCGGACTCCACTCCCCCCACCGGCCGACACTGGAGCCGCCGCAAGCGGTGTGCCAGACCGAGAAAGCGGGGCAGTCATGCGGGTATCCGCACCAGGCTAAAAGCTAACCCATACAGACCAGCACTTCCTTCTTTTCTGCTATCCAACGTTCGTTTGCTGGAAAACAAAATGGACTAACTCAGACTGGATTTATCAACACAAAGAAAGGTGAGAGACTGCAACGCCATCATCCTCACAGAGACGTGGCTCAATAACACCGTTCCAGACAATGCCATTCAGGTAGACGGACTAACAACATTTTGGGCGGACAGGGATCATGCTCTCAGCGGTAAATCGCGGGGAGGAGGCGTATGTATCTATATCAATAACTATTGGTGTACAAACGCCGAAATTGTCTCAAGCCACTGTTCTGAGAACATTGAATTTCTAACACTTAAATGTCGACCTTTCTACATGCCAAGAGAATTCACAGCCATCAACATCACAGCTGTGTACATTCCACCCAGTGCGAACACAAAGGAAGCACTGTCTATATTATATCAGTCTGTCAGCTCAATGCAGAACTCTAACCCGGACACTGTCTACATAATCGCTGGCGATTTCAATCAGGCCACATTATTATAAACATGTGAACTTTGTGACCAGGTGAGAGAACAATCTTGACCAGGTCTACACCAACATCAAACAGGCATTCAGAGAAGTTCCCCACCCCCACCTGGGGAACTCGGACCATCTCTCTGTTATGCTAATCCCAGTTTACAGACCACTATTGACCAGGAACAAGCCGTCTGTGAAGCAGATCAGAGCGTGGCCAGAGGGAGCCACCTCAGCTTTCCAAGACTGTTTTGACTGCACAGACTGGACTGTCTTTAGGGAAGCTGCCACTACCAACCATCATGTCAACTTGACGGAATACACAGAGTCTGTGACTGGATACATATCCAAATGCATGGAAGATGTGACCGTCATCAAAAACATCACCACAAGAGCCAACGACAAACCCTGGTTCACCAGGGCGGTACATGAACTCCTGAGAGCACGGAATGCAGCCTTCAAGTCTGGTGACAAAGACGCCCTTAGATCTGCCAGGGCTGACTTGAACAAAGGCGTGAGAACAGCCAAACGTGCCTATGGACAGAAAATCCAGGCACACTTCACAGACATAAAAGGACCACAGGTGCCTGTGGCAAGGCATTCAGTCAGTCTCTGACTACAGGCCAACACCCCCAACCTGTAAGGACAACATTGACTTCCTCAACACACTCAACACATTCTTCAGCTGGTTTGAGGACAACAACACCTCCACACCAACAAAAATCCCTTCCTGCATGAACAATGAAACACTAACCCTGGACCCAGCAGACGTACGGAGGACCCTACTCAAGGTGAACCCCAGGAAAGCTGCAGGTCCTGACAACATACCGGGGCGGGTGCTCAGAGACTGTGCTTACCAACTCACAGATGTTCTCACGGACATCTACAACACTTCTCTGAGCCAAGCCATCATACCAGCATGCTTCAAAGCAACCACCATCATACCGCTACCCAAGAAATCCCCAGCCTCATCACTGAATGACTACCGGCCCATAGCACTCACTCCCATCATGATGAAGTGCTTTGAAAGGTTGGTCAAGGCCCATATAACATTCAGTCACCCCACTACGCTTTACCCATTCCAGTTTGCATACCGTCCCAAGCGTTCCACTGATGATGCCATAGCAACAGCACTTCACCTCAGCCTGGCACATCTGGAAAACAAAAACAGTTATGTGCGGATGCTGTTTATCGACTTCAGCTCCGCCTTCAACACTGTCATCCCTCAACACCTGGTGAATAAACTCGGCGCAATAGGCATCAGCACCCCATTATGCAATTGGTTACTGGACTTCCTTACAAACAGACCACAGACAGTAAGAGTTGGCTAAAAACTCCTCAAAGACCACCTTCATGAACACTGGGGTCCCCCAGGGATGTGTGCTTAGCCTGTTATTGTTCACACTGATGACTCATGACTGTTGTGTCAGATACAATTCTAACCACTTCATCAAGTTCGCAGATGACACAACAGTGGTGGGTCTCATCAGTGACAATGACGACTCAGCCTACAGAAAGGAGGTAAATCTACTCATCAACTGGTGCGACATCAATAATTTACAACTCAATGTAAATAAAACCAAAGAAATAACTGTGGACTTCAGGAAGACACACATGCCACACACCCCACTCATCATAAATGGCAGTGTTGTGGAATCTGTGAAAAGCACCAAGTTCCTGGGGGTGCATATCACTGATGACCTGACCTGGTTTACCAACACCACCTCCCTGGTGAAAAAGGCCCAGGAACGCCTCCACTTCCTTCGCTGGATGAGGAGAGCGAACCTCCCCCCTTCTGCCCTCACCACCTTTTACAGGGGTGCTATTGAGAGCATTCTTACCAGCAGCCTCTCAGTCTGGTACAGCAGCTGCTCTGTTGCCGACCAAAAGGCCCTACAAAGGGTGGTATAGACAGCAGAAAAGATCACCAGATCGGCCCAACCATCTATCCAGGAACTGTATCCGTCCCGCTGCCTCAAGAGAGCAAACAACATCACCCTGCACACAAACTGTTTACCATCCTACCATCTGGTAAGCGCTACCGCAGCATGCGGTGCAGGACTTCCAGACTCAGCAGTAGGGCTGCCACGATTAGTCGACGTTGTCGACAAAAATCGATAATAGAAATAGTCGACAATGAATTCCATTGTCGACTATTGTCGCCAGACGTGTTTTTCCAACAGAGTGAGGCATCTCACTTAATTACAATCTCTGACGAGAGTCGCACATGCACTCTCACATGCGTCTCTGTCGAGCGGTAACGTACACAGAAATGGCGGCGTCCAACACATTAGCTACGCGTGCCAAAACTTCTAAAGTTTGGGAACATTTTAGCCTGGATACGGCGAATAAAAAGATAACTTGCAAGGTTTGCAAAGCAGACCTTGCGTATCACGGCAGCACCTCGGTGATGCACGAACATTTAAAGAGAAAGCACGTCGGGCAGTTAAACGAAACAGAGTCTGACTCGCCTCGGTAAGTTTCAAGTAACATTCAAGCCAATACGTTTTGTTTTTGATGTACATTTTATACGCGTTTTTTCACTTTAAAAGAGAGCTTTAACGTTATGCCTGACTGTGCCTGACACACGTATTTTAAATTAAATGCATGCAGTCCAAAGAAGAGAGCCACCATGGACCCCTTTCTGCAAAAGAGGCAGATGTGCACCCCGCAACAGGCGACTGCCCTCATGGAGTCAGTATTGCAGATGCTGATCTATGATATGAGGCCGCTCTCCGTGGTCGAGGGTGCCTGGTTTCAACAGATGATAGCCCAGTTCAACCCAGACTACATCCTGCCATCCAGAACCCATTTCACCCACTTGATGGAGCAGAAATACAGTACGTTTCTGAAGGTAATTGTTTAAAATACACACACACACACACACAGTCACACAGGCACACACACACACACACACACACATTTCATAATTCATATAAACAATCACACATATTTCATACAAGCAATCACAAATTGAATTTAAAAGCAATTATATATTTCATTCATATATTTTATATTTATATTAAAATAGCTGAAATACATAACTTAATTTTGGTAAAATCATAGAGTAGCTGCAATTATTAAAACTGTAAAATTTGTATGTTGAATAGTTTCTGTTGACATGTAGGTTTTTGCACTTTAAATATTTACAAAAATCAACTTTTGTGTTTTAAAGGTAAAGGAGATACTAAAAGAGGTCAAGAGCTCCCTCACACTGACGTGTGATGTTTGGACCAGCCGTGCCACAGAGGCATATCTTGGAGTTTCGTGTCACTTCATCACCAAAGACTGGCAAATGAAGACTTTGAACCTCGCCACTCTACCTGTGGAGGAGAGGCACACTGCTGCGAACATCATGATATGGATGGAAGAGGTGATAGAGAAATTTGACATCTTGCCTAGCAAAATTAAAGCAATAGTACATGACAACGGGTCTAACATGGTGGCGGCAGCTCGACTCCTGGAAGAAAAACACGGTTGGTCTTCAGTCCGCTGTGCTGGGCACACCCTCCAACTTATCATCAACAGTGCCCTCAAAGAGCCCAGCATCAACAAAGCTACTGGTGCTGCAAGAAGCTTAGTGGAGCACTTTAGGATAAGTGAGCTGGCAAATTCAAAACTGAAGAAGAAGCAGCAGCAAATGAACACCGCAGTGCACAAGCTGATCCAGGACGTCAGTACGCGATGGAATAGTACTTATTACATGGTGGAGAGACTCCTGGAGCAGCGCTGGCCAGTCACTGCAACTCTCTCTGACCCTGAGGTAACACCAAGAGGCAAGCATTACTTTGACCTAAAACCAGAGCAGTGGGTGCTACTTGAAGAGCTGGTGCAAGGGTTGGGGCCTTTTGAATGTGCTACCGTTTTCCTCAGTGGACAGGAGTATGCTACTGCTTCATGTCTTCCACAGCTAGTCAAAGGGCTGCAACGGTCCATACAGCAAACCCAGTTTGAGACAGGCTCAGGAAAAGCCTTTCGAGCCATTGCAGGAAAAGGAATAAGTGAGAGATGGGAGAATCTTAACACTGTGTCTGCAGAGAGAGACAACCCACTTGTTCTTGCAGCTGCCATCAATCCAATATTCAGAAAGATGAAGTTTATCTCACCTGAAGATGGCACAAGGGTGCAAAGTACAGTTGAAGTTCTTGCCATAAAAGAAGCAAAGGCCGAGACTGGGATACATGATGACCCTGAGCTACAGCAGAGGAGGGGTAATGTCCCAGGGGGAAAGTCAGCGCTGGATAACCTGCTTCAGTCTGACACTGACAGTCTGAGTGAGGAAGAGGAGGAAACCCAGGAGGACAAAAAAATCCAAATGGTGAGGAGGGAAGTTCAGATGTTCTTCACAGAGGCACCAATAGCCAAAAAGGATGACCCTCTCAGCTGGTGGAGAGAAAATGAGAGGCGTTTTCCCACACTGTCAAACCTAGCAAGATCTCTTCTGTGCATTCCTGCAACATCCAACCCGGCAGAGCGAATCTTCTCAGCAGCAGGAAATATCTGCTCCCAGAAGAGAGCAAGCCTCACACGAGAGCATGTGGATATGCTGACTTTTCTTAGCATGAATAAACTGAACGACATAGCCTGAGCCTCATGTTGATTTTAAACCTGGTCTGTCCACCATGACAGGTTTGTGTCCAGGTTGTATCACACAGTCCATGTTTACTTGAATTTGGATAACTCTGAATGCTTTATTTTCAGCTGTGTTGTTAAAACCGTTAGATTTCAGACTGTTGAGAATTGTAAAGTTCTTTTGCAACAGACTGTGCAGTTGACCACTGAATGTACTTCACAAAATGCACTTAATATTTGTTTTATTTACTGTTTTACTGCTGCTAATGTGCCTGTCCTTGGTTTACAGGAAAAAATGTTTACTTGATTGTAATTAATTATTTATTTTTCATAAAACACATTTGCCTGTCCATAAAAAATGGACAGAGGTTTATTTATTTATGGATTTATGTCTATACTGACCGAGCACTGTGCCTAATTGGTTTTAGATAGGCCATTTTTATTTACTTTTTGTATGAATCAGCAGCAAAGTTGAATAAAAGATGCATTTTTCATTGAAGTACCCATCTTTCTTGTGTTTATTATCATTTGCCACATAATTAAAGCAACTTCATGCTAAATTAAAAAAAAAAATTAATAATTATCCGATTAGTCGACTAATCGTTTCAATAGTCGGTGACTAGTCGACTATTAAAACAGTGACAGGATTGGAACAGAAGAGACTAAGCTGCACAACACGACTCTGCGCATGGTCATCATAAAAGATTTTCACTTAAAATAAATTGTCAGTTATTACACATCATTGCATCATTACTCATCACAATTTCTCAACAGGGTCATATGGTCATATTCACATGTCATGGTTAAATGTTGTGTATTGTTTTGTTTTTTGTGACGATCCACAAGGAGGGTTGTTAGGTTGTTTAATGTATTGGTTATGTTTTTATTTTCCAAAAAGCCTTTTCGTTGAATCATTTAGTTAATTCCTCTT
The DNA here is from genome assembly GCF_027942865.1 of Odontesthes bonariensis. NCBI lineage: Eukaryota > Metazoa > Chordata > Actinopteri > Atheriniformes > Atherinopsidae > Odontesthes > Odontesthes bonariensis. The sequence continues at coordinate 25,547,898 of NC_134527.1, forward strand.
TCATATTGTTGCTGAATCATTTTAAGTTTACCAGTTACCAGTCATAGCCAATCATACATATGTCCATTGCCATTGGTGTGAACCAACTGTTCGGAGCAGGACCTTAGGCACTAAAAGAGTAATTAAGTGGTCGGTCGCCAAGTGCGATGGGGCCATAGGAGAATTTTTCCGTGAATAAGAACATGAGTTACAGAAGTAGCAGCCAGAGGGTTTTTCGCTCCTATGCGCTGCGAACAGTGGACGATCCTGGTGGTAATGTTAAAGGTCTTAAACAAATTTTGGGCTCAAGTCTTATTAATACTGAGATTTGATAGTGTTTAATTTTTGGTTCAGGGTTTATGTTCACACTCCATATTATTTTCAGTTTTAGTTGAACATGTTTTAATTGATTACTTTAGTTTTCTTTAATAATTTTGTGTTAATTATGGTTGGTGATAGGTTAGGTTTTTAGGTTAGATTTTTTCTTAATTAAATCACTGATAAGTGATTTCAGGGGGGATTATGTAGGGAGTAGCAGGGCCTTGACACTGCTCGAACCACATATTGTTTAGGACCAGAATGAACTCTGTCTACACAATGACAAAGATGTAGTAGCATTCTCAGACAGCAGGCGCCAGATAGAGATTAGGATTGGGCCACATACACACAGAATGATATCAAAAGGTATAAGACGATCTCACAAACTAAGGTCATTGGGAATTTCCGTGCATGCTGAAATGTATATGTCTCGGTGACGATCTGTTCAATAAATTCCCCATAAGAGGCTACAAAGGTGAGTCCGACTCCTTTTTCTCCACAACACAACTTTTCATGAATTACCGGACGGGATTCTAAATTCTGTCCAGTTTCTCTAAAATTTAAAAACTTGAAATTGAAACACTCTTGAATGAGAGATGGAAGTGCACCCTGTTAAACACTGCAACCCTTTAAAGGGATAGTTCGCCTCTTTTGACATGAAGCTGTATGACATCCTATATTAGCAATACCATTTATTAAATTTGACTTACCCCCTGCTGCGTCCTGTGAGCAGAGTTCCAGCCTCGTTTTGGCGTTGACGATGGTAGTCTGGCTAGTTGGCTGGGGCTTAAAAAATAAAGCGTTTTGCTTCTCAGAATAATATGTGTTCAAAAGAGTTTGCATCACAAAATTGTTCATCCAGAAAAAGTCAGACCTCATAATCGCTTGGCGCTATTTTCTCTCCCTTCATATCAATGCGTGCAGCCACCTGCCGACAGCCGCGCCTGTTACGGTGTTTACTGCTCGGAAGCAGGGGACTGCTCGGTCTGCACGATCTACATAGCCCGTAGTGATACGAAGGTAGAGAGAAAATAGCGCCAAATGATTTTGAAGTCTGACTTTTTCTGAATGAACGATTTTGTGATGCAAATGTATTACTCTTTTGAACGCATATTGTTTTAAGAAGCAAAACACTTTATTTTTTAAGCCCCAGCCAACAACCTTCGTCAACGCCAAAACGAGGCCAGAACTCAGCTTACAGGACGCAGCAGGGGGTAAGTCAAATTTAATAAATGATATTGCTATTATGGGATGTCATACAGCTTCATGTAAAAAGAGGCGAACTATCCCTTTAACATCTCTGTCAGTCAGTGACAACAGCAGTCAGCACACCATGAGAAAAACGGGGAAGTACACAGATCCTGATCTCCTCAAACAGAACTCAACACTGTTGCTGCACAAACACAAATTCTCTGTTTTTTTCAGTCCCACGCAAAAGACGACAGGCAGAGCAAAATCAAACAAGCCACTCGTCAACTCCTCATCCTCTCAAGTCATCCTCACGTCCTCTGATGTGACTTCAAAGTCTCCTCTGTGTGAGGTGTGCCTGATCTGGTTTGTAAATGAGTCTGAGATGTTAATCAAGGCTAAAATAAAAGATGGAATTTCATCGCTCAAATCTTGATCTTACTGCTGATAAAAATCATCTTCCAGCCTGAGAGACGAGTTTACTTTTCTGCTCTGCAGACAGATTATGCAAATATTGACTGTTTTGATCATGAAGCCATCTAGTATGAGAAGTCTGCAAAGGAAAGGAAAAAGAAGCTTCCATAATACTCTCTACTTTCAAGTATTTATTGCTTTGTTTTGGGTGAAACACATTTGTTAGGTAGCCTGTTAATCTGTGCTCAGTTCCACCACCAGATGAGGTAAACAAAATGAGCGTACAAACAGATGTAGAAGGGCACCAGCTGTTTTTCTTTAGTTTATTTTTGGTGGGGGGCAACAGGAATTAGTCAGATTCTGTGCCTTTTCCTCTGAACACATCTTTAATGTTGGAACAGGTTGGATTTCTGCAGAGCTTCATAAATTATATCTGACACATGCCAAAATGTTCAATCCAGGCACCTTCTGGACCCTGAACAGCTTCTAACTCACTGGAGTCCTTCACAGAAACAGCACAGCCGCGTTTGAGGAGCATAAAAATACAAGAAATGTATTTATTTTTATCATTTGCTTTCTTCAAATTTTCCACAGGTGATTAGAAATACACAATGTAGAAAAGATATGTTAGAATAATAACATGTTAGAAATTAGGACTCAGTTAATGCAACAAAATTAAGTCCATTGACAAGCAGGTGGAGGCCACGTTTGATGAGATGACATTTGTAAAAGAGAAGAGCCTGACTCCCAACTTTGTCAGGGACGTGCTGGAGGTTCACAGGCTGTGTTTCACGTCAACATACTATTTTGGAATCTATCTAACCATATATTTTGTAACATGTAGACCTTAGCATACATTATACATTAATCTGTACTAGATTTCAGTGCCAAAAACCAACAAAGTAGCACCTGAATACAGAACTCATAGGAGAGTCAAACCCGAGATGAAACTAACAAGTGGATTGAATGTAAATTACCTAAATTGGTCCAGAGCACATAACGTTGCACTTTCAGAATAAAAATCTAAATAAATGTAAGATTATAATGTTATTCTTCTGTTATTTTTACTCCACAGCCACCACTTAAACTTGCTGATGCTGAGAAAAGCTAAAATCATGTTTTTCACTCTCTTATAAGACAATATGACTGATATTAACATGTAATTGGCTGCTGCCTGACAAGGCTCTCAACAATTTTTATGTATTGTAGATATTTCTCTTCCATTTCAAATAAAAATGTGTAAATTAACTGTGGAGGTGAGGGCAGCAGTATCAGTCTGAGAGAGGATACTTCACACTTTCTTTTATCTCTTTTTTTCTAACAATCCAATTAGTCGTCCGTTATGTTCTGTGATAATCTTAGGTGCGTTTATATGGACACGTTTTGTTTAAAGAGATTACATGTAATCGGTTTATTAGAATTCGACCGAACTGTATACATGAGCCACAAATAAAGAGATTAAATTTCTTCCGAGTTTACATGTTACAGCAATTTAATCCGATAGGACGATGTTTTAACAAATGTTGCAGTATGTCTGAGCTGTTTCTTTGCTTTGTGTTACATGAAAAAATGAGGTGCTCTGTTTTTTTTCTTTAAAAAAATAAAATAACATTTAAAATCCCGACTAGAACTCGCACGCAAAGATGTCTATTTGGTCGCGCGAGGCTGTCGGTTTGTTTTTCTAACCGTTTTATACACTGGAGTAGGATACACAAGTTTGGTCGCGTACGTTTTATTACCTGCCCTCGTTTGGAAAGGAAGAAGAATGTGATGCTGATGCTGCCAGCCACGTATGACTCTGCCTGCCTGCCTGCCTGCCATTAATATTAATGCCCTGTTTGATTTTAAATTATGTTACACAACGCCTCTTCTTTACAAAACATAATACGCATTAAAAATGACATCTGCCGAAGAAACGGATAAACTGAGAGGATTGTACACAACTGTTCAGTTGATGAGGATGCTAGCACGTCTGCAGTTGCTTCATCTTCGTAAACCAAGTGGATTAGTTTGACATAATTGTGAGCTTTCTTGTGACCGAGACACCGATTTCAGGTAGGACAGTTGGATTTAATGGGTTTGATTTTATTAATTGTATGGACAACTTAAAACATGTAGCGGGTTGTGGTGACACAGGCTAACTCCACTCTTGGTCAGACAGGCTGTTATAGCCTACATACTGGTGCTACACACATAGAAAAAAGATCTTTGGCTACTTACTAGTAACATTTATCTCCTCCTCAAATCCGACATCGACACCATGGCTGACGTCCGAAAGGGGTCTGCCTCCCAGTATGTCGTCCATTTCCGTCTGGTACGCGAAATTGGCCGGGCTTGATCCGCTTTTACCATTTTGCCTTTTGGCATTGGAGTAGGCGGCCTTCAGGGCTTTCCATCTTGACTTAATCTGGTCAACGGACCGGTCAAACCCTGCCTCTTTCAAGGCTGTGTGGACATCATTAAAGATTTCCGAGTTCCTTATCTTCCTCCCGTCCAGTTTTGACATTATATTTTGCTCTCGCAACGTTTTCAATAAAAACACCGTTTCTTCCCCCGACCAATTTTTGTTCTTCTTCACTGTCGCCGTCATTTTAATTTCGATATCTTCCGTTATCTGCCGTTTAACTAGAACTACACAGTCTTTATTAACTTTATCTCGCGCGCCCTTACACTTGCGCAGTAACATGAAACGTGTTCTAATAATCGGTTTATCCAGGTGCGCCTGTATATATGGGGAGTTTCCTCCTTCAATCGGATTATATGAACGGTCCAAACCACCTATTGTAATCGGTTTAAATATTTAACCCGTTTATATTTAAAGAGATTATTTGACTGTTTACATGACGCATATTTAATCTCTTTACACGTGTAATCGGTTTAAACGTGCATTTAATCAGATTAAACGTGTCTATATAAACGCACCTAATGTTAGAATGGGATTCTAACAGGAAGCAGAGGACACAGGACGGACCAGAGCGAGCTTCTCCAGACGTGTCTGAGTCTGGAAGATCTGTCATGGACTTCTGAGATTTGTGCCTTAAAGGGATAGTCTGCCTCTTTTGACATGACATCCAATATTAGCAATATTGTTTATGAACATTTTCTTACCCCCCACTGTGTGCTGTGAGCCGAGTTCCAGCCTCGTTTTGGCGTTGACGAAGGTAGTCCGGCTAGTTAGCTGGGGCCACAAAAATAAAACGTTTTGCTTCTCAAAACAATATGCATTCAAAAGAGTAATACATTTGCATCACAAAATCGTTCTCCAGGAAAAAGTCAGACCTCACAATCGCTTGGCGCTATTTTCTCTCCCTCCGTATCACTGCGTGTGCTGCCACCTGCCGATAGCCGCGCCTGTTACGGTGTTTACTGCTCGGAAGCAGGGGACTGCTCGGTCTGCACTTCGGTCTGCATGGTCTACACAGCACGTGTAAAGGGTTAAACTGTGGGAAACAGACACCCATATAATTTAATTTTTTTTATTGTGCCAAAAAGAAGTGGCTAAAGATGCGTTTCATTTTCCTAGAAGATTGGATGGTAGATACAATACTCAATCGAGTCGCCAGAGGGCGCATTGCACTAGACTGGTATAGAATTGTACCACTACATACACAGAGGAAGAATAAGTCCTTCCGTCGTAAAGTTAACAGCAGACGAACGTGTGTGTCTCTTCAATTCTGTATCACAGGTTAGTAGATGTCTTATATGTAGTGCACACGCTACAATTTAAGTGTGGAACTTGCACCTAATGTGGTTGTTGGCGCATGTCGGTCAGAAAATGTTTTGTTAGACGATCGTCGGTAAATAGAGAGAAAGGGCAGTATGCTAACTTGCTAATGATAGCGGACTTTTTTTTTGCGATCAAATTTTTATTTTCATTTCAATAAGCCAACAGAAATATTTCAGAGGATACAATCTTATTAAAATGGATTCCAAAGAAAAACAGTTGGCCCAAGACATAAGAACGTGTCATGGGAGAACACAGCGAAAGTATTGATGACAATAATAATAATAATAATATATATATATATATATATATATACATAAAACAAAACAACATAACAAAGTAAGAACCAAAAACAAAATCATATACATAACCTACAAACATACATGCAGACATATATGACAAGACAAGACGAGAGGGACTTTACATCAAGAAGCATTAGATGAGAGGTGAGAGAGCTAGTGGGAAAAACAATTTACAGCATATTTTTTAAAGAGTCAGCGGTGCTACGCCAGGTGTTAAGGGTGCTATCATTAGCACCATTAATCCGAGCTGTTGAAAGCTCCATGTATATGATGCCCAAAAGAGAGAGAGTCCAAGACTGGGTGGTCAGAGAATGAGGTGGCTTCCAGCGAGTTGCAATCATTTTCTTGGCTGCTGTCAGTCCAGCAAAGATGACTCGTTTTTTGAGTTTAGAAATATTGAGGATTGACAGATCATTTTAGAATCAACACACATATAGTTACAGGCACTGTATCATCTATGAAATCAGACAATTTGGATGCAACATTGCCCCAAAATTGCCTGACAGGAGGACAGTCCCAAAACATGTGAATAAATGTGCCCTGGGCTTTCAGTGAGCACAGATTACGGTGCAGCTCATTAATAATTTTCATGTGACGGAGTTTAATAGGGGTGAGGTATGTTCTGTGTAAGAAATTAAAGTGAATTTGCTGATGATCTGGATTACGAGATGTTTCCTGAATGCTGGACCACATTGCGTCCCAATCAAAATCCTGAGCTAGGTCTGAGCAATTTCTCCTCCAGATCCTCTCCACAGGGAGTGAAACAAGGTCTGTTACCTGCAAAAAATGAAGCCTTGTGAATGAAGCCTAATGAAGCCTTTTATAGCATCCCAAAGGATTCTGGGGTCCTCTACAGAACCAACATTAAAAACAACAAATTCTCTGAATCCTGTTATAAACTGATTAATTTTTTAATAACGAGGTGTTAAAACGCCACAGATTGGGGACTCGAGTCACTGTGACTTGGACTTGAGTCGACTCGAGTCTCTTTTTTGATGACTTGAGACTTGACTCGGACTTGAAAGTTAAAGACTCGGGACTTGACTTGATTTGAGACACGATGACTTGAATTATTTGAGTGTTATTCAGAGTTCATGTTTTCAGTTTGAATATAAAATAAATTTTAAAAATAATATCGATTACCCGGTAGGAGCGCAGGCTGAGAATGGTGTCATGATTGGATCGCTACCCTGTCAATCAGTCATGCCCTCTCATACCTTATGCGTTTATTGGAGAGACCCGCCCTCTCATATCAGATACGAATCAACATGTCAGCGGGAGGGGGACCGAGAGTCATTGTCTTCGGCTTTCATAATTACAACATTGCAGTGGTGTAGTCTACCTTTTTGAGGTGGGTATACTGTATAGTTGGCCAGTCATTGGCCCGTGGTACCAAACTAGGGGTCGGGACTCGGGACCCCTCGGAACCAATAGTAGCCCCTTAATGCACGCCGTACCTCCAGTGGCGCGCTGTAATAGTAATTGAAAAGTAATAAGTACCATAGTACTACAATACTATGACATAACACAGTTCAGATGAAAAGCCCTCTAAAAGCTATGACAAAAAATAGGCCAATGTAAAGTTTCATTTTTAAGCATTTTCATCTATGACAATCAAAAATGTTACTATCAAGTAGGCCTACAGCAAGTCAAGCCCAAACAAAATGAAATGAACTGATTTTTAAATGTAGGCCTATAGAAATATAGCCTATATTGTAAACTCATCACATGCACTAAAGGTTTTTGCATCTGACATTATATCGCAGTAACAGTGTAGTAGATAATGTAATTACCATTGCCTAAGTACAGATACAGCTCCCCATCCATGCATACCATGGAGATAGCATGGTTCTGGCTAGTAAATAAAGTTTAGTTTATGATAGATAAATTACTTAATCCAGACAGCCACTGTACATATCATCATGTAGACCATATACAGACAGGTATGGCGATTAGGAGTTATTCCCAAAGAAGAATCCCAGATAAACAAACGTCTAGAATTTTAAACTAAGTAAGCAAACGTGGATCAGAGTAGCTAGCTTGCTAGTATTGAGAGAAGAACGAAAGCTAGACTACAGCATGACTAGCCTGTGTTATTGCCGTGTTATGTCCACAAATTAAACAACCTAGAAGGGTAACTTGGTAGCAATACTAGTCTCATAAAAAGCGTGAATTATGTTTTTGACTCAACTTAACTTACTTTCGGAAACGTCAGGTCGGGCAACCTTATTAAAAAAGTTCCTAAGGTCTTGCTGTCCCTTGCGCCTGGCTGGCCATGATCCTCGTCGTCCCCAACTAAAAACCTGGAACGCTGCTGCTTTGTTTAACCTGGCAGCTCGCGGTCGGCTACCTAGCGAAATTCACTGGCATGTTTTCATCACGCATTGAGGCTTTTCAAATAATAATGATCATCATCATAATAATAATATATTGTAACGACCCAGAATGAGGGTAAAAGCACACGGACTGGCTTGTTTCCTCCTCTCCCTGTCAATCACTGGACCGCAGGTCATGTCACTCAGGTGTGGGCTGGTGATTGGGGGAGAGGAGTGGGCGTGGGCCAGTCTGTGTGCAGGTTTGGTGTTCTCCTGGGGCTGGTTGCGGAGCAGGACTGAGTCACCCGTGTTCTGCGATTGTACTGCTTGTAATAACTTAATAAAGAGCCGTTCGGCAACCGCCGGTCTCAGAGCCTCCGTGAAGTCATTACAATATGTTCACGAAAGTTAGACAACGTGTTAATAAATCACTACCATACCTGTCAACAGCCATGGAAAAGTATGCCCTGGAAATGCAAACTCTCGGGTTGAGATGATGAGATGATAATTCCATAATCCGATCAGAATGGTGAGAACATGGAGAACATATCGTATCAGCCCATTCCAGATGTACAATGACTTTTCGTAGAAGCCTCGACTTTACAAAGTCCTTTCCTTAGCCACCAAGCACCTACGTACGCACCCCATGATAGATTTTTGTTTTGGCTGACAGCGAGACATAAAAAACGCGTCTGATTGGTTGGAGATTGACTGACTGCCGCAATTTCCAAATGAATGCAATTCTTAAGTGTTGTCGTTGTATTGTTAAATTATAACAAGGCTTCCATGATAAGTGGTAGTTGATGAAACGTGGCTGCTATTCTAAATATTGAAAAACGAATTTTAGGTGGGTATACTGAGCATTTTAGGTGGGTATACGGAAATCCCCCCAAAAAAGAGGTGGGTATACGCCGTATACCTGCGTTCAACGTAGACTACACCACTGCAACATTGACAGCAAAAGACGAACAGCACGGTGCAAGACATGCGGCATCAACATTTCGGACAGCCAGACGACAACTTTGAACTTTGTTCGTCATTTGAAGATCCACTCTGACCAGTAAGTGCTTGTCAAATTAGCTAATATTATCCCGTTAACCTAGTCGGTAGTTAGCTAACGTTAGCTTGATATGATACGGGGTGGGGGCGGGAAAATTGTCAAAGGGAAAAGGAATTGAAAATCAAAAAGTATTTAGTTTCCAGATTACCCCATGCACGGGGTCAGATCCTTGCACATTCACGCCACGTCTTCATGCCGAACCAAGCTAAGTGTTTTCATCTGACCAAACATGGACGCGGCGGACTTCGAGGCGTTCTGGGAGCTGCTCGGCACGGGACAGCAGCTCTTGGGAGAAATTCAAGGTGTCTAATGAACTCCTGGATTTTTTTTTCGAGAAAGCATGTTCTCGAGACTTGGGCTGTGAACACATTACACATCTGGGATGAGGGAGGAAGTGTACAGTGCGGCTACTTTTTCCGGCTCCATGCAGAAAATGTCCAGCACCGCAGCACGCTGTACACTCCTCGCCTCATCACAGTCCGCCGCGTCCATGTTTGGTCAGATCCTTCTGTCAGGTAGGGGTGGGGTGGTAGGACACGGATGCGGACTCAGGGATGTAAAAAGCAAAACTGATTTATTATTTTTTTTTAAAAAAAGTTAACACAAAGCGCGGCTGAGCCGGATGACAAAAACGAGACTGTGAAAACAAAACATGATTGTGACAAAAAAAGACTTGACATGAAACACTTAGCTTGGTTCAGCATGAAGACGTGGCGTGAATGTGCAAGGATCTGACCCCGTGCATGGGGAAATCTGGAAACTAAATACTGTGGAGGGTGATTGGTGAGTGCAGCTGATGGGGAAAACACAGGTGAGGGAAGTGAAGCTGATGGCAGGGCAGTAGAAAGACTGAGGTGGCATAGCATGGCAAACACTAAAAACAAGACCTAAAACTTAACAAAACTAAGGCTACGTGCCTACGACAACGGTAACGACAGATAAACGCAGAACATTTCGACAGATGTGCCTATCTTGCACACGGCGACGGCGTTTTTAGGAGTTCAAAACGGAGAAAACGCAAACGCCCTCCAGAGTGGAGATCTTGAAAACGATCCAACCTCTCGTCACCGTAGGAACAGTTCAAAACGCAGAAGTGCGTTTTTTGCACACGTTAAGTGGGTAGTTCTCCATTAAACGACTCACATATTTCACTATATTTATTTTGGACACTCTCCCAATCCACATTATCCACTGCCTTCCTGGCTTTGTAGTTCAGTGTCGTGTTCAGGAGCAACTGGACCTCATCATCTGTCCAAACAAAGTTTGAAGGCGTACTGTTGTTGCTGTCGCGCTTCGCCATTTTCTTCCAACTGACGCAGAGGAAGTAACCACAAAACAGGCATTTCTCATATTTATTAATATATAACTCATATAACAATACCAAAGGTATTGTTGCTACTGCCACCTACGTCCGGGGCGTGCATACTACATCGGCAAACTGCGAGTTTTATACGTTTTCCCTGTTCCCATGGGTAGACAGATATCCACCCCAAGACGCTCGTGAGAACGCAGATAAATTGTGGAGGAAAAAAACGGACTGCGTTTATGCTTCAGAGCGTTGTCGTGGGCACGTAGCCTAAGACATGAAACATGGTAAAACTAAGAACTTAATCAGAAACTAAAAACGTGACGTGACCGACAACCCACAGACGTGACATTTTTCTAAGCACAATAAGCTAATAATCTGTTTTTTGTTGTGTGTTTAGAGCTCTGGTGTCTCAAGATGATACAGATCAAACACACAGATGTTTCTGATGCTCTATACTGTAGTATGTTTTTTCTTTCAGATGATTTTTATGTTTGCCTTTTTTCTTGTTAGGCAACTAAAATACTAAACTACTGGCAGAAGTGAGGCAGAAGTGACCCTGTTTAGATTGAAAGCCACAAATAAATAATTTTATGAAGTAATTTCTGTTTTGTTTGATTCCATTGTGTATTTTACTGATGACCAGTAATTACAATGCAAATCCAAATTATTGTCATATTTTTTAAACAGGTTGGACACATTGGACAATGATGTTTACTGAAAGTTACTTATATCTTGTTTTTTCACTTTATTAAGATCAGATTCTGCGGGTAAAATTGCAATAATAAGGTAACTTGACTTTGACTTGACTTGACCTATTACAAGACTTGACTTGACTTGCCCAAGAAAAAATGACTTGAGACTTACTTGAGACTTGAAAGCTTAAGGGCGGTTTATGGTCGGAAACCAGGTTGTCTGCGTGTGTGTCGCAGTTAACGCAGACATGCCCCCCCCCCCTTACGCAGACACTCTGGTGCACCTCCCCAAAATTGTAACTCACCGCAGACAGTGCCGCAGATATCGCCGCAGGGAGGAGAGAAAGGAGGCCTCTGATTGGTAAACTCTACATCCGCTCTACACTATGCGTATTTACGGTTTGCTAACCGGCTAATGGTGACGCTAACCGTGCTAACCGTGCTAACCGTGCTAACCGTGACGATTCTTTCGCCTCTCTGCCAGCTCCAGTAGTAGCAATATTTCTTCTATTTCTAGATCGATCAGCTGCATCTCAATCAAAGTGCGCATTCGTCCAGTCGCCATTGTTGTTGAATGAGAAACACGGCACCCACCACAGCCACAATCCTAGCTTGTTCGTTATTGTCCCTCTTGCGTTGTGGCGTGGGATTAACATAGCGCAGACCGCGCTTCAAAAATGGGCATAAATCAAAAATAACTGCGTCATGTCTGCGACAAGCTCACTGCGACACACTGCTGCGAGAGTATACACGGCCCTTAAGACTTGAGACTTACTTGAGACTTGCACATGTGTGACTTGGTCCCATCTCTGTAAAACGCTATCTGGCTGCACGTTTAGATAGACGGCCCAGAGTTGCTGAACAGAAGACGCCTTTATGGTCTGACAAAGCTATCGGGAGTAAAACAGCAGTATTAATATGGTGAAAGAGCTGGGGGGAAGACAAAAGAAAGTCTATTCTAGAAAAAGATTTATGTCGGCCAGAGAAAAAAGTGTAGTCTCTAATGGAAGGGTTTATTAATCGCCAAATATCCACAAGCCCCAAATTGCTGGCCCAAGATTTTAGAGCCTTTGTGGCCATAACCTGCCCCCCTGAGGAGGTTGTGCTCGACTTATCAAGAACTGGATCCCACACTGCATTGAAGTCTGCACATACAATGAAGGAATATTCTGTTAATTCTAACATTTTTGATGTAATTAAATTGTAGAAATTGCTGTTGAAATCATTAGGAGCATACGCTGATATAAGAGCCATTTTCCTTGCATTAAATTCTATTCTAGCAATCACAAGCCTACCCGTGTCGTCTGCCCAGGATGTTATAGTTCTCATTGGAAGACTGCGTCTAGCAACAATGGCCACACCTTTAGTTTTCGTGTCAGCAGAGGAGAATGCTACAGTATTAAAGAATCTATTAGCAAGACGACCAGCGTCAGCTGTCAACCATGCTATGTCAATGTTCTTTCTCTTCAGCATACCAAGAGTGCTAGCACGTTTGTGAGGAGCATTCAAACCGCCACAGTTCCACACTAAAATGTTAAGTTCACCCATAATCTAAAGGAAATGTTCTGAACATGGTCAAAGAGAAAATGTTGCTATAGCCCTCTTTCTGGAATAATTCTGACACAAGTGCACCCAAAGCAAAGTCCCTCATTACACAGCACAAACGAGACGTGGACACAACATATAAAACATGTAACAAAGGATAAAAGAAGAAAAAGAAGATGAACATATAAACATAATGTAAACTGTAAAGTAGGTCTGTGATCATATTGGATATGAGGCCGCCAGGGGGAAGCAGCAGCCCAGCATTATAACAATAGCATTGATTGTAGCTTGGGTAAAATAATAACATAACATATTGTGATATGGAGGTCTCATATTTTAACTTTCAAACCATTCATATAGCCTACCGAATAACGTTAGGTGCCACCGTGCCCACAAAATACAAATTTAACTGAACATAGTGCAAAAATAGTCCTACTGCCATAATAAAACAAAACAATAACCCATCAGCATAGTTATTTCAGGCTTTTAGGCAACTTACCAACTGGAGAGCATCAGGTGGCTAACAAACCGGTGACTTAAAAGTTAGTCCTCAATGTCCGGTGACAGCAGGATGTCTGTCCTGTGAAGTAGTGTGAGAAAAACTAAGCAACAGCCCACACGTACCAAGTCTTAAAGGGGATAGAGAATCAAAATCATCTTTTTCACGTTTTTGGTGTTAGTTCTGAGTCTCCCCGCTGTGGGGAGTACACACGAAGTGCCAGCAAGTGTTAGAACCTCTGTTTCAAGTACTCCCCCTTTTTTGAATTGCCCCCAGAAAAAGTGCCAATCCGTTTTTGAGCAAAAGTGATGTCACTTTTGCCACAATCGCCCCCCCACACCCAAATCCACAGCCACCCCCTTTCAGACACACCCCTTCGGTGAGAAACAGAAACAGGTGTGCCTTCCAAGGCTGTGAAAGCGGACAACGATCCCGGAAAGCAATGTTCGCGATCAATGGCTTTTATTTATTTTTAACAGCATCCCCAGTACATACAACCGCCAAATTTTCCTTTGCACTGCGCATTTCACGGAGTACAGTTTCACAAACCTTGCACGATTCCGAGCAGGCTTCAGTCGGAATTTAATGCTCAGTCGAGGGTCAGTTCCGACAGGGACAGACAGACTGCAGCGAGGTGTGCGCTCCGCTGAGAAGGTGATCGGCTGCAGCCTGATTCTGAACAAAATCAACCCCAGCAATCAGTACAGCCTGTAAGTATCACATTTTATTTTGTTTTAAATGTGTGTTGTGCCATATTCCTGTTGTAAGAATTGCACATTAGCTCTGGCTTGTTCATCTAAAGGGAATGAGCTAACCAGCCAATCAAGCAACGGCAACCGAATAGCGCCAACACCTACCTGCATTTCATAATGAGGTTGCCAGATAAGCTCTGAAACGACACCAATAGGGGCAAACGACGCATTCTAAACCCAGCATAGTAACATAGCTGTTTCAGAGAGCCTTTTAGGGAGGTTCTGAGCCATTACAGACCCAACCAATTTTTTTTGGGCTACATATCACATCACAGAACAAGGATTAAAAACCCATTCAACCTTTCTCTATCACCTTTAAATTCGTCAGATTGCCGGTCCGCTAGGCATCGCGCAAGGACAGAGTTCTGCCGCAGAAACGGTCGGTGTGAGTCTAAGGTCAAGGCGAGGAAGCGCCGTCCTCCCGTGCCGAAGTCTCCAGGCATGGAGCCGGCACCGCCGCCAGAAAATCCTCTGCCTCCTTGGGTGAGGTGAAGGCTTTGTACTGAGCACCGACCTTAACTTTGAGAGTCGCTGGATAAAGTAAAAAGAATTCCAGACCCTTAGCTCGAGCTGTATCCATAGCCTGGTGAAAACCTTGGCGTCGTTTGACGGTGAAGTTGCTGAAATCTGGAGAAAAGCGAATCCTCCAATCTCCAATGGAGAGAGGGTCTTTCCTGGCTGCACGCAGAATGGTCTGGCGGGTTGAGTAGCGAAGCACGTTGAAAATCAGGGTGCGGTTAGCTCCTCGGTTGCGGGCGTTGTCGTTGTAGATTCGGTGCGCTCTCATAATCTCAATCTGGATGTCACCGAGAGTGGGGAACCATTTAGGTAGAGAGTGTGAAAGAAATTGAGTAGCATTGGACCCCTCAATCCCCTCTTTAAGGCCAGTGCAAGGATATTACACCTTCTGTTCCTGTCGTCCATATCGGCTTGAGCTCCATAGCCTGAAGAGCCTGGTCGTGCCGGTTCAGTGTACTGGAGTTGCTTGTGACGGTGGTTTTCAGAGTATTTACGTCGGATCTAATGGTGCCAAGGCTGGCCGCCAGTATGGCAAGCTCTGCCTGGATAGCACTTAGCTTCTTGTCGTTATCTTTCCCCACCTGTTGAATCTGGGAGTGGCGTGGTTCAAGGTAGTCCCGCTGCTTCTGCAATATGGACTCGGCAATGGCATCAATATCTTGACGGTTGCTTTTGTTTTTAGTAGACATCATTGTTATCCATCTTTAGCCAACACAATAGACCAGTGCGAAAACCTATAGCTGCGGAAAAAAAAAAAAAAAAAAAAAAAAAAAAAAGAAATCAACAATTTGGCGATGCTGGGCCGAGAGCTGAAAGCCTAAGCCGCCATCTTATCCAGCCGATCACGTGACTCCCCGATAGCGGACTTATGGAGTATGGAGTAATGTGTGAGAGAAGCTAACCCCAAAAACACTGTGGACTAACTAAATACAATTAATTCAATATGTGTATGTATTTTTCAGGCCAGAAAGCATTTCTTTGCAAGTGTTTTTGCAGTAAAATGATTAAACATGCGTTAAGCAAAATAGAAAATAGCATTGTTCAAGGAGCAGATGTAGTTTGAATTGTGTTGTTAAGAGTTGAAGCTAAAGTGAACATCTGTTCTTTATGAAAAAATGGGAATGTTTGATTTTTGTTAAAAGGATATAACCAGAACAAAAGCGGGTAATATGTATGTGTGTGTTAAATGAATGTGTTTTCTGATAATTCTGACCTAATGGGAATGTGTTGAATAGGTCCTAGTAACCTGCGTTAAGAGTTATTGTTTGAATTGATTCTCTTAAGAGGCAATGTAATGCACAAAGGTATTGAAGCTAGAGTCAGTAAGACAACAGATATGTTGGATACCTGTTTTGGTTTACACACAGAGAGAAGCATAAATCCTTCCGTCGTAAAGTTAACAGCAGACGAATGTGTGTGTCTCTTCAATTCTGTATCACAGATTGTGGTGCAGCAAGTTTGTCACCGACCCAGGTGTTATGGACTGGGGTTTCTGCTTTGTTTTTGTTTCCATATAGTTTTCGGCTGTGTATGTTTGGGTTGTTTTCCTTTTTCCCGTCTGTCCTGCAGGGCAGGTGATGGCTCAGGGGCGGGGGCTGACCTACTTCCCAGAGGAGCACAACAGATCACACCTGAGTTCTAACAGCAATCATCTCACCATTCCAGAAAAGCCTGTTACACCTCCACACCACTGCCAGATGATTCAGCCACCAAGCCATGCCTACCGCCTCGCTGCCAGCCAGCAGCCCCAAGCCATCGCCGCCTGCACCAGCCCGTTTGAGTGTTTATTCCCCCGTGAGGAACTCTACCCGGACCCCCCTATACCGCCTCCCCAGTGGCCTTTTGAGTTTTGTTTCTTGTGAATAAACCTCTGTTTGGAACTGCCACCTGATCTCCTGCCTTTTGGGTTCACCCTGTACACGAAACGTCACACCAGGTACCCCTAGGCCTGAAGCCGGCAACACACGCAGTGATACGAAGGGAGAGAAAATAGCGCCAAGCGATTGTGAGGTCTGACTTTTTCCTGGAGAACGATTTTGTGATGCAAATGTATTATTCTTTTGAACGCATATTGTTTTGCAAAACGCTTTATTTTTGTGGCCCCAGCCAACTAGCCGGACTACCTTCGTCAACGCGAAAAAGAGGCTGAAACTTGGCTCACAGCACGAAGTGGGGGATAAGAAAATGTTCATAAACGATACTGCTACTATTGGATGTCATACAGCTTCATGTCAAAAGAGGCGAACTATCCCTTTTAGGGTAAAACCTGACGTGACAATCAAGGTCATTACCTCACCAACAGATCTAATAACATGATGTGAGTTGGTGGAAGCAAGGTGTGTGACGGAAACACCATAAATCATTCCTCCCCCTCATCCCTGCGTTACCTGGAGGAAACTGGCCCTCATTTATCATGCTGTCATGACAACCAACAGGAAATGAAAACATGAGGTGAAAAGAAATTAATTTCAACTGTCATAATCTATTTTCTTTTATTATTTGGGATTAAAATCTTTTTTTGTTTTGTTTTGTTTCATCTGAGCATGATATGATACCATGATAAGAGTTGTTGGAATTCTTCAAATACTCAGGTAAGGAGTTTCAGTGTATCCTTCAGCAGATGAAACATCCTGTACAACAGAAAGAAGATAGTTCTGCCTCACAATCTCTTGCAGTTGCAACTCTTTAAATTGAGCTTGATTATATTTATCCAGTCGTAACAACTGGGATAAGTGTTGATAAATATGAGGACAGAGTGTGAGCAGCACTTTTATGCATTTTTCTTCCCTTTTAAATTACAAACCTTGACAATAAAGTAATATTTATATCTTATCTTACTAATATGATATAGTCTCTATTTAATAAGTGGTAAGATTGCATTAGACAAAGTATTCAAAGCACTGTTTTCTTGAATATTTTTTGAGCATTTTTGGTTTCAGTGCTGCAGACCCACATAAAAACTTAATGTAAGCCTGGGTGCCTTTTCCTGGGTCTTTTAGGTTTCCTCCTCCCATCTTTCCTTAAACCCGTTACATTTTCCAACAAGATCAAGGACAAGAGTTTTTTTTGGTGAAAAATGGGAAATCATAATGATGATCATTATCAATAAAAATCAAATTTTTCATAATTAAATTCTGACCAGCAGCGGCTGCTACTTTTCATTTCTCACGGAAGAATTTCATCTCAGCTTTTAATTCAATTCAATTTCATTACTAATTTCTAAACAAATTTTTATTTACTTATTTTTCAGCTCCATCCAAGAACATAAACAGTGTAAAGCATATTTCAATTTCAGGTGATTTGCAGAGGCTTGTGCTAAGATCAAAACCAAGAGCATCGATTTAGAGGGACGAAACCGGCGTAACAACGTCAGGATTATAGGCCTTCCAGAGTCCATAGAGGGTCCACGACCCACAACCCTTTTCGCTTAAGTCCTGATGGAGATATTCGGGGACCAAGTGCTACAAACCCCACCAGAGCTAGACCGGGCCCACCGCTCCCTAGCTGCTAAGCCGCGACAGGGAGACAGGCCCAGGCCTGTGATCGTATGTTTTCATCGACACCAGACCAAAGAGCTGATAATCCGCGAGGCCCGCAAACGGAGGAATGACCTGAAGTACCGTGACTCATCTACGAGGATTACTGCCCCGACGCTTGGAGCAACGTATGGTTTACCGAAATGTCATGGCTAAGCTGTACAGCCTAGGCCTCCAACCAGCTCTCCTTTACCCTGCAAAGCTTCAAATCACCAAGAAAGATGGCAATAAGAAACGTTTCTCCTTAGTTGAAGAACCCACTGCCTTCGTGAGGTCCACACCCACCCCATGATGTTGCTTCTCTGCCTCGACTTTGTGGTCGGTGTTCGGGCTAATCTACTAGCGGCTCATGCTAACACCGTTACGGGCTTCGGGATGGCTCGCCCACCCGGTAAGAGTGTCTCGACACGATAACATTTAACACACAGTGACTGTGAACTCTTACCAGTATTGTACGGTGCTTTTTGAACACTGGGACTCTTTTAGTTTTTAAAAAACTCCGTCTGGGCTTGTTGAACTGATGCTGTATACAGAGTCTGCCCCTGTTTACTTTGGTTAACCCTTGACAGTACTTTTTTTTTTATTAGGGGTAATATTAGTTAAACGTTTAATACGACCTGAGGGCAATCATATAATTAGATACCTGTTTGCCTCTGTAACACACACCCTGATGAAGGCCTTAGAGCCGATACGCGTTGGTGATTTTTAATGTACTAGCCCACTTAAAGCTGCAGTCTGCAGGATTTGTTGTTGTCATACGTAAAGTCCTAATTTTTGGCATTTTAAGAGTTTACATGATCTATCAGAACGCTTGAAGTTGAAAACGGTGACCTCCGTAGTCGCAAAATGCAAGAAATGCTTATTTTTTAACCGAAAAATAAAAAGTTATTCAACTTCCTGTCCCGCCCCATCAAAACACATGCGAACTCGTGCACGTAGCGCGTACACGACTCCTCATTCATCAACTCACCTGTCATTTGCGATCATGGAAGACACAGTAAGTAGACTAGCCCGTAATGAAGTTCAATAGTCTAGATAAATAAGCGTCGGGACGAGCCTACCTTGTATCGCGCGTGCACAATCGGTGATTGACAGGCAGCAGAGCCCAGCTCGTAACCTGATTGGTTACCTTTTACCGGTCCGGTCTGCAATTTTGTAAACAAACCTGCTGGCTTTGGAGGGACCTAGCGGGACATATAGGGGACCTAGAGAACTCATTTTTTTTCGTATTGGGGTATTTAATGTACTACTTTCAGAATCCCCGGACAGTTCCAGGCATTATGCTTGAAAAAGAGTTGCAGACTGCAGCTTTAATAAAGATTGTTTTGGACTTTTTAAATCAACTGAAGTGCCTGGACCAAGGATTCTTTCCTCTCTTTTTGTTTAATACGAAGATGTCTGGAGTTCTGATGAATGTTTTAATTTTATTCTTTTTATGCAACATGAAGATGCAGCCTCTCTATTTATGCCATTGATTTCTATTCCTGGGGCATATCGCCCCCTACTGCTCTAAAGGGATGCATTGTTATCTCTTTTTCTAAAATGTCTTTTTTCTTTTTTCTAATTTTTATACCTTGCAATGTGGGAAGCACTTAAACTTTTCTTGGTTATTGTCTGACTGTTTGTGCTATAAGGGTTACATTTTGTCCCGCGGGAGTGGTGAAATTATGGGGATCAGTGAGTATTAAAAAAAAACTGGAAGCTATATAGGGGTTTTAAATATGTTAATAGGTTTTTTTTTCCCCTCTTTTGTCTCTCTCTTTCTGTTCTTTCCCTCTTCTCTTTGTTTACTTTTTTTTCCAAATAGGCTATTGCATTGGGTCAATTCAAGTGAGTATCACAGTATAGTGATCTCAGACCACGCTCCTACATCAGTTGTCATAACTTTCCCTAACCACAGCCCTACACATACACAATGGAAACTTTCCCACTTTTTACTGAATAATCCACGCTTTCAAAAATTCTTCCAGGTGGGAATAGCCAACTTCTTTCAGAAAAATGACACCCCAGACATCACGAGAAGCACTCTATGGGAGGCGTGTAAAGCATATCTGAGAGGACAAGCGATCTCGTTTGCCTCCCGGCAGAAAAAGGCGGACACGGAAAGGATGGTCTGGCTCTCGAATCGACTATTGAAAATTGACACTCAATATGCCGCCTCCCCCACTCCCTCTTTTTATGACCAACGTCTTAAATTTCAAGCCGACTTTGACCTTTTGTCAACATCCACCAACAAGGTTGAAACTAAATTGTTAAAAACAAGGCAACGTTATTTTGAAATGGGAGATAGGGCGGGCAAACTTCTCGCTCATCAGGCTAGAACTGCTGCTCTCTCGAGACTGATCCCCAGGATAAAATTGCCATCAGGAGCAGTCGCCCCCGACCCCAAATTAGTAAATGACGCGTTTTTAAAGTTCTATTCTGACCTGTATACTTCAGAGTACTCGCCCGAAATCTAGAAATGAATCCTTTACTAGTGGCAGATTGCCCCCAACCCTATCTGAAGCTAACGTTTCTCTTTTATTAAAAAAAGACAAGGATCCCCTTGAATGTAGCCACTATAGGCCCATCTCACTTATAAATGTGGACCAAAAGATTCTCGCCAAGGTCCTAGCCACTCGTATGCAACAAGCCCTACCTGCCCTGATTTCCACAGACCAGACTGGGTTCATGGCTGGAAGGTATTCGTCATTTAACACTAGACGACTTCTTAACATTATCGGCTCCCCAACCCTGTCATACCTGAGTTGGTAATTTCTTTAGACGCTGAGAAAGCGTTCGACAGGGTCGAGTGGGAGTATCTGTACTATGTCCTGTCAAAATTTGGTTTCAGCTCTGACTTTATTGCATGGATTAGACTGCTTTATGACTCCCCAACTGCCCATATCCTTACAAATTGTGTGAGGTCGCCCTCCTTTGCCCTCCGTAGGGGCACCAGACAGGGATGCTCCCTCTCCCCCCTCCTATTTGCCTTAGCTGTCGAACCTTTGGTCATCTGGCTTCGGGGGGAGGAGAGAATCGAGGGTATCACCAGGAATGATATCACCCACAAGCTGTCCCTGTATGCGGACGATTTGCTGTTATATGTGTCAAACCCGGCCTCGTCCATCCCTGTTATTACAGACATTCTAACTCAATTCTGCAGATACTCTGGCTATAAATTAAATTTTAATAAAAGGGAACTTCTCCCTATCAACCGCCCGTCTAGGGAGATGCCACCGTCCTCTTTCCCATTTAAGGTCGTCTCAGAGGGGTTTCGATATCTAGGCGTATTGGTCACTGCTTCTTTCAAGGACCGTTTGAACAAAAATTTTCGCCCTCTTATTGACAAGTGTAAGCTTGATATGACTCACTGGTCCTCTCTCCCTCTTTCCCTAACTGGCAGAGTTAATCTGGTAAAGATGGTGATTCTCCCTAAATTCTTCTATTTGTTCCAGCATATTCCAATTTTTATGAGAAGATCCTTTTTTCAGCAGCTAGACCAGAAAATGTCGTCGTTTCTGTGGTTGAATAAGTCACCCCGTATTAAGAAAGCTGCTCTACAACTCCCCAAAAAGCTTGGCGGTCTTGGACTACCTAATCTCATCCAATATTACTGGGCATGCAACATTAACAAACTTATTTATTGGTTTGACAGAGGAGCTGACACAGGTCCCTCATGGGCTCAGATAGAACTGCGGTCCTCAAGGTTTTCTTTACAGTCCCTCCTTAACGACTCCCTCTTAAGATTCATAATATCTCACAGAACCCTGTTGTTACCAACTCCCTGAAAATTTGGATGCAATTCCGTAAACATTATGGCTTGAACGAACCTTCAACTTTAGCCCTGATTGTTAAAAAACATTTATTTCCGCCCTGCCTGTCAGACCCTACTTTTAAAGGTAGGGTAGGAGATCCTGGATTTTGAGTCCAGCGAAACTGCATTTTGAAAATACACAGGTCAAAAGTCCCAAACCTTTTCTTCACTTTCCCCCCGAAGCCACGCTTCTAGAGTACATGAACGTGCAATGCTTGTTCACGAGCACGAAGGTGCACAAGCGCTGTTCTGACAGCAAGCATCGATTGTTGCCGTATTTAGTATATGCTAACTATACGTTTAATAATGCTAGGTGCTAGCCAAGCTGGCTGTAGTTTAGCTTCCTGCCAAGCTTGTGGACACGCGTAATTCGTTCACGAAGAAGGGTACGCGCACAGGGGGAAGGAGGGGGAGGAAGGAGCAGATTGCAGTTTGATAGACGCATCAGAATCCAATCATCGTTAACGGTCCGTTCAGTATGATTGGATAGTGTTTTTCCTAGATTGTACGTTCTAGAGGCCACTAAAACTTTTCATTTTTGTGTCAAAACTTTTAATTAATTGGTTGCAATGGGGGTGTGAAGAGTATTTCAAGCAATATGTAAAAAAATGCTCCAGAAAAAGAACCCCTACCCCACCTTTAATATCTGGCAAAACAAAGGCCTACTGCATGTCAAGGACCTTTACAAAAAAAAAACACTTTTGCTGATTATACGGAGCTTGCAGCAAGGCTCGAATTACCTAACTCTCACTTTTTTCGTTTTCTTCAAGCCAGGCACTTTGTCCAAACCACCTACCCTCACTTCCCCAACCACCCACCTGGGTCTCTGATTGACTCCTTGCTCACCCTCGACCCCGCCCAAAGACGCTCCATCTCTGTGATTTACAATTCCATTGACTTCCTTAACCCTGACCAGGTGACCCGCCTGAGGCGGACTTGGGAGGAAGAGATAGGGGTACCCATATCAGACAGCCGGTGGGACCAAATTCTTAAGCTAGTTCACTCGTCCTCCATGTGTGCTAGGCACAGCTTGTTACAATGCAAGGTTCTTTTCAGAGTGCACTACACAAACGCTCGGCTGGCGAGCATCTACCCAGGCACCAGTGACAGTTGAAATAGGTGTAAACAATCACCTGCCAATCACACACACATGATTTGGTCCTGTCCGTGACAGTGACTAGATGCCCCCCCCCCTTTTTTTTCTTGTTTTGTTTTTCTTTCTCCTTTTTCTGTGTTTTACTTTATTTTCCTCTACTAACAGTGGGTGGGAAGGGATAATGGATAACTAAGGTTCAGTCATTGATGCCGTTCTGGCTTAAGTTAATTTGGTTGTTGTTTTTCAGCATACGCGGTCAATCCTCTTACTACCTTTTAATAAGTCTACCTAGATACATTATATGTGTCAAGTATTGCTGTATATGAATGAAAAATCTAATACAAAGATTTATAAAAAAAAATGAAATAAAATAAAAAGTTGGATGATTAAGATTTCAGCTTATAGTGACTACACCCACGATCATTACTGTGAGTTAAATACAACATGTCAGACGATCAAAGCTGACATAGCTTCTGAAAATCATTTGGATTTCATAAAAAGGAAGAACATTGGACAAAAGTCTGCAGAGCATCAACTGATCTGAACGCTCACCTGATGGAACGTCATGACGACTCCCAGGATGAGCGAAAACAAGGGAAAGGCAGGAAGTATTAAAAATATTTCAACCACACAGCTCAGTGGGGTCAAAGGTTATTACAGTGTTTATTGTTCATTTTAATAGTCAAGATTTACGACCTCAGAGTCATATCGGATCATATAGATCTGATTGTGCCTTTACAGGGTAATGAGTCACAGCTGAAGATAAACAGTGTTTCAATCAGTGTGAGAAAGATGGAAACAGTAATGACACTTGTTCATGCACATCTGTATTCAAAATGGCCAAAAACTCCCAGAGAGTCCTGCAGAAGCAGTGCGACAAACTCTGTGAGGCTACTTTTGTTTACTGTATTCTTCACACCATCCAGCAGTGTCTACGATGCGGTCTGATGCTCAGCCTTGGCACTTTGGCTGTGCCATTCACTCCCTACTCGCCTATCGGAGTGGAAATGAGCAGAGGAGTAACTAGAACAATCTTCCCACACTCAAAAATTGTCAAAAAAGAAGCCTTTCACAAGCACCTGACAGCCACTATAAGTCGGTCAGAGATCAGTCCACAAAATGCACACACTGCAGGAGTCACTTTTATAATTCATGTGTGAGTCTCATTGTTCACTCATCTCTTTGAACTCAGCTTTCATCCACTTCTTGCTGCAGCAAGCTGATTATCTGTATCCATATGGGGAAAATATGGTAAATCTCAAATGAAAATCACCAAAGCTTTGACAAAGAACTTTGTTATCAAACAGAAACCCATCGATTAATAAAACACATTTTCAGAGCCTTTAATCTGGTGTTAAGAGGAACTCCTCTCGGGACACCTGTGTCTCAGTTTGACAGCTGTGCAAAAACAAACTCCACACCTGCCACTGTTTGCTCAATCATCACTCAGGTACCTGGGATGAAATGTGTTTTCTAAGTGCTGTTTGAGCTGATAATGTTAGTTACTTCCATCTATCTTTTGTGAAGTAAGACACAAACAGACAGACTTTTAGATTAACCTAAAATTGAGTTTACAGTCTGCTATTAAACAGAAATCTAAAGTGTCCCGTGTTTATATATGATCTGTCTTACACTATAGATCAGGGGTTTCCAAACTTTGTGTGTGTGTGGACCACTATTTGTAATCAAGAATTTTCACGGACCACCTAATAATACACATGATAAAATATGTCTACACACAGTCCCACCTGAATTACCTGCACCTCTTAATAGGCCTACTAGCAGGGGTAAAAGTAAATTCTTGCCGGTACTATTACATTAAAGCAATACAATGTAACTTCTCAAAAAGCCCATTATGGAGCTCCCCCTACAGGCTTGGAGGTAATGTACGGTTACACTGTCGTAAATACAACACCCTTTCGCTTTCACGTTTGTTGACGAACCGGCGAGGAGTCAGAAGGTGCAAGCTATGTCGACCGAGAAGGTAAGGCCCAATCCCATTTCTATTTTCTACCCCTACCCCTACCCCTTAGCCCTACCCCTCGCCCCTTCAATCGTAGGGGTAAGGGGTAGGGCTTAAAAAGTAGCCCCTATGAATTGGGACAGCCCTTCACACGCACGTACGTCATAAGTCTGCGCCGTCAGTTGTTACGTAACCAAAAGCGACAGCTTTAGCCAGAAATAAACAAACATGCCTGCTGCTGTGGTGTTCGCGCTAGTCTGGGCTATTCGTATATTTTTAGAATTATCTGCGTCGAATCGACGGAGTGCCATCAGGCGAAGGCGTCTTCGACATCTGGGAGCATTGCTGGATCTTGTTACGGTATGTAGAATGAGAAATTAATGCAAATAACGCGTGTGAGTGAGCAGCTGGTAGCTTCCAGAGCCGGCGTGTGAATATGATAATGTGTGTGTGTGTGTTTGAAAGTGCTTCTAACTGTACATTTGTGATATCGTGTAATATAGAAACAATTTGCTTCTCTCGTTGGATTTGCTGATTTATTGATTGGAGTAGTATTCTAACCTGGCTAACCTAGCTGAAAGCATAAGCTAACGTTTAGCCTTTGTTACTCGCCTCGTTCCGTTTGGGATAAACATGCAGCTCATGCGTTTTTGAAGCGGTTTTCTTTGTACCAGGTTCAGATTTGATGACATAAATAAATGCACTGCATTGTGTGTGCTATCAATGTGTTGGTTTGGGAGGATGAAAGGCTGATCTTTCCATGTTTTTCTTTCCAGCAGACGGGTCATCCTACAAATTATTGCCGATTGGACCACAACATAAAATGATCTGTTAAGATGTTATTGTTTTGTTTGAGAATGTTTTTTTTTGTTATCCCTTGTATAATAAATCTCTTAATACCAATATCCGTTCCAGTCGTTCATATGATGTTGATGTGATTATCATGCTCACAAACCTTTTGTCCTTAATTTCTTTTATTGGGCTACTCACATTACAGAATGGTAAGGCAGCTTATTTTCAGAAATAGTGCAAATAACAGCTTAAAGTGTGTGGTGCAAATATGGACAATAAGCAGTATGAATATAAACAATATGAACATAAACGGGCAACAGTGCAATCATCGAGAACGAGATGGTGGGGTGACCGGAGCAGGAACAGCGAAGGTGCATGGCACATCGGAGGTGCTGGGCTCAGTGATGTTCTGGGGGAACAAGACACGACATTACATTATAGCATGCACTTTCATCCATTGTAAAAAAAAAAAAAAAAAAAGGTGTTTCAGAATGCGGTAGTGGTGGCTGTGTGTACAATAGGTGCATGGCGCATCAACTAACCTTAAAGTTTGTCTATCATGCGCTCAAACAGAGCTAAAAAGCGCTCCGTTTTCTGCTCCGTCTCCTCGTGGCGCTTCTGCTCCTTCAGGCTCTCCTGTATCAGGTAATCCATTATGTGATTGGACTTCCTACTTCTTTTGGGGATGGGGATGACTTTAGAAACCGATCTTCGTTTTCGGCGCTAAACCTGATCAGGCTCTTTGTTTGTGCTTGAGTCCCTGTGAATCAGTCACATATATGAATACTTGTGATATTAGGTAGCGAAATGACGCACACGTCACTCAAAAGGAACTTCTCTATGGTTAACCAACTACATTGCTTGTAAACACTCGAGTTACAATTTCAAAAACGACAACTCTTTCGCAGCACCTTCACATGCATTGACCGATTACTCCATGTAAATAGCGACTTTTCCCATGTGCGTTTATAGCAGAAAACAACTACACATTGCCACCATGTTAAACTCACACAATACACCAGTTATCACAACCCAAAACGGTTAAAACAGTTAAATTATGGCAAAAAAATTGAGCTACTTACATTTGTGTGGTGCTTTCTTTGCTTCTGCCATTTTTAAAAAGACTTGCGTTCTCCCGGTAGTCACGTTGTACTCGTCTGCCTGGCCGAACCCCTTCCGTTTGAAGGGCTACAAAGCCCTGCCCCTTACCCCTACGCCTCTGCCTTAACGTGAATTGGGACACCCCTACCCCTACACATGAACGCGCAAAACGGAGGGGTAGGGGTAAGGGGTAGGGCCAAGGGGTGAAATGGGATTGGGCCTAAGAGTAATCAAATGTATCTGGGAGCGTGAGAGGGGTCTATTTGTTTTTGCGGTAGGTGTGCCAGAAAGCAAGTCGAAGTACTTCGACAGAAGCAACTTTTCGCCACGAAATTTGATATGTATTACCAGTGCACACCAGTAACCACTCCGGTGAGTTGATTATTTTGAAAACGGACATTTATTGTGCTTTTACGTACCTTTTTGGACATGCGTATGACTTGCCATTCTGAAGCAGGTTGAGAAGAATCAAAATTAGGCAAATACCGGAGACAGCAGTAAACATCAAAAAAGCGGTGAGGGGGGTTCTAAAACATTGCAGACGACTCAGAAAAGAGGCTTAATGTTGAAAATACCGCAGTTCCCCTTTAAAGCAATACTATGTAACATTTCTACCTTAAAATAACAGCTTGAAAAAAATTTGTGCGGCTATAATGAGTTTTAATATTACGATTGGCCTGTCTCCTATGCCCTTCGGGGGTCTGAGTTGGAATAACTGCGCTATGTAACTTTGCTGGACCGGCCCGGGAGCGGCCCGGGAGCTGAGCGGAAGTACTTCGACTTGCTTTCTGGCACACCTACCGCAAAAACAAATAGACCCCTCTCACGCTCCCAGGTACATTTGATTACTCTTACCTTCTCGGTCGACATAGCTTGCACCTTCTGACTCCTCGCCGGTTCGTCAACAAACATGAAACGTGAAAGCGAAAGGGTGTTGTATTTACGACAGTGTAACCGTACATTACCTCCAAGCCTGTAGGGGGAGCTCCATAGTGGGCTTTTTGAGAAGTTACATTGTATCGCTTTAAAATGGAGGACATCCCAGACCTTTGGTCCCTTTTTGGTTTTTGCTTGTGCTTGTTGCTGTCCTCATCTGGCTAAGTAGTGTCTCTGACTCTTAATTTGGACTGTATGTGGTGGGAGGTTTTGGGTCTAGGTAAGTTGGGGTACCCTTTACATTTGTTCATGCACGTAGGTGAAAATTGTTATCTCACTAGGTTTATTGGTTGTGCCACTCCTGTAATGTTTTGAAATGTTCTTTTGCTAGAGAAGCCAGTTAGCCATTTTGTTTGCACTTTATTTTCTTCAGAGGTAGTTTAGGTAGGCCTCCTTTTGTTATATTAATTTAATTTATTTTGGCACAATCTCTTTATCCCATCCTCCTCCACTTCAGTGTGTCTTTTTGTTTTAATAAACCACGTTGTACACTTTCACTGAGACTTGTTTGATTTCATTGGTTGTCGTGTTATTGTCTGCTGACTGGGTCACCAAGTGGACGTAACAAGCATGTTTAACAGTGTTTAACACATTTATGGGAATTAACATTCAAGAGCTTGGAAATTCTCAGTTTTTATGGAGAGGAATGCTGCTTTTCTTAGACAGACCTTAGTTTATGATGTTAGAATGAACACAGGAAAAAGCAAGTATTTGGTCATAAACCACAAAAAAAATGTTGATCTGATAATGGTGCTGCATCAAAAATCAGAGATGCACCCACTGTCATGATTGATAGTTGTAGCTTGTGGAAGAGGGCCCAAATGCAGGACTATTGAAGGAGGTGATGAAGACAGGCAGTGGAGAATAAATTAAGTTTTATTCCAAAAGGAAAGCGCTGCCAAGGCAGGAATAACCAAGTACAAACAAAACCTATCACTGCATGAAAAGAGGGATTTGTGGATGTATGTGGCCCCTTACATGTCCGCATACGTTAAGCCCCTGCATTTGCGGTGGTAAAAGTGAAAACTTGGCCCAAGTTGTCGCAAATTGACCTGGCAACTGCTCCCCCATGCCCCCCTCCCCTCCCCTACTTAGGAGAGCCTTTAATTTGTAAATGCCAGTGATCAGGTCAGGAGCTGCCACAGTCATTTTCAAGTGGGGTGGGGTGAGGTGAGGTGGGGGGTGGGCAGGCCTGTTTCTACACGTTCATCACTATCACCTCCAACTCCAGCCAAGTTTGTTGCTGTGTTGTCTTGAAAAAGAAGAGGTGCACGCTGTCTGCTGGTGACAGGTGATGCATATCTGTTTTTTTTTCTCCCAAACACCTCTTTTGTAATACCGCTTTTTGTGGGCAAAATTCAAGGATTCAAGGATTCAAAGGTTTATTGTCATATGTGCAGTTAGAAACGTGTTTCCCTGAACAATGAAATTCTTTTCTTTGTTGCCCGCACTGGATGTCCAAATGTATAATAATAAAGATAAGATAAAGATAAAATAAGCATGCAACAACAATATTCTAAAAGGTTTCTTAAATAAAATAGAAATATAGAAATAAAAATATAGAAATCTGGCCTGTATACATAATGTGCAGTAGTGCGCTCAGTGTTTTATTGTGTATGGCTTAATTCGGTGTCACAATGGTCACAATATCGCCGAGGTCTTTTCTCTGTCCTTGCAGAGTACATTTTTGTGTCAAAACAGTGCAAATTGCCAGCTGTGGTCAGACAACATTAAATAGCAAAAGTCTCGCGAGTATTCCGTGTAATGACGTATACGCATATGATTGGTGGAGCTTAACGGCTCGCATAAGCTCTCGTTCAATCACGTATGAGAAACATTGTGTCGTGCTGTGTAAACAAAAAGTTTAAGGAGCAGATCTGGCGGCAGAAAGGCAGACAGAAATCGCTGAGGTCCCGTGCTGTGAAAACTGCCCTGGTTTGCGGAATACAATGGCTGGAAGACGACTTGCTTTCAACTCCCCAGCAACTCTCTGCGGGTCTACAGGTTTGTGTGTTTTTTTCTACTTGCACATGACCATTTGATTGTTTAATTTTAGTCTTGTTGACACTGTACAGCACTTGGGACAGTTCTCGCTGATTTTAAATGTGCTGTATATTAAACTTACTTACTCACTTGCTTACAGGCAGATAAAATGAAAGTCCTGTTGAATGCTATGACCGGAATGTCTCGTATGGTGGCCAGCACTGTGGATACGGTCGTGGAGAGGGTTCTGGAGGGAATCGACCAGAGATTCGCTAGGTTGGAGGCAAGATGGCCGTCGAGAACGAACTGGAGTTACATTCCAGAGAAGTTGAAGAGCGCACCCCCAAGAGAAGGCGGATACAGAATCCGAAAATCGCGGTAAGAGTAGGTTATTGACTGTGGCTTTAGGCTAAACTCAACTTAATTGTGTCCATCACGTGAAAACCAGTGTGAGTTGCTTTATTTAAAAAAATGAATTTCGTGTTTTCAATTTATAGGAAGCAGTTCGCCGCCTGCATAACTCACCGTGGCATTATTATCCAGGTCAAGGGTAAGAATAAGTGAATGTTCTCCCAATATCTAGTTGAGTTGGACCTGATGTTACGTTACGTCAATGCAGTTTTTTTTTATTAACCATAGGCCTATTGTTTTTACAGGCTACTGTCACCTCACAATATGGATGTAACGAGTCGCTTGAAGGAGGCGGTGTCAAACAGTCCGAACTTCAGAGAGGTAGACGGGGACACTATCGAGGGTGAGCGGCGCTGACTTTTACCACGGCTCTGGCACTGACACTTTTAAGCACTGGTCATTTTATTCATTCCTCTTGTTTGTTTGTTTTAGCTGCGTGACGGACCTGTGTGCTGTGCTACAGGCGCGTCTTGAAGCCAACCCGAAATACTCACAGTCTCACCACAGAAGAGTGAAAGAGAGTAAGAACATATACGCTGTCAATATGACTTTCGTTACTTTATAGACAAGTTGTCAATATGCTGTGCATGGATAGACTATGTTTTGATTATTTATTGGTTATTCCAACAGCTCCCAGAAGCCAGCTTCTGATCCAGGATGAGGACGTCTGACAACTCCCGCAGACCCTGCAGGGACCGGAGTAATGCGGATTCCAAACGGCGGCGTTTAGGCTTATTTTGTATATTGTACAGCAGTGTGTGTGTATATAGTTTTCAATTCTTTATTATCAATATGGTTCTTATTACAATGTAAGCTATGTACATTGTGTGGTGTGGCAATAAAAGCGCTTTTAAAAAAAAAAACTTTCCTTTTTCATTTCCTCAATAGATTCACGTCATTCATGCCTGCATTCATAGCCTAGTCATAGTGCAGCTTATAAGAATGACGTGAATATATGAAGTACACAAACATCCCAGGAATATTAGTAATCATAATCACAATTATTAATCATAATTGCTGAGTGATATGCCCATATAAAGTATGCATATATTAACCTTATTGGCCAATGGGCAGTCAGCTTTACAGGAGCTTTTTTATGTAATCACGTGCCTTTTTCGTCCAATACCAGCGAGGCCAGTGAGAGGTCCAGGCACTCTCACAGCTGGGTGCTAATCGCTGAGCCAGTAGCACCCCGCTGTGAGAGCCCGCCGCGAGTCGGGTTCGTTTCCGACGATTTTCTCGCTCAACAAACTTAAAGTTTGTCTGCCTGCAAGCGCCCAGGTGCGTCCGAAAATTAGGCAAATTCGCGGATGTTCACTGCCGTCCACAGTGACACAAATCCCTCTTTTCGTGCAGTGTATTAAACAAAACCAGGAGACCTGGGGTCCGTTTCACAAAGCAGGTTCAACAAACTCTGAGTCTATTCCTGAACTCTGAGTTGATCTACTCTGAGATAGAAAACTCTGAATTTTCGGTTCCAGAAAGGCTGAATTGAGTGTTTAGTCAACTCTGAGTAATTTCACCTCGAGTTTTGCATGTGCACCACAACTTTAAAAAGCCAGCATCAATGGGGCCCCGATTCGACGAGTCACCATGGCAACGGGGAAGAGGCGGGCAACCTTGAATTGGAAATCTTAATGCACTCATACGGCGAGTTTCAACAAAAAGCTGTAGCAACAAAAGCGTAAGTTTAAATGTAGTCCTTTGCAATCACAATAATATTACAGGGGAAAACTGCTTGAATGGTAACCCATTCATTTAGGCGGCAGTTTAAGATGAAATATAAAAACATTGTTCAAACAGGTGAGACCTCGGCATGGAGGTACCTCATTTTGATCATGTTTTACATTGTAAAGTAAATATTAAGTGGCTATTTCACTATGCAGTTGTTTTATCCCCAACATAATGCTGTTTTCACACATATAAATGTCTTCTCATCTATATCATGTTCTGTTCAATAATTAAGCCTATTTAAACTAACACAGACTTCTACTCAGCCAACAGAAAGAAGGCAGATGCCCGTAAAACGGGTGTTAGCCCAGCACCGCCACCTCTAACGGAAGGCCAGTGACTGAGCGAATCCCTGGAGGGAGTCCACCCCCAAGACACAAGTGCCTTATATATATATATATATCTTTTTTAAGCCTATTCATACAAATGTTTGCTGACAGACTGGATTTATCTGCTTCAGCATCATTCAAGGCTGGTATGAGTCTTTCTGAGACAAATTTGCGGTGTACACTTGATGTATAAACTTTGCCATTTAAACTTCATGACAGATTCTTAATATCAGGACACTACAGCTGAAGGACAGGATGACCTGCCCATATATTCACCACACATTTTTATTTTATTTTTTTTATCCTTTTTTTATTTTATACATTTATTTATTTAAAGGTTGCAAATCTAAATTTGGAAAATTCAGATCCCAATACCCAAACCTCTCACACATTTACAGACAATATTTTGTCACGTCCTTCCCTTTAAACTTAATTTAATGGATAACCTCCCACTTGTCTCAGCTGTAACACAAATCCAATGTAATCCTGATTTGAAAGCTAATCCACTCCATGTCATTAAATTCTAAATAATTTCTTTGATAAGTTATCAATAGCCGCTTTCGGACAGACCGTTCTAAGAAAGTAGTTATCAGAACTACCCTCCTCGAATTTCGTTCTGATAACTATCCTTCCCCAGCGGAACTGTTTCAGTCTGCATTCGCACATGAGTCGGGACCTGATAGGGACTGATGCGCCGCGCGCAGCCGTCTGCTTCAGTCACGTGTTAGCCGTTAGCCGTTTAGCGCTACATTCAAACACAAAACAAAACGGTAAAAGTAAGGAGAGTAGAAAAAACACCACCAAGAAGCTAATATGGAGAGCGGGGAGGCCATTGTGTTTATGGTCTGCATGATGGTGATTTTAATCATGGACAATCACATCAGGCGTCTAATATCGAGGCTGGAAGAGCTCACAGAGAGAGTCAGGAGATACTTTTTTATTTCATGAAGGAAGAAAGGAGAGCAGAGAGCTGCAGACAAATGAGACCAGTGTAAGTTTAACTTATTAAACGCCCGCTGGTTGTGTCTGTGTCTATGAGGAGACATTTCAGCCGTGATAGAATTACATGGGGCGTAGCTACCGACCACCACACACCTCCCTTAGATTAGTTCTATAGAACCATGAAAAGACCCGACCTCGGAGAAGGAGCTGAATGGTTATGGGAACTAAGGGAGAAAGCCCCGAGTTCCTGTATGTCCGAACACGGGAGAAAACGGCCCCGCGGATTAAAAGGTTATTAGAACTGCCAAAGGTTCCTACAGTCCGAAAGCGGCTAATGAATACAACTTTTTGTTTGTAGTCAGAAAATAAAGAGAAGCTGGGTTCACATATGTTAAAGGGATAGCTCGCCTCTTTTGACATGAAGCTGTATGACATCCCATATTAGCAATATCATTTATTAAATTTGACTTAACCCCTGCTGCGTCCTGTGAGCCGAGTTCCAGTCTCGTTTGGGCGTTGACGAAAGTAGTCCGGCTAGTTGGCTGGGGCATAAAAAGCAAAGCGTCTTGCTTCTCAAAACAATATGCGTTCAAAAGAGTAATACATTTGCATCACAAAATCGTTCATCCAGAAAAAGTCAGACCTCACAATTGCTTGGCGCTATTTTTGCCTCCCTTCATATCAATGCATTCAGCCACCTGCCGATAGCCGCACCTGTTAAGGTGTTTACTGCTCAGAAGCAGGGGAATGCTCGGTCTGCACCGTTTACATAGACCGTAGTGATACGCTTATAGCAAGACGCTTTATTTTTTAAGCCCCAGCCAACTAGCCGGACTACCTTCGTCAACGCCAAAACAAGGCTGGAACTCGGCTCACAGGACGCAGCAGGGGGTAAGTCAATGTTCATAAATGATATTGCTAATATGGGATGTCATACAGCTTCATGTCAAAAGAGGCGAACTATCCCTTTAATGTTTGACAGTTAGTCTGGTTCACATTTTACAGTTTCAGATTCATACCGCCTTTCCGCTACAGTACAAATGGGATGATTGATGAAAGTATTGATGAGCACCACTGTAAGTATCATCCATTGTAAAAGCAATTAATTTAAATAAGTTTAGTGTAGATCATTTTCTCTGGTAGCTGGCTGGGATGGATGTGTAAATTCAAAATACTTTGCACAATCAAATAAAACAATAACGTAAACCTGCAAAACCCTCGTCACAAGTACAAAATTAAAGCTGATGGTATTCTTCATTCAACTGGAACCTTAAAAGTGGGAGCCACATGTTCAACCTTCTATGGTTCTATGTATAAATTATTACAGTCTGTTTGACATGACAGCGAAATTAACCAATCATATCTCTGCCGAAATGGGTGGGCTGTTTAATCACTACATTTCTGACAACTTCCATCTACTGTGGTACCACGAACAACAATGAACCTGAAGTTTTAACTGGAGAATGGCTAAGAAAAACTGAAAGACTTGTATGTTGCACCGCAGCCATCAGTGACAGCAAGGTGGGCCGCTTTGCCAATATATTAGCTGTTCTCCATTCTTATAGATCACTCGATTACAAATAGGTTACTGAGCAAGTTTTTTTTCTTTGTCCAGACAGAGGAACAAGGATCAGTAGGCCAAAGTTTAGGAGTCACCGTTCGGCACTGCTCCAGTGTGCAGTGGCATTAACATCGATTTAGCATTTAGAATTAATTCAACCTGAGTTAAATTAGCATCAAAAGTATGTATGTAGCAATCAGGCACATTCACATGATGCAGTACCAGAAAGTAGAAAGTCTTTGTCTGAGAATATATCCACCCTGTGAGCACAGAGCTGAGATGAATAACCAATAATGGCTGTTTGGGTTTTTTTTCTCTCTTTTTTTTTCTTGAGTGTGTCCTTCACCAGCCCTCTTTGACCATCTAATCTAACAAGCTTTAGTGATTCAAAAAACCTTGATTTAGTCAGAGAGGACTAGAATTGCCAACAGTGGAACACAAAAAGACAGGACAAATAAAGACAATAGACAGAAAAACAGATGATGACAGGTGTATGTGTAAGGTGTACTGTGGTGCGTATAGATGAATGTGTGGAAATTTACGTTGTGGTCTGTAAGTAACCCCCTTATCCACCGAAAGATAAAGCCTTCCAGCAGCCAGATATAAAGCAGCGATGTTGACCTTCAACACTTACTCAGCATCAACCAGTAACCACAGCCAGTGACAGGATGGATCACAGCTGGTGCAGGTGCTGGTGTGTTGGCCCAGTGCCATGCAACTCCACCAGTGCTCTGGATTGCCCCCCAATCAACCAGGAACCGTGCAGCCCAGCTAGACCCTGCCAGCAATAGAGCCAGCCAGGGCATGAGCGCCCCCAACCCCAGGGACAACGGGGAAAAGGACCAGCCCAGAATCCAGGAAAGACACTGACCAGGACATCCTGAGTAAATCAGCAGCCCAACGGGTAGGTACGGAGGGTAGGGGGAGGGTAGCACCCCAGCCCCCCACACCTGCATCACAACCAGGAGGCGAGGGCAAGGCACACGCCCCCCACCCCTGCATGCCCCCCCGCGAGGACAAGGCGGACGCCCCCAACCCCCGGGACGCAGGGCAAAGGGGGCGCAGGGAGAGCCCAGGAGCCACACGACACAGGCCCCCCAGTCAGGAGGGGGCCACCAACCAGGTCGTCAGTCCATCACAGGGTCACACAGAGACAAACAACCACACACACGCTCACACTCACACCTAAGGACAATTTCTTGAGAGACAGCAATTAAAATGCATGTTTTTGGACAGTTGGAGGAAGCCGGAGTACCCGGAGAAAACCCACGCATACATGGGGAGAACATGCAAACTCCACAGAGAAAGGCCCCAGCCGAGAGTTGTACCTGGAAACCTCTTGCTGTGAGGTGACGGTGCTATCCACCACGCCACCATGCAGCCCCCAATCTAATTCACTAATACTGTATTACCCTGAGGGTAAATTATATTGCAGCAATATGAATTACTAATAAAAAAATGCTATAGTTATTGAAAGATAACAAAATAAAGTAAAAATTAGCTGACAAACATATAGAAAGTTGAAGTATAGCAGAGAGGAAGGTGTGGTAGAAATCTTCAGAGGTCTCCATCAGTGGGTTGGGGTATTGTTTTTGTAGCTTAGCAACAACTTACCTGATGATGTCACACACAACGACAGCAGGTAACACAGGTGAACTCTCTCAGTAAACAACATGGACGGAAACTCACAGCCAACAGTTCAACATCTGGCGTGCAGAAACGCTCCTTCTCAGTGACATGTCCAGGATTACACCATCTGTTGTTAACAAGCTCTGTAATCCTCCTCCTTTACTGTTACTCTTCTGTCTGCAGTCTCTGTCTGCCTGTATAGTCTTAAAGCTGAGCAGAGAGCTGTTAGAGTTGTTCCTGCAGCCAGGTCTCTGATTTTCCTGCTGTGTCCTCATCAGGGCTCCAAGTTTGTCCATTTTATCCAACAGTGATCTCACATTTTCCATCATGATCAAGTGCAGAAATAGTTTAAACTTCCTCCTCCTTTTTTACATTTTGTTCCTGCTCTGCATCCTAGATGTGTCGTCCTAAAGTCATCTGGATTTGGGGTCTCATTACAGGCATTTCTCGGGTTTCTGAAAGCTTAGTTAGCTCCTCCAACAGGTTAACAATGTAAAAAACTCCCAGAGTTACCAGCAGAAGTCCTTCCAGCTGCACAGCATCCAAACCAGCACAGAGATGCCAGCACAGAAATGTTTCAGAAATCTGTGATTTCACACAAAATAGAATAGAAAAATACTTTATTTATCCCCCAATGGGGGAAATTCAAATTCGTCAAGTAGCTCAACATTTTTTTAAATATTTACAATGATTGAATTAACAACAATAAAACAACAATAATAATACTACTACTAACTAAATAATAATAAATGACTAAATGGCAAAATAAACAAATAAATAAAAATCAATCATTCAATCAAATTGAGAAGAACTCAGCAGTCACTGTTATAAAGCCTTATGGCTGTGGGAATAAAGGACCTTCTGAACCTCTCAGTCCTGCAGCGCAGAGAGATGAGCCTCTCAGTTAAGCTGCTCCTCTGTCCTGCCAGTATGCTGTGGAGAGGATGTTTATTATTCTCCATCACAGAATCTAACTTCCTCCTCATCCGTTTCTCCACCACAGCACCGAGAGGGTCCAGCCTTCTGCCTACAACAGAACCAGCCTTTTTCACCAGTTTGTCCAGGCGCCTACAGTTTCTGTCTGTAGTGCAACTCCCCCAGCAGACAGCAGCATAGAACAGTGCACTCTCAATGATAGTGTGATAAAACATGCACATCATATCACTGCAGACATTGAAGGACCTGAGCCGTCTCAGGAAAAAGAGACGGCTCTGGCCCCTCCTGTACACTGCGTCTATGTTGGCAGACCACTCCAGTTTATTATTCATTTGCAGGTCTGAACAGTCTCTATCTCCCCTCCATCAATGCAGACTGACTGGTATGGAGTTTTAGATCTCCTGAAGTCCACCACCAGCTCTTTGGTTTTGGTGGTGTTCAGGAGCAAACAGTTCTTTTTGCTCCAGTCAGTAAAGGCCTCAACAAGGTCCCTGTACTCCTTCTCCTGTCCACCGCACACACATGCCACACCAGCCGTATCATCAGAATACTTCTGAATGTGGCATAACTCTGAGTTGTACCTGAAGTCTGATGTGTACAGGGTGAAAAGAAAAGGAGCCAAAACAGTACCCTGCGGAGCCCCAGTACTGCATTCCAGTGTTCTAGAAACACATTTCCCCATCCTGACATACTGTGGTCTGGCAGACAGATAGTCTATAATCCATGATGTCAGGGAGGGGGCCACACCCATACCGATCAGCTTGTCTTTCAGTATGGGAGGCCGTATGGTGTTGAAGGCACTGGAGAAGTCAAAGAACATGATTCTCACATTTGAACCAGGCACATCCAGATAAGCATATGCCCGATGCAACATGCACAGAATCGCGTCTTCCACTCCTATGTGTTTCTGGTAGGCAAACTGGAGGGGATCAAGAGCCTCAGCAACCTGCAATCTCATGCGACGAACAAGAAGTCTCTCCAAGGTCTTCATGATATGAGATGTCAAAGCCACCGGTCTGTAGTCATTCAGCTCCACCGGTTGCCCTAATTTGGGCACTGGTATGAGACACTGGTATGTGCACGTACCCTTCTTCGTGAACGAATTACGCGTGTCCAGAAGCTTGGCAGGAAGCTAAACTAAAGCCAGCTTGGCTAGCACCTAGCATAATTAAACGTATAGTTAGCATATACTAAATACTAAATACGGCAACGATCGATGCTTGCTGTCAGAACAGCGCTCGTACACCTTCGTGCTCGTTCATGTACTCTAGAGGCGTGGCTTCGGGGGGGAAAGTGAAGAAAAGGGTTGGGACTTTTGACCTGTGTATTTTCAAAATGCAGCTTCGCTGGACTCAAAATCCAGGATCTCCTACCCTACCTTTAATGCGTGATAAAATATTCATCGGCATTAAATAATTAACAAGTTAACGCGATAGTAACGAGTTAACTCAACCAGCCCTAATAAATATATATATATACATTTTTTGGTGCAGGTCGGTGAGGTAGAGATGGCAGCGTCCAAAGAAACCACCTTAACAACGGTAGAAAATGTTTTATTCTTACATTTCTTTAAGGAGATACTAAAATCTTCGGCGAAACTAATAAAACGAAAGATCGTCTACATTCCCTGAATGAAGATTATGAAAATATTATGCATAGTTTTCGCTAGAAATGCCATCAAAATGCATACAAATGCAGATGCTTTCTTAAAATGTAATGTTTTTCACAGAAAATAGGCCGACAGTCGGCAATTTTCTTTTTTTCGCTGAGGGAAAGTTGATAGTCACGTGACCTGGTTGCAAGGCAATGTAAATGAATAGGCCAAATAAAACGTTTTCCCTTGTGGACCAACGTAGCTATTACACGTTTTGCTGTGAGACTGGGTTGATCCATAACAGATACAAGGATCATCTACAGATCTGTAATCCTGTGCACTCACTGATATCTGAGTGAGAATTAAAGATTGTGTTGGTCCACAAGTACCATTCTGCAGAAGGACCCTGACAACAACATGTTAATTTCTCTGAAAAAACAACTAAGAACCAGGCTGCAACACAGTACTCAGCAGTCACATCACATTCTAAGTGAAATCTGTTTTTAGTGCATCTAGACCTCCAAACAACTTGAACCACAGCTGTATCTATTTGAGATTTAAATGCATCGGACTTTAAGACTTTAACAGTATGGAAAGGCTAAGTTTAAAAATACAAACTGTTGTTGGCTCCAGGGTTGAGAAAAGAGACAAATTACCTTCCCTTAAAGCTTATCTGATGACATGCAGTTGGAAATCAATGAAAATGGAATAAGTAAAACAGGAAAATGAACCATAAGACAGCACAGCTTCAGCAGTTGGATTTCACACGAATCAACATTTGATCCCTTTGGTCTATTTCCAAGTGTTTTGTGGACCTAAAAATTATCTGAAAAATAACAGGCACAGAGTCAGAGGGGGGTTGTTACCCCTTCTATTGTATGAGGCACTGTTATTGACCCAAACCCACTGACAGCCATATTTATGTTGGTCCCTGAAGGCTTCAAGATCACCATTAACCAAGATGCTCCTGTGTGGTGTTTGAAGATTATTGATTCCACTCAGATGTAAAGAGATGCATCACCATCTCATAAATGTTGGTGGGAGGCTGTAAAGAAACTTCTGGAAATCCAAATAAATTTAAAGCAGAACACTTACAGATTAAATAGTAAGACAGTGGCTCTTATGTATTCATGTGCAGGGTAGATGTAAGCTGGTATTAATGCTTGTTTTTGTGCTGTCTGTTTACCATTTTCCATCCTGAAAGTGGAATAAACTATTGTCAGAAAATAAATTATTACTCCATTAGTTTCCCTGCAGAGTGCAAAGTGCCTTCATTATTTTGCTTTACCAGCAGTCCAAAAAGAAGATGACTTTATAGCAAACAGCAGCAGCAAATGCTCACATTTAAGCAGCTGGAACCAGAAAATGTTTGGCAGAGAATGATTCAATTCTCAAGGCAGCTGCTGAATAAGACATTCAATAAAATATACACACGTGGAAAAACTGAACACCCAAAGATCTTTTTTCTAAGAAAGATAAAATGTTACATAATCTAAAAATAAATCAAACCAGGTGCAAAAAGGGAGCAAATGTAGATCTATAGCGCTAAAGGATTGATAGGTGGTCAAACTACCTATATAGGGCGACTTCCGGCTTAGCGACTGATGGAGTAAGACGTGCCTGCGGGAGCTCCTGAGAAACTCTCTTAAATGAACATTTAGGGCTTTTTCGTGAACTTTCTATTATTATATTGACTCCACAAGCTCATTGCGACTACATTACGTGCCAAAATGCCAGCAAAACAGAAAAATACTACCAACTCGGCGGCTACGCTAACGAAGCCTCCCCTTACGGCTGCACCCCCGGGGAGTGATGCGGCCATCCCTCCAGAGGAAGCTACCACCGTTTCGAGCATAACTTCTGCGGACTTCAAGGCTGAACTTCTCGCCGCTCTTCGAGAAGAGATGGTAGGCATTTTTAAGACTGAATTGAAGACTGCAATGACGGCTAACTTTGCTCAGGTGAAGTCCGAGCTGCAGTGTGTGAAGGCAGAGCTAAATGCTAACATGGCGGCTATCCGATCGGAGGTGGATGTACTTAAGGTAACTGTGACTGACATGGAGGGCTCGCTGTCGTCATGCACTGACGATGTGGTTTCACTCAAAAGTAAGGTGGACAAACTTTCGGCCCAGGTTGTTGCTCTTGACGGTAGATGTGAAGATTTGGAGGCGAGGTCTCGCCGTAACAACATCAGGATAATAGGATTACCCGAGGAACACGGCACGGTTGACGCGTCCACAGTTGCTGAAAGACGCTCTCGACTTGGGAAAGGAGCTAGTTGTGGACCGTGCGCATCGATCCCTACAGCCTAAACCGAAACCCGGCGAGCGCCCCCGTCCCATAATAGCACGTTTACATTATTATGCAGACTGTGCCGATATCCTACAACGTGCCAGAACCCAGCGGCAGTTCAAGGTGAAGGACTCAACTATCTCCATTTTCCCAGACTACACCACACAGACAGCCAAAGCCCGTGCAGCCTTCAGTGACATCAGACGCCAGCTCAGGGGCATTCCTGACATAAGGTTTGGGCTGTTACATCCAGCGCGTCTCCGGATCACCAGAGGGGATGTCACAAGGGAATTTACATCGCCTAAGGAAGCCGCAGCTTTTGTGAAAACACTCAAGTAGACCTGGGTTTGTTACTGCACAGTTGTTGAAGCGCAGGTTTGGGTGTAGGTGTCATTGCAGTTAAGTTACTTAAATAAATAAAAAAGTAGTGCTGAAAGGTTTTTAACAACACGGTCTACTAAATAGTTTTGAACAATAATACCATTACTTTAGACATGTTCAGTTAATTTTGATATAAATGGCACCTTAACCCCTATTGCTCTAATAACCAGTCAACATGCGTATGTATGCACAGATTTCCTAGATGGTTCTGAGTCTTGTGTTGTTCAACACTTAGGCCCTATCTTTAACCATACATTTTTTTTTTGATTTTCTAAATGTTTCCGGGAGCTCCGATCATGTCGGAGCAAGGTGACGATGACTCTTTGGTCCAAAGCCGTGAGTTTGTTCTTTTGGTTCATGACTCCGTGTGGAGTTAGCACTGGTATCCTATCATTTGGGGATGGGATAGTGGTAAGTGCTCTGGGGGGAGGGTGTGGGATTTGGGGTGAGTTTGATAAGTCAGTTTATTTTTGTTTTTTGTTTGTTTTTTCTCTTCCTTTTCTTTTTCAGCTTTATCCCTGGAGTGTGGGGTTGGAAACCTGGTTGCCTCTTATCTTAATTCACATTTCGTATGGCTAATGTCTCAAGTTCAAATGTAAGATTTATCAGCTGGAAAATTAAAGGTCTAGGGGGCGCTGTTAAGCGATGTAGGGTGTTCTCTCATTTGAAGCGCTTGAAACCTGACATTGTGTTTTTGCAGGAAACCCACATGAGGAATAAAGATCAAGTCAGACTGAAATGTCCCTGGATTGCTGAGGTATTCCATTCTAGTTTCAACTCAAAGGCCAGAGGGGTTGCCATCTTGATCGGTAAATCTGTCCCATTCACCCTGACTAATATCATTTCTGACAGAGATGGAAGATATCTGATAATTTCAGGTACTTTGTTTCGTGAGCCTGTCCTATTAGTTAATGTATATGCACCAAATTTTGATAATCCTTGTTTTATGAACAAGTTGTTAAAAAACCTGCCCTCTCTGAGTGACTGTTTTTTTATTCTTGGAGGGGACATAAACTATGCTACTGACCCTCAATTAGACCGTTCTAAACCTGGCTCAACCCAATCACTAATGGCCAAGGCTCTTTGCAATTTCATGTCTAGCAATGGCTATGTCGACCCCTGGAGATTTCGTAATCCGAGCAGTAGGCAATACTCTTTTTATTCGCATGTGCACAAGACTTTTTCTCGCATAGACTATTTCTTTATAGACGCTAAACTTATGCCAAAAGTAATAAATGTCGCGTATCACCCAATTATTGTCTCAGATCACTCACCGGTGTCCATAGATATTCAGATCTCTTCCGGACCTCGCTATCCCACCCAGTGGCGATTTAACACTTCACTTCTATCAGATGACAAATTTCACAAGTTTATTACTCGTGCTATAAAGGATTTTACTGCTCTTAACCAATCTGATTCGGAACCGATCTCTAAAGCACTACTATGGGAATCCTTAAAAGCATATTTGCGAGGTCAGATAATTTCATACTCTGCACACATAAGGAAATTAAGGACCTCAACTATTCAGAAACTCTCATCTGATTTAGAATCAGTGGACCAACAGCTTGCGACCACCCCAACTGACGATCTTTTAAAGCGTCGCGTGACCTTACAAACTGAGCTAGATCTTATCACAACTAACGAGGCGGAGCGCCTGTTGCTTCATTCCCGTTCCAAATATTATGAACATGGCGACAAGTCTGGTAGGTTGCTAGCTCACCAGTTACGTCGTCAAGCAGCTTCGTGTCTAATACCTCGCATTAAGGATGGATCCGGAGCCTTGCAGGAGGACCCAGATGTTATTAACTCTGTCTTTTCGTCTTTTTATGAATCCTTGTACAAGTCTGAAGTTTCATCAGATTCGGCTGATATGCACAGGTTTTTAGACGAAATTCAGTTTCCTTCCACAAATCCAGAATTGGTTCAACAACTAGACTCTGCTCTGACCATTCAAGAATTAAACTCAGCTTTACAAAGCATGCAAACTAATAAAGCCCCGGGACCCGACGGCTTTCCGGTTGAGTTTTTTAAAGCTTTTCAGGTCAAACTTACTCCATTACTTCACTCTGTTTATTCTGAATCTTTATCACTTGGCTCCCTTCCCCCTACATTGAGACAAGCCTCTATTAATGTTCTCTTAAAAAAGGACAAAGATGCTGATATTTGTACCTCCTATAGGCCAATCTCCTTAATGAACGTCGACACAAAGATTCTTGCAAAGGCCTTGGCCCGGCGACTTGAAAAGGTCCTTCCAACAATAATTTCGAAGGAACAGACTGGCTTTATAAAGGGGCGTCAGCTCTATTATAATGTTCGCACTTTGCTTAACGTAATCTACTCGAAAGAAACA
Organism: Odontesthes bonariensis; assembly: GCF_027942865.1. Classification (NCBI taxonomy): domain Eukaryota; kingdom Metazoa; phylum Chordata; class Actinopteri; order Atheriniformes; family Atherinopsidae; genus Odontesthes; species Odontesthes bonariensis. Next base: position 25,591,873 of record NC_134527.1, read on the forward strand.
TGCACAACTGCACCTGAAGTAATGATATCGATCGACGCTGAAAAGGCGTTCGATCGAGTTGAATGGAATTATTTATTTTCAGTCTTAGCTAAATTCGGATTTGGTGAAATTTTTATATCATGGTTACGCCTTCTCTATACACTTCCCTGTGCCAATATTACCACCAATAACACTCAATCCGGTTATTTTTTTCTAAATAGAGGTTGTAGACAGGGTTGCCCCCTATCTCCTCTCTTGTTTGCACTTGCAATAGAGCCGTTGTCTATGTACTTGAGGACCTCTCTCACCTTTGATGGCATCACCAGGACTCATACAGATTTGAAATTATCGTTATACGCTGATGACCTGCTACTATACATCACAAATCCAATAGGAGCCTGCCCCACCATTATTTCACTCTTTTGTAGATTTGGACGGTTTTCAGGATATAAAGTTAACGTTGCCAAGAGTGAATGTTATCCTGTCAATAAACTAGCGATGCAACTCTCCCAGTCAGACATCCCTTTCAAATTGAGCCCTTCGGGATTTAGGTATCTTGGGGTTAACATAGCCAGGTCGTTCAAATCTCTTTACTCTGAAAATTTCTCCCCCCTTTTAGCTGAGATTAAGGCAGACTTTCAAAAATGGGGTTCCCTTCCTCTCTCTTTGATTGGGAGAATAAATACTGTGAAGATGAGTGTTCTGCCAAAATTTCTATTTCTTTTTCAATGTTTGCCCATATTCTTACCAAAAAGTTTTTTTAAAACAGTTGACTCAATTATTTGTCATTTTTTGTGGAATGGCAAGATACCCAGAGTTAGACAAAAAGTACTTCAGAACTGTAAGTTCTATGGCGGCCTCTCTCTGCCAAATTTTCAATTCTACTACTGGGCTGCAAACATAGCTAAAATTATACTCTGGTCCAAGTCAATTGATGTACCTTGGTATCAGCTGGAAGCGCAGTCGTGTCCCCCAGTCTCTCTTTCTGCTTTACTGACCGGCCCAACGACCGCTAACCCCTCTGGCCTTACCTTCAACCCTGTGGTTATTGCCACACTTAAGATTTGGTTTCAGTTTAGGAAACAGTTTAAATTTACTGCTCCCACAGCTTTAACCCCATTGTTAAAGAACCCTGTTTTTAAACCCACGTTTACTGATTCCACTTTCTCCTTATGGCATGATAAGGGACTGAAATGTTTTGAGGATTTCTATAAGGAAGAGATCTTTTGTTCTTTCGCAGACCTGGTTACTCAATTCAATCTTCCACCCTCTCATCTTTTTAGATATTTCCAGGTGAGGAACTGTGCAAAATCCTTATTTCCCAACTTCCCTCATATTCCACCTAAGCAGCCATGGGGTGAACTCTTACAAGTTAACCCTTCAAAAAGGTCTTTAATCTCAAAAGTTTACAATTCCATCCAATCTTACGATGATCATTTATCCACCAACACAAAGGAGACCTGGGAGCGTGAGCTGGGAGTGATTTTTGATCAAAGCTGGTGGGAATCCGCACTTAAAGTCATTCACAAAACCTCTGTTTGTGCCCATTTGACCTTAATACAATTTAAAGTTTTATTTAGATGCCATTATTCGAAAACAAGGTTGGCAAAGATTTTCCAAAATATGGTAGATGTCTGTGACAGATGCGGAGGCTCACCCTGCAATCTTACGCATATGTTTTTCTCTTGTCCAGCTCTTACGACTTTTTGGCAAATGTACTTCAGCACCATGTCCAAGGTACTCTCAAGGACTATTCACACTTCACCACACACTGGCATTTTTGGTCTTCCAGAAGACTATACCCTATACTCCGCTAAAGAATTGGAAGTAATAGCTTTTACCTCTGTAATCGCTAAACGCCACCTCCTTCTGAATTGGAAATCCAGAACAGCTCCATCCAGTACACAATGGATCAAAGAGACCATGTCATTTTTGAAAGTAGAGAAAATTAGATATTCAAGTAGAAGAAACTTGAGCAAATTTTATAGTAAATGGCAACCATTTATGGATTTTTTTGCAACAACATACCCCCCCTCCCCCTTCTTTCTTCTTTTATTTCTTTTATTTAATTTTCTTTTTTTCTTCTATTATTTATGTAATTTATCTGTTATGTTTATGCAGACAGTTTACCATCTTGTCATAAATCCTTTTTCATTGTATAGTCTATTTGGCCTTTTTTTTTTTTCTGCAATCGTTTGTTCTTAAAACATAAAAATATAATCTGTATCTAAGGGTGTATACAAACATGTTTAATGATCACACCATTGTATACTGCTATATGTAAGTGCCTATGTTACTCTTGTATACACACCAATAAAAATATTAAACACAAACTACCTATATAGGCATATCTGAAAATGCAACATTTCAAACGTAGACCTTCCTCCCCTTCAGAGCCAAAAGTATTTAGAAAAATACACCTAATGCTGCATTCAGTGTACCTCAATAGGATGTAAGCACAAATTTTATTTACCTAAAGACTGAGACGAAAATTTTATTAAATTTAATTTTATTTTGTTTACTTTATGGAGAAACTTTATCTGTATTACTGACATTAACAAAAGATGTTGCCACTGAATGCAACATCACAACATTGGAGGGTGAGACAGGGTCAAATAGTCAAATTTGTTTAGGAACCTTCCTAACTGAGTGAAAAGACAGTAACTGAGCAGCAGCCATGATCACAGCTGTTTGAATTATCTAAAATACTAAGGAAAGGAGCTCCAGTGCTCCCTCAGTTATCTGCTCTTCTATAGTTATCTTTCTTATAAAAAGGAGATAATTCTGCCCCACCATTCCTTGTGGTTGCAACTTTCATAGTAACTCTCGATTAAGTCATATAAACTGTGATTTGTGTGGATAAATATGAGGACAGGAGGATGAGTACACACACATATATATAGTTTCAGAGCTGCAGACACACATCACAGCTAGTGTCTATATGGGTGGATTCTCATTGCAGCGCAGTTGCATATTTACTTACTTTAACCCAATGGGGTTTTTCAAAAGGTCAAAGAAAAGACGTTGCAGAATAAAGCAGTAAATTTGTGAAATAAAACATAAAAATGTACAGACTGTTTTATAGCCGTTTTGTTCACAAACACAAATAATTACATCCACATCTCCACGCAGCCCCATGCTGCATCAGTTTTTGTGGAAGTGATTTCAGCGGATTGCGGTTTTTTGTCCTCACGTCTGCATACTGAAGTTTGCTGTCATCTAGACACCCTCTGCTAGAAAATACAGCACATTAAAGATGAAGGTGAGGTGCTGATTATTGGTAACTTTTTAGCACCACTGATGGGTGGTGCTAAAAAGTTACCAATAATCAGCATACTTAGAAAACAGCTTTGTCCTCCATCTCCTCACACTTCACTTCAAAACATAGATTAGGATGATCCTAACACCCACAGGATGGTCGGATGGGTCAGTGACAAACACGTGACCTTATAAATGGCTAAAAAAACCTCGAACTCCCCACCAGTTAGATTGAGCTCAAGACATCTCTTTAGTTTGATGTGAAACATCAGGAAACAAACAGAAGTTAAAGCTCCAATTTAACAGCAGGATTTCTCCCAGCCACTAGCAACCTTCAGAGGGTCCTCTTTCTGAGCATGTGCATTTTCACAGCAGGAGTGATTAACTACACAAAGTACCGCTGAGATATTCAGCCCTTAAAAAGGTCCCTGGTCATGAGGTAGTAGAGGCAAACATTTCAATCAGAAGCCCCTTTCACACTGCGACCCGCTACCTTAGCGGGTCCAAATTGCACCTTCGACCCGCGTCGAGCAATGTGAACGCTTGGCGTGTCAGGGTGACCCGTGTCGCCTGAAGCCGAGTTCAGGGGGAGTTGCCTAGTGGCAGAGCGTCACACGAAACACATAAAATGCTGGGCGTGTACAATGACGTAGGCACAAGCCATGCGTCGGAGGTAGGGTTAAATACACCTGTCTGCATCAAATTTTTCAAACAAACGATGGCGGGACACCTTGAGAACTCGTTTTTGCAATGCAGTTCATGGAGATGTTACTTTACGGTGCGTGGGAAACCGCGCTCTCCCATCTTTCTCGCCAGCCCTTCCAGCAGAGGTCCATGCTTCACCGTCCCCGAAATGTGGCGGTAAATAACGTCCTCTGCTCGGAGGCTGAGGAGCTCGCGGACCTCCTTGTCTCCTCAGTTGGCCATATTAAAAAATGTCTCAAACTTGATGTAGGCTAAAACAGAGTAAAACTTGTCCTCACCTGTCGCTGTTGTTCTGAATCAGCTGTCCATTCTGTCTTTTAAACTCCTCACGTCACGCCCACGTCCGACCCGCGTCGATTGTGTTCACATCAAACTCGGCTCGGCAAAAAGACTAGGGTCCGACGCGGGTCGAAAGGCGAGTCGAGTTGACGCGGCAGCCCGGGTCGGCAGTGTGAACACAACAGCGGACACGCTAAATTCGCGAATTAAACGCGGGTTATTCGGCAGTGTGAAAGGGGCTATAGTCTTATTTCTACTTTTCTGTCTCCATCACAGTTCATCTCCACTAAAGCATGTAACAACTGTAGGCTGCACAACAATCAAATTTAGCTATTTGTGAGCAGCAATATGGTTTCATACCAAGAAAGAGTACAACAGATGCAGTATTTGCTTTGAGAATGTTGATAGAGAGGTACAGAGAAGGTCAGAGGGAGCTGCATTGTGCCTTTGTCATATGCTTTCTCTCGATCTACAGAGTGCAGAGTGAGGAATTGTGGTATTGTATGAGGAAGTCTGGAGTGGCAGAGAGTAGGGCTGGGCGATAATTCGATCTCGAATTGGGATCGCAATAAAATTTTGATCAATCTCGATAATCTGCTCCTGACCTACATTCGATAGGCTATCACATGGCAAAAGTAAACACAACAACAGTATCAGCGGCTGCCGTCTGCAGGTAGGACACGCCCACTTCTCTGTTGTGAGCAGTGTTGCCAATTTAGCGACTTTGTCGCTAGATTTAGCGACTTTTGGCCATCTCTGGTGACAAAAAAAATAATCTAGCGACTTAGCGACTTTCGGGCTCAATCTGGCTGAATCTAGCGACAATTTAACTTGTTTTGTGAGTGACAAATCAGTTGCCCCGCGAGACAATACAAGCCGAGACAGAAGCACTGCAGGACGGCGGCAACCCGGCATACCGTCATTTCCTGTCAAAACAGCAGTTTCAAGCTAGCTACAACGAGGGTAGGTTAACTTCCTGTTTTCAAAACAAAAGCACCTTTTTTATCGTAATGGCTTTCCCTATGATAAAAGGCAACGGGTCTTTTATTTTTGTCAAAATAACCGGAAGTGTGTTGCTCACTGCGGCTAGCTTTAGTAGCGCCGAATTCAACAAAATTGTAAATAGCCGGTATTTTGGCAGGTTTTTAACATGTTGGGGATCTAAACGACTACTTTCTTGCCTGAAAAGTTTCAAATGTTGCTAAAGTTTACAGAGTTTAAAGCTGAAATCAGCTTCAGGCCGGCTGATTTCGGCTCGGGTAGGAGCGAAAATATATAATATGGGCGTGGTTACGTCACTTATGACGTCATGACGCAATCTAGCGACTTTTTAGCGACTTTTCAGAGAGCCAATAGCGACTTCTTGTGATTTTTTTTTTTGGCAACACTGGTTGTGAGCAGCGTGGCTGCAAGTTGCAGAGAGAGACTGAGAGGGAGAAGAGAAAGGAAAAAAAATAAGTTGGAAAAAGGAGGAGAAAATGAGAAGAATGCGAGAATAATGCAGAGCACGAAGGCGACGACATATCTACACCTGAATCCAACGAAATTGTCGATAAAAAAGGAAACGCAGAACCATATTCCCCAGCGCCTTTCACGTGGCCTGGACCACGTTGGACACGGAGACGGAGGTCGTGATTACCGGAATCTCCTCCCACGTAGCTGGGTCTAGGGCTGTCGCAATAACCGCAAAAATGAAATATCGCGATATGATGACGCCCACCGCGCTTCATGATGGGTCACCGCGATCACCGCACGTAGTTTCGATAGCGTCCGTGCAGGTTTCAATCTACATGCGCACGGTCCTATTAGCAACATTAAACGTTCGTTTTGCAAAGCTTTGAAACTTACCGAGTGGTCACTGTTGTTCATAGATGTTCCACAAAAAAAAATTAGAGCAAAATATGCTTTCCAGCAGAAGTTTGACGATCGTTTTGACGAACTACTTTTTCATCACCGCACGTGACCTGATCTCGCCACAACTTAACACACTTTAGAAAGAGAAAATGGAAGCCGCACTAGTATCAAAACTAAATGTTACTTCGCCCCTTTGGGAGCATTTTGGCTTTCAACCAAATGAGAAGGGTGAACCAGCCAATTTAAACCAGGCGATTTGTAAAATCTGCCGAAAAACGGTTCAAGTCAAACGAGGGAACACAACCAATTTAAAGGCTCACCTCGCAAGCTACCATCCGGCTATTGCGGCACGGTTGCCGCCGCCTCCTGCCACACAGAGTCGTGGAGCAGCTCATGTTGCGGCGAGCCGACAACTTGAACTCGGCGAAGCCTTTGCTCGAGTCGCCAAATACAGCAGAGACAGCGACAGACATAAACGCCTCACAGGTGCTGTTACACGGTATCTGGTTGAGGAGATGGTGCCGTTTGCTACTGTGGAGAAACCTGCATTCAAGTCGCTGTTGCAGAAATTTGACAAGCAATATGAGTTGCCAGGGAAAACCTACTTCTCAGAAACTGCTGTGCCGAAAATGTACAATAAAGTTAGAGCATCGGTTCAGAGTGAGCTCAAAAGTGTGGACTTTTTCTCTGCCACCACTGACATGTGGTCCAGTGTGAATATGACTCCTTACATGAGTCTAACTGTACATTACCTGACCCCCGACTGGACTCTTAAATCACGCTGCCTCGAAACAGTGTTTATGCCCCAGAATCACACATCCGACAACATCGCAGAGGCTCTACGCAGCGCTTTTGATGAGTGGTCCCTGGATGAGAAGAAGCTGGCGTGCATAACAACCGACAACGGGGCAAACATCGCCGCAGCAGTGAGAAGACTGAACTGGACGTGGCTGAACTGCTTCGGTCACAATTTACATTTAGCAGTCACAAACGCAATGGGAAGTGTGAAAGACCGCACATCCCGTGCAATGGGTCTCTGCCACAGCTTAGTGGCTGCGTTCTCCCAGAGCTGGTTGAAGAGGAGGGATCTGGCGAAAGCGCAAGCTGAGCTCGAAATCCCGCAGCACGGGCTCATAACGGTAAACTAGCTTTCAGAAGTTATAGCCTATTTAGGCTATCTAATTGTAACCCACTGTAAGTCCACTTAATAACACAATTATTATTGAGCCGCCATATTGGCCGGGTTTCCCGAACGTGTTTTCGCGCTCTTAGCGCTAAGATGAGCGTTAAGAGCGCTGTAAAAGAAGATCGCGTTTCCCGAAAGCGTTCTAAACTGAAGAAGATCTTTCAGAAGAAAATGTAGGCCTACGATCGCCGCGACCCACTCTTAACAGCCTTTATAGTCCTTAAGGCCTAAGTCTTTATATTTAATTCCTTAAGAACTATTTCCTTAAGAACGCGTTCGGGAAACTCGGCCATTATGATTTCTCAAAATAAACACCTACCGTAGAGATGCTTAAAAAATATTTTTCGTTTAGAAAAAAATACACTGAAACGAAAAATAATGTTAAATGTTGACTTTTAATTAAATAATAATAATAATAAGGTGTAATGTCGGTTCAATAATTATACGGCCATTACTCCGTCCATGCAGGACTGCCCAACAAGATGGGGCTCTAAACAGAAAATGGTGGACCGAGTGTTGGAGCAAATCCCCGCTATAAAAAGAGTCCTGGATGATCGACGGCATCAACAGCTCATCCCCAGCTGGCAGGACATTGCAGTTTTGGAGTCGGTGAACGCGGCGTTAAAACCAGCGGCTGAATTTACGGATCTGCTGTCTGGCGAGAACTATGTCACGGTGTCATCCAGTAAACCTGTCCTGAAACTCCTCGCTGAAGATATTTTAAAACCATCAGACGAGGACACCACTCTGACCTCGGACATCAAGCGGAAGATGTGCAGCGTTCTCGAGGAGAAGTACAGACCAGCTGCTCTACAAAAAACGTTGGCAAAGTCCTGCTTGCTGGACCCAAGATATCGGGGCAACAATTTTGATGATGATGCGGAGGAGGAGACAAAGTGCGTGCTGATCGAGGAGATCTTACACATGGAAGATGGAGAGAGCGGTGCCAGTGCGTCAGCTGCTGCCCACCCAGAGTCCTTGGCGCAGACAGCGGTGTCACCAGCGGCAAAAAAAAAAAAAAACGCTCGGAGACCTGCTGAAGTCACGGACAAGCACGTCTGCAACCGTCCCGAAGAGAGCCAGAACCGACCTGGAGCTCACTCGCTACTTGCAGGAGGACCCAATCGACCCTAACGAAAACCCCCTGGCATGGTGGCGCAACAACCAGCAGAGATTTCCCTTGCTCTCCACAGTGGCACGCAAGTATATGTGTATTTGCGCAACAAGCACACCATCCGAGAGGGTTTTCAGTGTTGCTGGAAACGTTGTCACCCCCCTCAGATCCTCTCTCAAACCGCATAAAGTTAATATGCTGGTTTTCCTTGCGCGTAACAAGGACATGACCGAGGTATAATTTTTTTTGTGTGTGAAATTGTAGTGCCTGGTACATCTCATTTTGTTTTACTTAATTTAAAAAAACAACAAAACAGGCACTTGTTTTTTAGTTCATTTCATATTTTATTTGCATTTAAAAGTTCAACTTCAGCCTTCTCGCATCTGTGCCGTTACCGCCCTTTGTTCTGCTTTCAATAAAATAAAGTGTTATAAAGTTGCCATGTCTTTTTATAACCTTTTTTAAATGTGTAAGTGCTATGTTTCAGAGGAAATATTGCAATGAGTTTAGTAATTTAGTAATTAACAAACGAATTTGCTAGATAGATAGATAAAAAAAAAAAAAAAAAGATGGCGCAATAATATCGCATATCGCGATATTGAGCCGCCCTGACTCACCGCAGGGGGAATTCCTCAACCGCGACAGCCCTAGCTGGGTCCTGAGTTTGCATAAAATCCTCACATAACTCCGCCTACGAAGCCGTGAGCAGGGAGTCTGACACGAAAGTAGTGTGTAGTGTAGTAGTGTGTTATGTCGAGCACATGTTACGACAAAGACAGGGAATACCACAAATTTTTTTCATCACCTGAAGCAGCGCCACCCGTTTGAGCACAGAGAATGCAAACTTTTTTTGTAAGTTGATGTTAGAGTGTGATGTCTGTCACTATAGACAATCTTTACACGCACATATGCATCGTAGTTGTGTTCCCGTTCAATGTTTAATAAAGAGAGCGGCAACTCCTCACTGAAGCAAGCGACGCGAGTGCAGCGCACAGAGTTCAGAGCAACATGTTTCCTATGTGTTTCTTATACAAGTAACTGAGTGAGTTTGCTACGTTTGAGGGATGTATACATCAGCTGAGATGTCGGGAGAGAGCTCCCGAACAGCAAGAGAGACAACCGCTGCTGGAGAGCAAACAGTTGACCGATTGGATTTTAATTTAAAATACCTGTTCTGTATTTATCTAAAACAGTTGTATAGTGTCACATGTAATGTTCAACTTTGACAAAAAAATTAATATTTAATTAAAAGGAACCTTCTGATATCATCAAATCTCAATTAAGAGTAACAGGGAACATTTAAAATTCACAAAATAGTGATTTATTTTATATCGTGATGTATTTCGATATCGACTGATATAAAAAAATATATATTGTGATATGACTTTTTCTCATATCGCCCTGAGACCCTTCTTGTTTGCTATGGTGATGGACAGGCTGACAGATGAGGTCATACAGGATCTCCATGGACTATGATGTTTGCAGATGACAATGTGATGTAGGGAGCAGGTGGAAGTATGCCCTGGAAAGGAGACGAAATAAGTTTAGCCACAGCAAGACAGAGTACGTGTGTGAATGACAGGAACAGTGAGTTTACAGGGGGTAGAGATAAAGAAGGTGGAGAATTTTAAGTACTTAGGGTCAACAGTTCAGAATGGAGAGTGTGGAAAAGAAGTGAAGAAAAAATGTGTGCAAGCAGGTTGGAACGGGTGGAGAAAAGTGTCGGGGGTGATTTGTGTGTCAGCAAGAATAAAAGGAAAAGTGTAGAAAATGGTGGTGAGACCAGTTGTATGGCTTAGAAACAGCTGCACTGAGGAAAAGAAAATTGGAGATAAAGTCAGAAAGGCCAGAGTGAGATGGTACAGAGGAGGGATAGTGAATATACCGGTAGAAGGATGCCGAGGTTGTAATCACCAGGCAGGACACCTAGAGGAAGACCAAAGAGGAGATTTATGGGTGCAGTGAAAACGGCATGAAGTCAGTTGGTGTGAGAGAAGAGGATGCAGAGGATAGGGTTAGATCGAGGCAGATGATTCGCTATGGCTACCCCTGAATGAAACAGTCAAAAGGAAAAGAAGAGAAAGAAGATGTGCAGGTTAGCTATTGGGGAATGAGTATGTTTATGTTTATGCATTTAGCAGATGCTTTTATGCAAAGCGACTTACAAATGAGGATATAACATCAAAGCTAACAATAAGCTACATAGAAGGAAACCACTAGTCAGACTCTGTCAGAGGTGACAGGGGTAACAGTGTAGAGATAGAGTGCAGGCAAAGAGGGAAGTACAGAAAGATAAAGTGCAGTAGAGGGAGTAGGGAAGTACAGGGTAAGTGCTAGGATAGGAGATGCTCTCTGAAGAGCTGGGTCTTCAAGAATAGACATGGTGCTTGAAGATAGACATGGAACGACACATGAAAAGAGTCTGGATTGTCTTAATCGTGGTGTAGGCACTGCTAGACGACAATCCTGTGACCGAGCATTAAAGTAGATGGAAGCCTTTCCATTAAGGACTTTGTAGGCCAACATCAGTGACTTGAATTTGATGCGGGCGGCTATGGGTACCCAGTGAAGTTCAATGAACAGAGGGGTGACGTGTGCTCTTTTTGGCTGATCAAAGACCAGACGCGCCACCGCGTCCTGGACCATGTGCAGCAGTTTCACAGCACAGGCTTGGAGACCAGTTAGGAGAGCGTTGCAGAAGTCAAGGCGGGAGATGACCATAGCCTGCACCAGGAGCTGGGTGGCGTGTTGGGTTAGGTATGGCGTGATCTTTCTTGTGTTTAGCAATGCGAAGCGGCATGATCAAGCAATTCGGCAGTTCAGTTTCAGAGAGGTTTAGTTGGAAGAGATGGGCTTTCATCCATTCCGATATGTCAGAGACACAGTCTGAGAATCGTGCTGAGACCGTGTGGTTGTCAAGTGGGAATGACAGATGGAGCTGGGTATCGTCAGCAAAACATTGGTATGAGTAGTAGGTCGACTTTGAGAAAGAAGTACAAGGAGCAACAATCGTGACAATAAACCAGTAAATCGGACTGACCGAGCAGTCCCCTGCTTCCGATCAGTAAACACTGTAACAGGCGCGGCTGTCGGCAGCATGCAGTGATATGAAGGGAGAGAAAATAGCGCCAAGTGATTGTGAGGTCTGACATTTTCCTGGAGAACGATTTTGTGATGCAAATGTATTACTATTTTGAACGCATATTGTTTTGAGAAGCAAAACGCTTTATTTTTTACACCCCAGCCAACGAGCCGGACTACTTTCGTCAGGGCCAAAACGAGGCCGGAACTTGGCTCACAGGACGCAGTAGGGGGCAAGTCCAATTTCATAAACGATATTGCTAGTATGGGATGTCATACAGCTTCATGTCAAAAGAGGCGAACTATCCCTTTAACTAATACCTTTGCAAAAATGAGTGATTATTTAACTAACAACTGTTAAACCAGAGGTTAAATTAAACCATCTTTAACTACGACAAGTAAACAGTATCATATTGAACTAAAATCCACTCCTTCAGTGAAGTCTAATATTAAAGTTAATATTCATCACAGACCTATTCAGTATAAATGTGTGATTACTTAAATGAGACAAGCAATTAGTTTTGTTGTTGTTTCTTCCCTTTTGCAGGGAGTAAGGCGGAGTGCTCATCAGGCTGATTGGGCCACACCTGGGGCTTGTGTTTTAAAAGCTCCTCTCCTGCCAGTTACTCTCTTGGATTGACTTGGTTAGACCAGGTTACGAGGCGGCTGCTGTTTCGTTCTGTTTTTGATCGCTTACACATCCACACACTCATGCATGCATACACTATTGACAACTGACTTCCACATTTCCTTAGTTTAGATAATTTTGTGAATAAAAGTTATTTTCGAAATTGGAAACTCTCGTCCGTCTCCCATCTTTGTTGTAGCCTTTTGGAGTTCGTTGGGGGAGTGTTTTTTAGAGTGTTGTGAACGTGGTCAGAGCAGTTGTCTCGGGAGCACAGCTGCAGGTGAGTCGCCATATATCGGTTGCTTTACCGGGCTCCGAAGAGGGGCTGGAGCGCTGCACACGCGATCAGTTACTGAGGATTGCTGATCATTTTGAATTGGAGATCAGTGATAGGCGGTCTAAGGCTATTATCAAAGCTAATCTGACTGAGTCGGAGGTTATCAAAGTTGCAGGCTACCGGTACAGTTTCGGAAGCCGTTGTGTCTGGTGTTCCCAGTTTGACCTTTGAACAGAAGTGTGAGTTGCTTCTGCTACAGACTGAGGTGGAACTTAAAAGGCTGGAAATGGAGGAGGTTTAGGGGGTGCTGGCTATGCTACTGGGAGGTCCAACTCTGGTTCGTTTGATGTTGCCAGCAACCTGCGCTTGGTTCCTCAGTTTGGTGAGTGAGATCCGGATACATTTTTCTCCCTGTCTGAGCGTGTGGCTGAGAGTAGGGGTTGCACAGATTCAGACCGAACACTGTTGCTACAATGTGTGTTAACAGATAAAGCGCAGGAAACGTACTCTGCTCTCACAGTAGCTGAAAGTAAAGTTTATATCACTGTGAAGGATGCTGTTTTGACGGCTTATGAGTTGGTGCCGGAGGCTTACCGACAAAGGTTTAGGAACTGGGAGAAGTCTGGGAAGAAGACTCATGTTGAGTCTGTCAGGGAGCTGGAGACTCATTTCAATCGGTGGTGTGCTTCCTTGGAGGTCAGCACTTTTGGTGACCTTAGGTAGGGGGCATTGGAAAGGTGATTGTCCTAAACGCAGGAATAGTGGTCCCCAGGTTAAATCTGCTGCTCTTGCTGCCTATGACGAACGTGTTAGTCCTGTCATTTCCTCCTCCCAGCAGGTGGAAGCTGGAGGTAGGTGTAGTTTGGATAAGGCTGATTTCTCAGCTTTTGTCTCAGATGGCTATGTGTCACTGGTTGGGAGTGATGCCACTGTGCCGGTAAAAATTCTGAGAGATACAGGGGCTTTTGACTCATATTGTGAGTTCTGTGTGGCCTTTTTCTGAGGAAACCAATACTGGGGACTATATTTTGATGCGGGGAATGGGGTTAACAGTGTTGCCAGTTTCGCTACATAAACTGACGCTGCACTGTGGGTTGGTTCAGGGTGAGGTTGCGATGGGGGTGCGTCCTGCACTTCCTCTTAAGGGGGTGGATATTATTCATGGTAATGATCTTGCTGGGAGACATGTGTGGGCTGATGGTCTGCCATATCAACCCATAGCAACATCTTCACCTGTTGTTACAGGAAAGTCAGATGAGAGTTCTAAGTGTTTTCCTGGAGTTTTCACGGCCTGTGCGGTGACACGAGCTATGTGCCATGTTGAGTCTGAGTCTACTACTGACCTTGAGGATGAGAGAGCAGGGGAGAGAGGTTTTCTCTGTAGACATCCCTGAGTCTATTTTGTCTGTTTCTCGCAGTGACCTGCTATTTCGGGTTTAGTCCAAATGAGCGAGTTTTTGGACACACAGTGTGTGGGCCGCTCAAATTGTTGCATGATGCTGTGGGGCTGTCAGAACCTCCTAGTAATTTGGTTGATTATGTTAATGGTTTTCGCCACCGGTTGTATGCTGGGGGGAGATGGCTAGAAAGAAGCTGACCTCTTCCCAGGAGAAAATGAAGCGTCTTTATGACCGTAAAGCTGAGCAGCGGCAGTTTAGGCCTGGTGATCAGGTACTTGCGTTGTTGCCAGTTGTCAGCTCCCCTTTCCAGGCTAAGTTTACTGGCCCATTTACAGTGCTACGCCAGCTGTCACACCAAAATTATTTGCTGTCAACACTAGGGCGTAGGAAGTCCACACAACTTTGTCATGTAAATTTATTGAAACCTTATTAAACTCGGCAGGTCTACACATCCAAAGGTGAGGAACAGACAAGGACTGGTAATTTTGTGAATAAAAGTTATTTTCGAAATTGGAAACTCTCGTCTGTCTCCCATCTTTGTTGCAGCCTTAGAGCCAGGCTGTGACAAAATAGATAGAGGAAAATAAAATAAAAATTTAAAAAACGGCCTCACACAGGCTCAGGCCTGGCTCACTGAGGCACACAAGAGGAAATCAGGGAAAGAGAAAAAGGAGCAACATCTATTACCATTGGCGGTAATAGATGAAGAGGATGTAAATGCGTTATATATGAGGAGGAATCCAGACACTTTTCTGGGGCTAAATTCTCCCTCTATACCGACAAACCCACCAGCTTATAAACAACTTATAAAACCAACTCAGAAACATCAGCAAAATTAAAGGTTTTCTCTTCCAAAAAGACCAGGAGAAATTCATCCATGCATTCATCTCCAGTAGACTCAATAGCCCCGTTTCCACTATGCAGTCCGGTACGGGTCCGTTCAGAACGGTTCGCTTATTTCAGTGTTTCCACTACCATGAAAGCGTACCGGTCCCATGGTACCCGTTACCATTTTTGTAACCCTTCTGCTTGGGGTACCTAGCACACAGGACCGGTTCCCTTGGGGAGGATAAACAGGTTTGCTTCGCCACGCACTCCGCCCACCCCTAAAAGGGTCCCCTTTGTACAGTGGGAACGCAAAGCTGACCCCAAAGCGACCCGACCCGTACCGATACGAAGTGACCCGAACCGTACTGACAGTGGAAACGAGGCTATATACTGGTATGGTCTTTTAACTGGACTTCCCAAAAAGAGCATTAAACATCTGCAACTCATCCAGAACGCTGCTGCTAGAGTTTCAACCAGGACTAAGAGATCTGAACACATCACACCAGTTTTAAAATCTTTACACCGGCTTCCAGTCAGTCACAGAATAGATTTTAAAAGCCTTCTGATGGTTTACAAATCCCAGAACGGTTTAGGCCTGTAATGGTAAATTCTATGTCTCTCAGACTCTTCGTTTCTCATCAGATGTAATAGGATGGTAAGAAAAAAAACTTAATAGGAAGTTAAGAAAAACTTCCACCACAGGCCCAAAATACATCTGTGATATGTTCAGAGAATATAAAGCTAGCAGAGCTCTTAGATCCAAGGACTCAGATCAGCTAGTCCAGTCCAGAGTCCAGACTAAACACGGAGAAGCAGTATTTAGCTGTTATGCTGCAAACAAGTGGAACAAACTGCCAGTGGAGATTAAACTTTCACCAAATGTAGACATTTTTAAATCCAGGTTAAAAACATTTATTTTCTCATGTGTCTATGCATGAAATCTGCAAGGTATCTTTTAACTTATCAAGACTGTTGCTTGTTTTTAAAGGGGACATATTATGCAAAACTCACTTTTTGCAGGTCTTTGTGTTCATATTTGGGTCTCTACTGTTCCTTTAAACACTCCAAGCGCAAAAAAAACCCATCCATCCATTTTCTGTAGGTCAGTAGAAAGACTTTGGTGTCAAGAAAAAAATGCTGCTGTGAGCCATTTGGATGGCTCCCCTATTGTGACGTCACAATAGGGGAATTTGCATATACCTGTCGAGTCCCCACCCACTCCCCACCCTCTACATTAGTTGAAGATCCGCCATCGTGTATCGAGCATCGAGCATACATGGCTACGAAAGGAAAATCACACATGAAGTGTTGTGTTGTTGGCTGCACCTGTGGTGCGTTTCTGGAGACTGCAGGTGTCCAGCAGCAGCAGCAGCTCCAGTCTCTGCCAGTGATATCCCCTCGCTGGTTTTCACAGCCACGAACAGGTCAGCCTGTGTGAGCTGCTCCAGCGGGGCCGAGGGGGGAGCGCTCCTCCGCGCTCACGGCTCTCCTCTCCCAGGCCAGCCGCCTGAAATAAGTTGATAAAACATCCGTGCTCCCTGCAGCTCCTTCAGTGAGGACGAGCCTCTCCCGGCCACCAGCAGACAGGTGACCGAGGCGGCAGCAGCGCGAGGTGCAGGGAGCGCGGATGTATTCAAGCATCCAGTAGCAAGACATAATAAAGCAATAAAAATGTTTATACAATTATAAACACTTTAAAAACAATCTAAGAATTAAAAAAAAATAGTTTAAATATACACTCTCAGAAAATAAAGTACAGAATTGTACATTTAGGGGTATAATGGCTTGTCACTGGGGCAGTACCCTCTGAAGGATAGTTTTGTACCCTTATACTTAAGTAGCCTAACACAGACTGTCTATTGTACCCCAGCATGTAGAAAAAAAGGTATATGTACCTTTTACCACTTGAGTACATATATGTACCTTTTGGACCCTCAAAACAAAAGGGTAAACAGTACATGCAGCCAGAGGCTTCTCATGAGCGGGGCGGGGCGTGGCCAGCAACAGCTTATTTGCATAAAAGTGACAGAGCCCTTTAAACAGCTCAATTTGGGAGAGACTGAAACTGGCAAGAATAAAGCTGGTGAAATCTCTTTATGTGAGAGTGATTTTGTGCAAAGAACTTCATGAACATGTTTTGTATAGCACATAGACCAATTCTAAATGGTTTAAATAGGTAAAATATGTCTCCTTTAATCATTTTAATTCATTTTAATTATTTTATTTGTTTCTCTTTATATTATTTTTAGGGCTGGGCGACTTAACTCGTTATTATCGTGTTAACTCGTTAATTATTTAAAGCCGATAAATATTTTATCGCGCATCAAGTTTTTTTTTTTTATTTAAAAAAAAAATTTGGGGGGCTTCTTTGCCTTTAATGGATAGGAAAGTTCAGAGAGACAGGAAGCAGGGGGCAGAGAGAGGGGGAACAACACGCAACACAGGGCCGTCCGATGCGGGACTCGAACCGGGGCCAGCTGCAGTGAGGACTATAGCCTCTTGTACATGGGGCGCCTGCTCAACCCACTACACCACAGACCATCCCTGTTTTATTATCTATTTTATTATTATAAAAGTTTTTAAGGCCATTTTCATTTCAAAGTTCTTCCAGACGGCGAAGTCGACAGAACCAAAGTCATCTGTAATTACTGCCAAGTTGAATGGTCTTATCACCGTAGTAGTTCCAGTCTAAAATATCACTTAAAGGCAAAACACACAACTGATACCAGCAACTCATTCAACGAAACAGACAGTGGAGCGAGACTTCTACATAAATATGCTGATGTTATAAGTGTGTTTGCACAACAAATGTTAAGTCACTTTCATTCATATAGCAGTACATTTAAAAAAAAAAAAAACTAAATACTAAAAGCTATACACTACTTTTGAATTAATTTTTGGATTTTGCGTACAAATAATCAGGGAAATCATGTGATTAATTAGATTTAAAATTTTAAATCGTTGCCCAGCCCTAATTCTTTTACATATTTTTAATGCTTCTTCCACTCCCCGCTGCAATGCTTTTATTTGACATAAAGCGCTTTGAATTGTTTTGTACACAACATGTGCTATACAATTAAATTTGACTTGACACAGCTCGGCAGCTACAGGCAGGATGATACCCCAAACTAGCTCCCCACCTCTAAACCCATTGTACCCAACAAGAGAGTTAAAGAAGATCCTTAAGCGAGATTAATAACAACAACAACACTAAAGATAATATCATTAATGAAAGACCCCCATTCCTGCGACCCTTCCAACCGGCCCGATCAACGGGGTGGGGGGGTGGGGGGTGGGGGGTGGGGGGTGGGTGTCTCACTCTTACCTGCATTTAAAACTTGAGTCCTGAGCTAGCGATCACAGGCGGTTACCACTCCTAAAGTTAAACATGGCTGAGGTGAAACACGCCAAGACCTACCATTTACACTCAGAATGGGAATTTTTTTTTGTTTATTCCCATTCAAAGCCAGTGTTTTTGATTTGCAATGCAACAGGGGCGTTGGCAAAGAAAGGGAATCTGGAGTGGCATTTGAAAACGGTACACGGGAGCTACGGAAGAGATTTCCCCGCAAAAACACCTTTACAGGCCACAAAAGTGCTGGATTTGAAAGCACAGTTTGCAACACCGCAGTCAGTCTTCACCAAACCGAAGACCCAGGGTAAGGCCGCAACAATTGCTTCCTATCGAGTCAGTCACGTTCTTAAAAAACACAAGAAGCCAATCAAAGACGGCAAAATTGTGAAGGAAGCCTTTCTCGAGGCAGCCTTTTTGACGACTTTAAAAATAAAACAGAGATTTTGAAGGCCATTAAAGAAGTGCAACTCTCCCACAATACTACCACAAGGCGATGTGAGGGAATGGCTGTGGATGTGGAGGAGCAACTGAGGAAGGATATTGGCACCTGTGAGTGCTTTTCCCTCCAATTTGACGAGTCGGCTGATATGGTGGATGTGGCACAATTGTGTGTTTTCATCAGGATGGTTTTTAAAGATGAGCACCAAGGAAGAGCTACTCACCATTTTGCCATTAAAAGGACACACCAGAGGTGAGGATATTTTCAATGCCTTCATGGGATTCGTTAGCGAGACAAAATTGCCGCTCTTCAAGCTGATCTCCATCACAGCCTACTATGTTGGGCCACACCAGTGGATTTATTGCACTGCGCAAAGACAGTGAATCTTTCCTGGATTTACTGAATTATCATTGTATAATTCACCAGCAAGCGTTGTGTGGAAAGATTTTAAATATGAAATTAGTGAACCATATTGCAGTCAAGATTGTGTGTTCAGTCCGTGCCAGGAGTCTGCAGAGAAGGCTTTTCCGTGCTCACTTGGAGGAGAATGATGCTGAGCAAACAGACCTGCTGCTTCACACGGATGTTAGGTGGTTAAGCAGAGGTAAATTTTTGGCCAGATTTACGGAGCTGCTGCCTGAAATCAAGGACTTCCTGAGGCTTTCAAAACATGTGGATTACCATACAAAGCTAGAAGACCACCAGTGGCATTTAGACTCATCTTTCCTCACCGATCTCACTAGCAAGCTCAATGAATTAAATTTAGAGCTGCAGGGTATAATGTTATCAGTTCAGTAAACAAGTTTAAAAGCAAGCTACAGCTGATGTCAAGCAGGCTGCAGCGTCGTAACCTGCGCAACTTCCCTCACATGCAAGCAGAACTACAACGTCAAGGTAAAAGTGTGACACAGCTTGACAGTGCACGTTATGAGGAGCATGTTCAGAGCATCTCGTCAGAGTTTGAGAGGCGTTTTACTGACTTTGCATCCATCGAGCCTGTAGCCAGCTATATGTGTTATCTATTTGGTGCAAGAATTGATGCTGATGACATTGCCGCCAAATGCGATTCACTTTTCGACCTGGAAAGCTCAGCTCTTGAGGATGAGATTCTGACATTGCAAAATTACATTGAGATCAAAGCCAGATCAACATCCGTTCAACCTGGAGAGCATGTAGTGTTCTGGAAACTACTGATGGAGGAGAAGTATCCCAATCTCAGAAGATGTGCTTTAAACCTGACAGCTCTTTTTGGACAAACTTATTTGTGCGAGTCTGCTTTCTCGCACATGAAAATGACCAAGTCCAAGTACAGATCAACAATGACTGTAGACCACCTTGCAGCCTTGGACTGGTTGACCCTGGACTGGTAGATCTCGGGAGGTTGGCTACTTGAAAAGTAGATCTAGGGTCAAAAAAGGTTGGGCACCCTTGGTGTAAGAAGTTTGTGTGATAGCTACAGGCTGAATGGATTGGAGATGTAGAGATCATTAAGAAATGTGATGGGAGTGGATTGGTGTATGTGATCCGCGGGGATTGGAGTCCCACTTTGACTAATGAGCGGTGTTTCCGTATGTTACAGCAGAACTACATAGTTGACTTGATGCCACTGCACGAAAAGAGGGATTTGTGTCACTGTGGACGGCAGTGAACATCCGCGAATTTGCCTAATTTTCGGACGCACCTGGGCGCTTGCAGGCAGACAAACTTTAAGTTTGTTGAGCGAGAAAATCGTCAGAAACGAACCCGAGTCGCGGGGGGCTCTCACAGCGGGGTGCTAATGGCCCAGCGATTAGCACCCCGCTGTGAGAGTGCCTGGACCTCTCACTGGCCTCGCTGGTATTGGACGAAAAAGGCACGTGATTACATGAAAAAGCTCCTGTAAAGCTGACTGCCCATTGGCCAATAAGGTTAATATATGCATACTTTATATGGGCATATCACTCAGCAATTATGATTAATAATTGTGATTATGATTACTAATATTCCTGGGATGTTTGTGTACTTCATATATTCACGTCATTCTTATAAGCTGCACTATGACTAGGCTAATGCAGGCATGAATGACGTGAATCTATTGAGGAAATGAAAAAGGAAACTTTTTTTTTTTAAAGCGCTTTTATTGCCACACCACACAATGTACATAGCTTACATTGTAATAAGAACCATGTTGATAATAAAGAATTGAAAACTATATACACACACTGCTGTAGCCTACAATATACAAAATAAGCCTAAACGCCGCCGTTTGGAATCCGCATTCTTACTCCGGTCCCTGCAGGGTCTGCGGGAGTTGTCAGACGTCCTCATCCTGGATCAGAAGCTGGCTTCTGGGAGCTGTTGGAATAACCAATAAATAATCAAAACATAGTCTATCCATGCACAGCATATTGACAACTTGTCTATAAAGTAACAAAAGTCATATTGACAGCGTATATGTTCTTACTCTCTTCACTCTTCTGTGGTGAGACTGTGAGTATTTCGGGTTGGCTTCAAGACTTGCCTGTAGCACGGCACACAGGTCCGTCACGCAGCTAAAAAAAACAAACAAGAGGAATGAATAAAATGACCGGTGCTTAAAAGTATCAGTGCCAGCCGTGGTAAAAGTCAGCGCCGCTCACCCTCGATAGTGTCGCCGTCTACCTCTCTGAAGTTCGGACTGTTTGACACCGCCTCCTTCAAGCGACTCGTTACATCCATATTGTGAGGTGACAGTAGCCTGTAAAAACAATAGGCCTATGGTTAATAAAAAAAAAAACTGCATTGATGTAACGTAACATCAGGTCCAACTCAACTAGATATTGGGAGAACATTCACTTATTCTTACCCTTGACCTAAATTATAATGCCACGGTGAGTTATGCAGGCGGCGAACTGCTTCCTATAAATTGAAAACACGAAATACATTTTTTTAAATAAAGCAACTCACACTGGTTTTCACGTGATGGACACAATTAAGTTGAGTTTAGCCTAAAGCCACAGTCAATAACCTACTCTTACCGCGATTTTCGGATTCTGTATCCGCCTTCTCTTGGGGGTGCGCTCTTCAACTTCTCTGGAATGTAACTCCAGTCCGTTCTCGACGGCCATCTTGCCTCCAACCTAGCGAATCTCTGGTCGATTCCCTCCAGAACCCTCTCCACGACCGTATCCACAGTGCTGGCCACCATACGAGACATCCCGGTCATAGCATTCAACAGGACTTTCATTTTATCTGCCTGTAAGCAAGTGAGTAAGTAAGTTTAATATACAGCACATTTAAAATCAGCGAGAACTGTCCCAAGTGCTGTACAGTGTCAACAAGACTAAAATTAAACTATCAAATGGTCATGTGCAAGTAGAAAAAAAAACACACAAACCTGTAGACCTGCAGAGAGTTGCTGGGGAGTTGAAAGCAAGTCGTCTTCCAGCCATTGTATTCCGCAAACCAGGGCAGTTTTCAAGGCACGGGACCTCAGCGATTTCTGTCTCCCTTTCTACCGCCAGATCTGCTCCTTAAACTTTTTGTTTACACTGCACGACACAATGTTTCTCATACGCGATTGAACGAGAGCTTATGCGAGCCGTTAAGCTCCACCAATCATATGCGTATACGTCATTACACGGAATACTCGCGAGACAACCTCCCGTCCTTTTGCTATTTAATGTTGTCTGACCACAGCTGGCAATTTGCACTGTTTTGACACAAAAATGGACTCTGCAAGGACAAAGAAAAGACCTCGGCGATATTGTGACCATTGTGACACCGAATTAAGCCATACACAATAAAACACTGAGCGCACTACTGCACATTATGTATACAGGCCAGATTTCTATATTTTTATTTCTATATTTCTATTTTATTTAAGAAACCTTTTAGAATATTGTTGTTGCATGCTTATTTTATCTTTATCTTATCTTTATTATTATACATTTGGACATCCAGTGCGGGCAACAAAGAAAAGAATTTCATTGTTCAGGGAAACACGTTTCTAACTGCACATATGACAATAAACCTTTGAATCCTTGAATTTTGCCCACAAAAAGCGGTATTACAAAAGAGGTGTTTGGGAGAAAAAAAAACACCTGTCACCAGCAGACAGCGTGCACCTCTTCTTTTTCAAGACAACACAGCAACAAACTTGGCTGGAGTTGGAGGTGATGGTGAACGTGTAGAAACAGGCCTGCCCACCCCCCACCTCACCTCACCCCACTTGAAAATGACTGTGGCAGCTCCTGACCTGATCACTGGCATTTACATATTAAAGGCTCTCCTAAGTAGGGGAGGGGAGGGGGGCATGGGGGAGCAGTTGCCAGGTCAATTTGCGACAACTTGGGCCAAGTTTTCACTTTTACCACCGCAAATGCAGGGGCTTAACGTATGCGGACATGTAAGGGGCCACATACATCCAGAAATCCCTCTTTTCATGCAGTGTGCATTGTTGAAACGTGCTAATTGGAGATTAACAGGTGCATGCAAAAGGAAGGGGAAGATGTAGATCTATATTATCACAGACTCAAGGAGGTGTTTGCCAGAAGATGGGGATAATGACTCTCCTTATGAACAGCCGTAATTTTGTAAAGTGGGTGTTACTGACGTCATCATCGTGCTACTACCACAGACAACCCACAGACCCACTTCACGACAAAAATTCAAAATTACAGTATCCCGGATTTTTTTAAGCGACGCACCTCCACGTTATCAGTGCTAGTGTACAGTAATTAATAAATTATAAACAGCATAGTTTGTGCCTGTATAACATTGCCCATAGGAAACAGTTTCATGGCCGAATATCTCAAGAGAGCAGCCAGACGCCTCTCGAATATCTTCGGAACAGCTCCAAATTACCAACAACAAGCAGAGGTGAGTAGAACATCATGTTATAATGTGAAATCAAGGGCCCAATGTCAAAAAAACGGTCTTGTCCTTTAACAATGCACAAGCGTATATTGTACCCAGAAGGTGCCTGCTCACATATTGTCTGTACTGTTTTAGCAGTGAAAAAGAAAACCCACAAACAAGGCACGGGTGGTGGGTCACCAAAAGCTGACCTCACCCCAGAAGAGGACATAGCCTTAGAACTAAATAAAGGCAGGCCCGTGTTGGAGGGGATCATGTATGGAAGACCATTTGTACTCCCACAGTTAAAACTATTAACCAGAACTGAAGAAGGAGAAAAAACCTTAGCAGAATAAATGGATAAAATGTTAACAAGCAGAGAGATCTCTTATGTCAATTCTGTTCCAAGTGAACCTGTGGAGGAATCTCTGAAGACAGTAAAAACCCGGAGACTGGATCCTCATCAAAGTAATAAAGAAAAAGAACTGGTCCAGCCCAAGGTGGGAAGGTCCATATCAGGTATTACTTACAACACCCACAGCAGCTAAAATAGCAGAAAGGACTTCCTGGATTCATTTATCACACTGTAAACTATTAAGGCCACGACCTGCAGAAGAAGGGAAAGATTAGTTACCCCCCACCGTTCTCTGAGGCATAAGTCTGACTACAAAGGGGAATCCTCTCAACAGGAGGGAGTTCATCTCAACCTCAGTGAAGAAAACAACGGTTAAAACGAGAACATAGGATGTGGCTAAAATAAGACAGGAAAATGGACACACAACGGCTGTGGCATCCATTCAGACTACCAGGATTTTGTGGGTTATTCTGTGTATTCTTAGTTATTGCTCTTATTATAGTACTCCCACTTATATGGTATGAAGCACAAATGAACAAAACTAAAGATGATGCATCACTTGGAAATATCACCCTTCCAGTGGATGGCCCCCCATCTCCCACTCCCCTGACACAGGCTGACCACAGAGATAGGAGGTCCATCAGGTTTAATAGACAACTTGTGAATCTACATTTGGTACGGGAATAGATGGGGTGGCTGAGGTTGACTTATGCTCAGTTATTTCATGTGGAGGCAACCAAAAAGACCATGTGTATTCTGAGCAAGTACATATGTGAAACGTATGTTGGTACAAGATTTCAGAGGGATCACTTATTTCACATATTTAAGAAAAAGGATGCCATCAAGACGACAAAATACAATATTGGGAACCTTAGAGTGAGAAAAATATTTATTCTTTAATACTGTTGTCACTTTGTTAACCAGCTTCATCGACTCATCAGCTGGACTGGTTTCCAGTTCACTGGTAAGTTGTGTCAAAAGTAAACTGGTGGAATTTCTTCCTTGATAATGAGACCATCAGTTGCGCTGGTACACAGAAAACAGCCCTATTCAACCACTGCAGGGACTGCTCAGCTCAGTGAAGAGAAACACCAGTCCATCTCTTAGACACAAGGTCCAGTTTGTAACATTTCCAGAACTTTTCTTAAAATTCTACAATCAAAAAGTCTGTGATAAGGACCAAACCAGGTAAGAACAGTTGGAGGAGGATCGTGTGAACCTGGCCCTCATGGTGGAACTGCTACAAAGAAACCACGACTGAGCAAGACCATGAAGAAGAATAAAAATAGAGTTGTAGATGTCTTTTTAAGAATCTTGGAGGCTGTTTGACCAAGAGGAAGAGTTCTGCATCACGTGACCTGTCCTCTTTAATCACTTCCCAACTAAAATGGTTTGAGATGATGAAAGAAGGAAAAAAAAACATTCATCACATGTGGAAACTGAAAATGAAGTGTCAGCTAAGCTGTTATCAAAGAATAAAACATTTAAAACTGATTTTCCACTGTTCCTACCTTAATTTCTAAAAAAAAATATTATTGTATTTCATACCTTTAGTATCTTCTAACTGATGTTCTGTTCTATATGGAATAATTATGATCATAAAAGAAAGTGTTTTGTAGATAAACTTCATTCAAGCCTGAAAACAGAAAACACCAGAAACTCAGTTTCAGCAGTTTCAGTAAACATATATACTTTTTAGTCATAGTATATAGTCATATATACTTTTTAGTTATATATACATGGAGTGAAATTAGGAAAGATTGGTGAGTGAGATGAATATTGTGCAATAAAAACAGAACTGATGATTTGAAAGTAAGAACGAGACTCACGTGCCCTGAAGCTCAGCAGGCGAATGAGTCACGCTGCCGGTTTTCTCTCCCACACGAAGATGTTTGGGTTGGATTCCATGAAATAAAATTCAGACTGTGTGGTCTCACTTTAAAATTTCAACAACTCAATTTCGCCATTTGAGAATTCCTTCTCATCTCATAGCTGTGCATCAGTAAATCTGATGCTGATGGATGTTTCTGATACATGAAAATGTGATTCTGTGTCTACATACTGGTGGTTTAGACTAAATTAGTTACATTTAGGCTCTGCCTGGTTTTATTTGCATCTACTTAAGTGTGTAAAACATTTCAAATGCTTAAAACTTAAAAGTTAAGATAGTTTTTACTTTATAGTACGCTTTAGCTTTGTTTTACATCTGGACACAACATTATTACTAAGGACTACCTTATTACCTCCGCCAAGGAGGTTATGTGATCGCCCGAGTTTGTCTGGATGTTCGTTCGTCTGTCTGGATGTTCGTTCGTCTGTTCGTGCTGCAATCTTGCGACCTGCCACAAGGTGGCGCGACCTCAGGTGCCAAAGCCAGACAGAATGCATAGTGCGCGGATTGAATGCAGGAGGGTTTCACTTGACGTCACTTCCGTATTTTTCTAAGCGCGCGAACCCAGGTGGTGGGCAACCTGAGCTGGAGCCCATTGAAAACACTGTGTTTTGTCTGCCACTTTTTGCCCAAAATACCTCAGTTTTGTGCCGTTTTTGGATGTAGCAATCGGTCTAACCGAGAGAAGGGAAAGGGTTACTATCGAGTACCTAAGGTAATCGCCCACAGAGATGAGAAATGGAAAAAAAAACCTCACAGAACAACGCCGCAAAAAGTGGATAGTTAACCTACATTTACAGACTGGAGGGGCTGAATCTGCAAATGCTCGTGTCTGCGGTGACCACTTCGTCAAAGGTATGTGCGAAATCTAACTGTTTAGTAGTAGTGCAGTAAAGTATTATGTTGTTAAATGCCAATCAACAGTAATGTAATACGGGCTACGTTTGGGCTTTGTTTTGAAGGCTGCCCCAGCGCGTTGTTGGCTACTGAGTCAGTGGACTGGGCTCCGACGGTCAAGCTGGGTTACCAAAACACAGAGCTAAGAAACCGTCATCGGTGTTTCATGCGATCTCTGAGAGTGGTTGATCTAAACAAAACAAATTTGTCACGTCGTCACAATATTCACGTTTCAGTAGTATCCACGAAGTGCTTAAGTGCTAACAGGGCACATTAGCTCCCAAGTACATGACAACAGAATCTCTCTCTCTCTGCCTTGTGCATTAGGCTAACAAAGACACAATGTCAGCATTTGGATATTTGGATCTCGGCATTTTATCAAAACATGAATGCCAACATTCACAGCTCGGCATTCAACATGTTAAGTTCTGCTTTACTGCCCAGCCCTGCACTACACACTGCATTTTCCATTGGGATAATGCACTATAAACAACACAGAAAACAAACTTACCCTGGCGAACATCAAAACACAATCATTCTGTAGACGTTTTACTCCGAGTTTTCTGATCCATCCGCTGTGGTAATAGTAATATGCTTCCAAACTTTTGTGGGCCTTCATCTGTTGCTTGGTGTAGTAAGACGTCTGGAGAACCAGGTAGCTCATCATGTCCACAGCCTCTATTTTCGGCAAATCGTTCCGGTTTTGCGAAAATTCGGACATTTTCATTAAGTATGTGTCACGCCCAATGTATTTCTCAACTAACGCAAAATACCTTTCCCTATGTGCCGGCTCCAAACCACTACAATATTCACTCATCTCAATATTCTCCATGTTGTTGCTATGCTGTAGTCAAGCTTCCTGCCCACCAACTGAAATTCGCGCGCTCCCGTGATGACGTAACTGAAACCCTCCTAATAGGATTTGCTGTAATTAGCACAACAAAAGATTGCAACGGCAAGCCAGTGTGCATAACTGCATATAGCGTGCCCAAAGCCAGACAGAATGCATAGTGCGCGGATTTACTTGCACGGCAAGCCACTGTGCATAACTGCATATAGCGTAATAATAATAACGGCGAACACTGCTTCCCGACAAAACATTATAATAATTTTAATATTAATAATAATAATAATTGATAACGGCGAACACTGCTGTTCAATAATGAATAGGGAGAAGGGAATGCCTCTTCTGCTGACAGCGCCAAAGAACAAGTAGCCCACATCAGGAACGTATGTCCATACATGGCTCGCTATCCACAGGTAGGTTGGCGGAGGTCTGCACTCTGAGTGCATTTCTAGTTTGTGAATCTTTTGAAGACATTTGATGCAGTTGATTCAACACTGCTTTTGAACACTCAGGAATGATAATAAATGGCTCAGAAATGATCCTTCAGATGGAACACAGTGCATATGTGAAAGGTCACAAATCCGACTTTTTGGAAGAGAACTAAAGGCGTTCCACAGGGCTCAATTTTGAGATCTAATTTTGTTTTCTCTATTTATCAAATCACCTGGGTATATTAAGAAAAATATGCCTTTATACAGATGATTCAACTATTTATATATATGCTCCATTTATAAGACAGCCCTTTTGCATATGATGGTAAATCCAATGAAAGTGTATCTTCATACAGTTGCTTGGATGTACGGATGAAAACAAGCTCTCTGTTACAGTCCCTGGTTTATTCTTGTATGCAGAGTATGTCTGTGATTGCAGAGTGCTGATTCGCTGGCTAAACTGTGCCATTTCCCATCTAGGATTGGATGAATAGTCCTGACTACTCTTCCTTCCATACTGTTCTCCGACCTGATCAAACAATCCATGGGGCACCACAGCCATTAATGTCCAGTGTTGTCTGCGGTTTGGTGCAGCTTGCCACTCAGCCCTGTTTTCTCGCTGTCTTTTCTAATGGTTATAATCATATTGCTTACTTATGGCAGGCAGCACTTATTTGTGGCCTTAGTGTAGAATATTTTAAATTCGAATAGGTTTTTTAAAAAAAAACAGACATTCGGAGGTGAAAATTAATATTCGAACGTGGAAAAACACGTTTGCTTTGCACTGTCTGTCACAATGTCACTGCTGAAAGTTGACTTACGTGAAGATGGCAGAAAGTTCAGAGCCAAACTCGACCACAGTCGCAGAGAAAGTGATTTTAACCCCCCAAAATGTGAAAAGCACTGTCTGGAAATACTTTGGATTTTGGTCGGTTGGTGGAAAAATTGTGGAGCTTAGAAACAAAGTTGTATGCAAGCTATGTAAGCTACAACTAGCTTTGAGAGTGAGGTCTGCAGTCTTGGCCATTAGTTCCTTATTTACTTATTTCTGTGTAGGTAATATGTGGTCAAATATATTTAAACTTAAATAAACTACATATACAAGTAGTTATTTCTCGTTGTATTAGTTTGTCCTGTTATTGACGTAATGCTGTCATCGCCTGGCAGTCTGGCTGAAAGCTCCCAGATGCAGCAAACCCCTGATGCGTATGCGCGTCATTGACTATAAATGTGCAGAGCTGTAGCTCTGATAATGTGCAAATACAGATCAGAATCAGAATCAGCTTTATTGGCCAGGTTTGAGTAAACAAACAAGGAATTTGACTCCAGTTAAACTTCACTCGCAAAGTACAACACTCAACAATAACATAAAAGAATAAAATTAGAAATACAGAACAGTAAGAATGGAATTTGAGTACGGGTGGTAAAATAAGGCTGTGTATGAGAATAATAAATACAGTATGTACATTTGCAATAAATAGACACTATGGGTGGGAATGCAATTGTCCTGAAGGGTGTGCGGCTGGGAATGTCCGCCTTCTTGTTGTCCCCATCAGTGTACCATGGTCGTGGACACCTCAACAGGTACAAGCAAAATGCAATAATACAGTTGAAGAGGGTGAGAATAGTGCAATATTGCAACATCAGAATATGCAGGTTAAGGATTAGATATAACTGTAGTGCAAGGCAGTTCAGTGCAGTAACAATGTGTTAATAGCAATACTCAATATTCGAATAGTTTGAATATATGTTATTTTAAAAGATGAGAATAAAGGCCATATCAGAGGGAAGACTTCCAGCTTTACACATTTCCTGTCTGAAAGGTGCTTTTTGTGCGGCCCTCGATTTCTAAATGCTCACAACTCAGCATCAACCCTTTTCAGACATTCATAACTCAATAAAGCCTCTTTTGAGTATATCTTTGGTTTTGCTCTTCATGCAGTTTAATTAAACCACTTGTGAGATGCTCACAGAAAAATCAATAAAACTGCCAGAGATTTCAAAACCACAGAAGACAGAGCACCACAACAGTTGTTTTTCTAGTAAATTGTTGATAAATAATGACTGATTTATAGGATTTCTCTGTTTGGTTTTATAGTTTCCAAAATAATCTAAAAATAATTTAGGAAGGACAAACCCCTGGAAGGGTTCATACTGCAAGCTGGGGCTGAATGTACCCAAAAACACGTGCTAATGAACAGTTTCTGAAGTATGAGCTTATTCATAAAACTGTTGCAGAATAACTGATTAAATATCAAACAAATCTTCATTAAGTTATCTATAACAGGAACAAATCCACAGAGTTAATCATGGTTCTGAAGTCTCACATATCCTCAGAGTGTTTTCTTAAAGTTTAAATTCGTGTAGCAGAGATCAGTAAAACTAACATCTTTTCAAACCTCTGTTTTGCACTCCTACCCACTAAGGACTGTTTCAGTGTAGCTTTACATTCGAAGGGAGCTGCTACTGACCACGCCCCTCAATTCAATTGATTGAATGAAATAATGAACAGATAGGTGTCGCTGCTACGTGAAGGTTACCGTTACTCTACAACCACGAAAGTCGAGAAGAAAAAAATGCCACTGTCAAGAGCAGGAATACTGTCATCAATGATACTGCTGCAGTATCTGGATAATTTTAATTTTTTAATTCAGTCAATAGAAGTGAAGGTCTGAAGCCCCCGGCATCACCACTTCCGAGTCTCTGCCCTCTTCTTTGCCTTCACGTATCTGTCCGGTGGCTTCTTCCACACATTCTTACAGAACTCTCCCTCTTTCCCCAGATTTCTGTCTCTGTCCTCGAGTTTTGGGAGTTTACATGGTAAACTCTGTGCTGTTTCACTGCAGTTTCGTACAGGTGCTTGTACAAACGCACCTCCTGACTGAGCCTGGTCTGAAATTGGTCCATCCGGTTTGTCGTTCTTGGCGCAGCCAAGTTACAAAAATTGACTGGTGCACGAAAACGCGCCGAGCCGTCTTTTCAAGGCAAGCGCCAGGCCTGAAACACCATTTTGACGTCACGGGCCTCCACCGCCGTAAGCGGCGCCTCAACTGTAAATCCGCCTTAATACAGAACTGGAACAGTCTGAGTGTTGAGTCTTTGTGAAACAGAAAAACGTAGACAATAAGATATATTCTTTGTCAGAGCTTCACATCCATCCCGTAAAGTCCTTGATGTTGAACACACCTCCTTCAAATCGAGTCCAAACATTCACCAACAAAGCCATCAATGATTCCATGTTTCACTCTCATCTAAATCAAATGCTGCTTCATTATCTCTTCCATTAAAATGTATCATCCTTTGACAACCTCAGTAGAGGCAAACAAAGGTAGTTTAATCAAAGTGAAGTTTATCATGCAACCACCTATGAATGTGATGATCAGTTTGAAATCATCTGTCCTTCTGCAGATGAGTAGGAACACTGATGACAACGTGTTCAAACATGTAATTAGACGTCCACACTGTAGACTTCATAAAGATAAATGAGAATTTGACGTGAACAAAAAAGAGATGGATTTATTTTATCTCCACTCAACACAGACAAGAGAAAAGACAATGAACCTGATGCAATATTTTACCCCCTAAACTTTGTGTTCCCAGTTAATTACAGGAAACTTTCAGGAAGCCTGATTAAACCCCTACAAGCTAATCTATTTTCATTAAAATTTCAAGCAGCCACAGTTAACATGATAATGACACGTCAATCTTAAATCCCTTCAACAAAGCCCTTCCAACTCTTCCTCCCATGTGTAAGAAAAGAAGGAAGCAGGATCAGATAGTGGGAAATAATGAAGTTTCCATTTGGCAGATTAATGCTTGATGGTCATTTACTATGACTAACATAACCAGTGGTTGAAGTAGGAACCCCATTTCCAGATAACTTGGTTAATTTTCTTAAATGCATCTGTAATTTGTTATTTAGTTTGAACCTTTATTTAATAGACAAAAGTCAAAATAAATTATTTTTAGTGTCATTATTGACCAACATCATTTATCTAAAAAACGGAACCAAATGTAGAATCTGAAGCATCAACACAAAAGTTGTTCCAGAGTCATGTTTCCCATTGTGTTCAATCAGCTTCCTTTTAATGACACTTTTTAATGCTTTGGGAACTGAGGATACTGATTGCTGCAGTTTTTCAGAGGAATCAGTGTCAATTCTTGCTGAATCCAAGATTTGCTGCTCAACAGTCCGTGGTTGTTGTTGTTGTCCGATTGCTCCTCTTCATGATGCTCCATACATTTTCAATAAGAGACAGATTAAAGGAAAGCCAGTCACGCACACACACTCTGTGTGTATGAAGCCACGCTGTTGGAAGTCGTGCAGAATGAGGTCTGGCATCATCCTTCTGAAATAACGACGGACCTCCCGGGAAAAGACGTCACCATCATAAGTCTCTCCAAAACTCCAACATCCACTACTGCATCAATGGTACCTTCACACATATAAAGCCATCCATGCCATGGACACTGATTCACCCCCATACCCTCACAGACACTGGC
This sequence comes from Odontesthes bonariensis, assembly GCF_027942865.1. NCBI lineage: Eukaryota > Metazoa > Chordata > Actinopteri > Atheriniformes > Atherinopsidae > Odontesthes > Odontesthes bonariensis. The sequence goes on from NC_134527.1 coordinate 25,623,995, forward strand.
TTTTGCACCTTTGTCTGATAACAACCTTGATGCCCTTTCTCAAAAAAATCACAATGACGTCATTTCTGCTTGTAGGCCTGGTGGGGAAATCGCGATTCGAAGTGCTTTATGTCCCTCTCGGCACTTCGTCGTTTTTCATAGACCGGAAGGACATGGCAGCCTCCATAGAGCTTACCTGCTCTATGTAGATACAGACAAGTTATTCTTCACTCAGGAGGATAAGTGAGATTTTTGACAGAGATCATTTTACACCAATGAGGACTAACTTATGAATGAATATGTTGATTTGAGCTAATAAATTACTTAATTTATTACATAGTGTCCCTTTAAGTGCTGTTCTAAGGAATTGTGTACAGTTTTTCACTATATTTTTAATAAGTCTTTACAAAACCAACATGTCCCAAAATGTTGGAAAGATGCAATAATTGTTCCTGTTCCTAAGATAAGGTGTCCCAAAGTCCACAATGATTTTAGGCCTATTGCTCTGACCTCGCTGGTCATGAAAACATTTGAAAAATTGGTAAGGAATTTTATTTTAATGAAGACCCAGGCTGATCTTGACCCATTCCAGTTTGCCTATCGGCCATACAGGCGTGTTGAGGATGCAACTGTATCCTTAATGAATTTGCTTTTAAAACAGGCAAGGGAGCACACGCCCAACTATTATTTATTGACTTCTCCTCTGCGTTTAATACTATTCAGCCCCATGTTTTAATAGAAAGACTTTTGGAGCAATTTCACCTGAGCAGGAACCTTCTGGGCAGGGTGCTACATTTTTTAACTGACAGGACACAAAGAGTGCGGGTCAATGGAGTGCTGTCTGACCAGACTTGTACCTCCACTGGCTCCCCTCAAGGTTGTGTTCTGTCCCCTCTTTTGTTTATTCTTTACACCAACATGTGTCGCAGTAGCATGGAGGACCGTTATATTCTTAAGTATGCAGATGACTCTGTTATTGTCAGTCTGCTAAAGGACAATGAGACAGGTCATGGTCCAATTGTCCAGGAGTTTGTAGATTGGTGTGAGCAGTCCTTTCTACAACTGAACATCTCAAAAACAAAAAACATGCATGTCGACTTCCGGAGACACATCACTGATAAGGAATCAATTACCATAAAAGGTCAGGCAGTGGAATGTGTAGACAATTATAAATATCTTGGGACCATTATCGACAGTAGACTCACCTTTGTGGCACACTGTGAATCTGTATATAAAAAGGCAAACCAGCGCCTACACTGCCTAAGGAAGCTGTCATTCTTCCATATTGACAAAAAACTGCTAACCGTGTTTTACAGATGTTTTATTGAGTCTATACTTTCTTTTAGCCTTGTGTCCTGGTTCAGCAACCTACCCCTAAAAAATAAAAACTTCCTGAATCAGATTGTGAAGTGGGCTAGTAAATTAATTGGAGAATCACAGCTCAACATGGAATCTCTTCACAATAGGCAGTTACAGAGACTGGTGGGGACCGTGGGGTCCATCTTAAATGATGCATCCCACCCACTAAATGGTGAATTCCAGCTTCTCCCCTCAGGTCGTAGGTTCCTAATGCCTGCCTGCAAAACCAAGAGGTATAGATGCAGTTTTATCCCCTCTGCTATTAAAACACTGAACAGTACACGAGTCCTACTTTTAGGGTTTAGCCGTGTTTTTATAGATCTATTTATATATTTATTTGTCTGTTTATTACTCTTTTCTATATCCTTGTTTGGAGCACTTGTCTGCTTGTCATGTTCTGTTTTTGTTGTCCTTGTTTTTGCTTTGGTATTGTCCTTTGTCACTGTCATTAGTATTGTGTTGTTTGTGCAAGCTTTTATTGTTACTGATGTCAGTACTGTGTTGTCTGTCTGTGTAAGCTTTTGCTACTTTTACCTGCAACCAAATCTACCTTCGGGTATAAATAAAGTCACCTTACCTTACCTTACCATAGCAATAAGAACAACAGGTATCTAAACCTAAATCTGGGGTTGACATAATGACAGATCTGCTGGCACCCGGCTGCCTGGCGTTCAGTCAGAGTTCCATTGATTGTTATCAGATGATTCAAATTGAATATTATATCAGAAAGTGCTCAACAAAACACAAAGCAAAACAAACTGTTGCTCTCAAAGAAAAAGAAGCAGCTCTGTGTTATAAAACCCATGAGGTTGAGTTTCCTACTTATGACTTGTTACAAAGAGCTTAAAGTTTGCTTTAGACATAAGTAAAGACTGTGGGTATAAACCATTCTAACCGCTGATCAGTAGTCACTGAAGTTCAGAAAGGAAACAATCCCTCATTAGCCGCTTTCGGACAGAGCCGTTCTAAGAACGCAGTTATAAGAACTGTCCTCCTCGGATTCCGTTCTGATAACTGTCCTTCCCCAGCGGAACTGTTTCAGTCTGCATTCGCACATGAGTCGGGACCAGGTCGGGACTGGTGCGGCGCACGCAGCCGTCTGCGTCAGTGACGTGTTACTTTAGCGGTTTAGCACCACATTCAACAACAAAACAAAATAAAACAAAACCCGGTAAAAGTAAGGAGAGAAGAAAAAACACCACAAAGAAGCTAATATGGAGAGCGGGGAGGCCACCGTGTTCATGGTCTGCATGATGGTGATATTAATCATGGACGATCACATCGGGCGTCTAACATCGAGGCTGGAAGAGCACACAGAGAGTCAGGAGACGAAGGATCAAGCGCAGGCGATACTTTTTCATTTCATGAAGGAAGAAAAGAGAACAGAGCACCGCAGACAAAGGAGACAACGTGTAAGTTTAACTTATTAAACACGCGCCGGTTGTGTCTGTGTCGTATGAGGAAACATTTCAGCCGTGATAGCATGACATGGGGCGTAGCTACCGACCACCAAACACCTCCGTCAGATGTGTTCCTATAGAACCCTGAAAAGACCCAGCCTCGGAGAAGGAGCTAAAAAGGTTATAGGAACTGAGGGCGATGGTCCCGAGTTCCTGTATGTGCGAATGCGGGAGAAAACGACCCCTTGGATTAAAAGGTTATAAGAACTGCCAAAGGTTCCTACAGTCCGAAAGCAGCTAATGACTACCTTCAGCTGTCACATGCTCATCTACTAAAACAAACATGGACGCCAAAGAGTGGCTACTGCCTGAGACTGGAACAAATTAAATGAGTGGATCCACACGGGACTAAACTATTTAACTCCCTGGACTGGTCCCAGGTGATACTAGACCAGATGACTCACATTGGACCCAGACAAACTGACCATGACTGAGCCCAGACTTAAGTAAACCAGCTGACTCAGATGGGACCCAGACCCAGATGGTATAAAACCAACTGATCAAGACAGGAACAAAAACAAACTGACCAAGACTGGACTAACACGGGTCTAAACCAGCTGACGCAGACTGGACCCAGACTGTACGAGACCAGATGACTTGCATTGGACCCAGACAAACTGACCATGACGGAGTCCAGACTTAAGAAGACCAGCTGACTAAGACTGGACCCAGACTGTACTAGACCAAATACTACACAAGACTGAACCCACAATAAAAAAAAAGACCAGCTGGAGAGGAACAAGATACAATGGGACCAGAAACAACTGACAACAATGGAACAAGCTAACTAAAGACTAGACCCACTATAGACTAGACAAGGGATGTCCTGATCAGGTTTTTTGCACTTCTGTGAGGTAGCTTGAACAATCAAGTAATACAAAAATTCTTCACATTGGAGCAACGATGTCCAATATAAAAACGAACAGCAGCTCAACTTGAAATACCTGGCAGGCATGAAAACAAATAAGCAAATAAAAGTGCCACAGTGTTATAAAGTAAGGCCATTAATGTGCTTTTCGGAACTGCGCTCCTAATTCTTACTCTCCTCCTCTGGCCTCATAGAAGCAAATGTACATTTTTCTTGATGAAAACCAACATCTCTACCTTGTTAGGTTTGTTGTGTTGAATACAGCCTTGTCCTTGCCACCTTTTGAAATCCCAAGTTTGCATATCTCACAGTTTGCAATCACAACGTTTTTATCATCCACTTTAAAATACTTCCACACCGCAGACATTCGCGCCCCCAGCTTCAAGCTGCTGCCGTGTTCTGCTTCACTTTACGGCACGCAGCAAAGTGACGTCATGTGTTGTTTCTGTGAGGAGTTGAGACAGTCTGACTCTGTACCATCACATAACAGTAAATACTAAGCTGTTATTTTTTTCCCCATTTGTTTTGAAATATTATAGTTCTGATAAAAAAAATTAAATAATGGGAATAAATATACATATATAGATATAGAGCCGATCCCTGATCGGGATGTAACAGCCAATTCCGATCGAGTCTGAAACCACGTGATCGACCCCGATTTCCAATCATGTGATCAGACCGAGACATCCCTAGACTAGACCAGCTGACTAAGACTGGACCCAGACCTTCACTAGCCAAGATCCATTGACCCGTACTGGCTTAACCAACTGAACAAGACTGGACACAGATCTGAGCTGTACAAATGACCAAACTGGACTCAGATTGAAAGGAACCAAATGAAATAAACTAGACCACATCAAACTAGATAAGCTAACTCAGACCTTAATTGAAAAAGATTGGCTGAACCAGACTTGAACACACCAACTGACCCGGCCTGGATAGAAATGATTTAAACTGGGCCAGGACTGGAACAATCATCCCACCCAGCCTTAGCCAAGGCTGGTCCAGTAAATGATCAGCTCATAAAAAGTCAATTCAATTTGAAATATTCACAATACCATACTCACATCCTGATATGTTGGCCCATGTGTTTATTGTTTAGGTCTTATTATATGTATATGATGGTTCCCGTAGAGGCAGCAGAGATTAAAGATGAAATTATTGTTTTTCCACCATATGATGTGAAGTTATTTTCCTGGAGATCCACTCTATAGCTGCCTTCCTGGTCGGTTTTCAGGCAAACACACACAAGTCATACTTCCATCTCTTCTGAGAACAACACATTGATTACATTCATCACCCAAAGAGTCAACCTGACATTAATAGAAGACTTTACCTTAATATTTAACAATTTACTTGATGGTACTTGTTTTAAGTCTCCAACAGGAGGGTGAGTTCTCACAGTGTGCCCATGAAAACACCTGAGTGCACACAAACTGTTATTTATCCGTTCACAGAAGCTGCCAGAAAAATGTTTGACAAAATAATGGAGCCTGCTTAACATACAAAAGCTAAAACTGCATTTAAAAAAAATTAATAAATCAATAATAATAATAAAATTAAAATAATCCATCTTTTCAATAAAAAACAACTGTCTGCACAAAAGATAAGATATTCTACAAACAAAAGACTAAGTGACTCTGTATCATCAAATAGTCTCAAATTTTGCACATTGATTAAGGGATCAGAGTGTTTCTTTAGCCCCTTTCACACTGCCGAATAACCCGCGTTTAATTCGCGAATTTAGCGTGTCCGCTGTTGTGTTCACACTGCCGTCCCGGGCTGCCGCGTCAACTCGACTCGCCTTTCGACCCGCGTCGGACCCTAGTCTTTTTGCCGAGCCGAGTTTGATGTGAACACAATCGACGCGGGTCGGACGTGGGCGTGACGTGAGGAGTTTAAAAGACAGAATGGACAGCTGATTCAGAACAACAGCGACAGGTGAGGACAAGTTTTACTCTGTTTTAGCCTACATCAAGTTGGAGACATTTTTTAATATGGCCAACTGGTGAGACAAGGAGGTCCGCGAGCTCCTCAGCCCCCGAGCAGAGGACGTTATTTTCCGCCACATTTCGGGGACGGTGAAAGATGGACCTCTGCTGGAAGGGCTGGCGAGAAAGATGGGAGAGCGCGGTTTCCCACGCAGCAAGACGCACCGTAAAGTAACATCTCCATGAACTGCATTGCAAAAATGAGTTCTCAAGGTGTCCCGCCATCCTTGGTTTGAAAAATTTGATGCAGACAGGTGTATTTCACCCTACCTCCGACGCATGGCTTGTGCCTACGTCATTGTACACGCCCAGCATTTTATGTGTTTCGTGTGACGCTCTGCCACTAGGCAACTCCCCCTGAACTCGGCTTCAGGCGACACGGGTCACCCTGACACGCCAAGCGTTCACATTGCTCGACGCGGGTCGAAGGTGCAATTTGGACCCGCTAAGATAGCGGGTCGCAGTGTGAAAGGGGCTACTGTCTGATTGCTTTGTACACAAAGCAAGTAATGCTTAACAGCTGCATAGATCAGAAACGTCTGGCTGAGGACAGGAGTAAATAACGGTATTTGTGCAGATACCATCAAAGACGGAAAACATTTCACCGTGTGTAAAATTAGAACAGTTATTGTATATTTTAAACAATTTTCGGTTTCCAAAATGTAAGAAAATAAATCAGATTGAAAAAACATTTGATCCCTACTGCTCAAATTATCAAGTTATTTGTTACTTTTGTGATAACTACTTGAAAGGTTAAACCAAGACCTTGTCATTCTGATGCTAAAATCAAACTGCTCATGGGATACCATAACATAAGGCTATTGATCAATCTGCAGGTATTTCTTGTTTAATGTGGTACACTGTGTGGTGTTAAGACAATGTTTTGCAAAAAATGCCAACATAAAGTTGATAAAACTTAACCTGATGTCAAAAATTCCCTTTCCCTCAAACAACAGACTACATAACACTTTGAGATTTTGTTGTAAATGTAAAGTGCAGTATAAATAAAATTTGTTATTATTATTTTTATTTAAAGAAAGAAAATGGTCCATGCCTTATTAATCAAATAATAAGTGTCTAGCATTTCTAACTAAAACTGCAATAAAAGTTAAACTTTTATTTAATAAAAATTAAATGATTCGTAATATAGCTGCTGATTACTTTCCTATTTCAGCTCAATGTGTGGGAAAAGATTTCTGTCTCCAAACCACAAAGTAGCTCATCCATCATCAGACAATGCAGTCACACAGAACTGTCAAAGGAACATAATCTATGGTTTTGTGTCATAATTGATTGATGATCGTGTCAGAAAAATAACTGCACATGGGAGTGTTTATAAACAGACAAAATGTCACTGAGGGGTTTGGTTTGATATCTCCATCAAAATACATCATTTTGACAGCCATGCTGCATGTCACTAGCCTGGGAATTCCCATGCTGCTTTGCACGCGATTTCATTCAGACTGCAAAGGCAGCCTGGAAACCACCGCCCTTATTTTTGCCTGAGTTAGGGAACCAATCACAGAACGGGGGGGGGGGCAGCAAGACGAAGTTTACTTTTAAAAAAAAAGAGCAACGTTTGGCATTGAAAGATTTAATTGCCTTCTTCCTCGTCGAATTTCTGTCGCTCTACATACGTCATCTGGTATAAGTGATACAATTGGCTTTGAATCGCGCGCAAAGCAGCATGGGAAGAACCAGACGCCATTTGATAGACATTCGTAGCGCCCAATAAACGGCTCTAAGCATTCGTAAACCACGCCTCAAATACGAGAAAATGCACACCTAGTTCCCAGACCACCATCTCATCGAGATGTGGACGCGTCAGCCAGGCTAGCATGTCACAGGAAAAATGCACAATTCATGTCGATCATAATTATTTTAGTTTTGTGCTTATTTAAAGCGGCAGTCGGCAACTTTTTTTTAGTCATATTAGCTTGAACTGTCATGGGATTCTGGAAGTAGAATATTAAATAGGCTGTTTAGGAAAAATAACGTAATCTGTAGCTCCCTCTGAAGCCTGTAATCATGCTTGCAAAAACCGAGCGCTCCCGGCTGTTTTTAACCAATCAAGTTAGGGTGGAGGAATCCTACCTGTCAATCACAGCTTGTGTACACGCTGCTGAGCGTGAGTCTGCCCCAGCTTGTGTGCGCTCACACTGGTGTGAACTCACGTGCACAACCTCGTCCACAGAGGGGGAGGGGTTTGGGGGGCGATTCGGAGCTTGTTAGAGGTTGGGGGAGGGACCTGAAAGTTGTATCAGTTCGAATTTTCCGACTTTAGACTCGTAATTTTGAAAACTTGCCGACTGCAGCTTTAACATTCCACCAAACAGGATTATATTAGACTACAGTACTGTACAAAAGTGCTGATCCAGCCCTCATTTATTTCTGTTTCATTCCAAGCAGCCAGACATTCCTGTAATCTTTAAAGGGGTTCTGATCAATAGTTCTCCAGACTTTGAGTTTTTCTTTGGACATTTTCTGCTTTTTCACTCATTTTCAGTCCAGTCCTTGTACCTGACCATTTTCAGAGGAATGTGTTTTTTCTTTGTTAAGCCACTTAACTCTGAATCATTCAAGCAGAAAAAAAGCTCCTAACTCAAGGAATGAACCAGTGTTGTGTCTACACATAACAGACAACTTAGAAGAAGCCATTTTAAATAGTATCTTTAGGCACTTCGTTACTAGCAGCCTGTCACAACATCATTTGTTCCCATTTCTTTAGTTGCATCTATGAAAAACACCAAAGATAACACAGTTTGACAGACAGAAAATAGTATTTTTGCAACAACAAGGTGATTCCCAAACAGCTATTAGCTGAAAACTTGGCATATCTCAGCATGGTGTGCAGTGTGTCCTTAAAACATTTGAGGAAATGGACAAGTTGAGAACAAAAGGCCTAAAAAAATATCTACAGCAGATGAACAGTATCTAAAAGTGATGTCCTTAAGAAAGAGGAAAAAAATCCAGAAAAGACCTGACACAGGACTTGAGGGATGCATCTGGACCTTCAGTTGATCCATCTACTGTTGGCAGAAGCCTCATCAGAAATGGTCTCCATTGAAGGGTGGCTGTTAAGAAGCCATTCTTAAAGTGATAGTTCGGAGTAGATTCACCCTAGGGTCATTTGAACCGTGACATCCAGCCAAGTAGCCCACCCGAAGTTTTTTCGATCTTGGCTGAACATCAGCTGAGTTACTGAGTTATCCCGAATAGCTTAGTACAAGCGCTAATGGAACCTGGCAGTATCTCCAAAATTACCACACTAAAATCACATGCCATGACACCAAACTTCTACAGTAGTACAAATATGGTCTTTACTCACAAAACGATGCATTTTGAAGTTTGTACATAGTCCAGGAGTTTATTATTATCAACACAAGCCTAATAGCTTCTCTGCTGCTAAAGCTGCATCGACGTCACTTCCTTGATCTGGGAGCTTCAATGTAAGATGAGGGTTGATCTACTACTGTAGACAACAAAGCAAGGCTGCTCAATTTCTCCATTGATAAAATAAATTCACAACTCTACAACATAAAAATTCATAAAAATTAATGTAGAATATAGCATATACTTTGTTGTCTACAGTAATAGATCAACCCTCATCTTACTTTGAAGCTCCCAGATCAAGGAAGTGACGTCGACGCAGCTTTAGCAGCAGAGAAGCTATTAGGCTTGTGTTGATAATAATAAACTCCTGGACTATGTACAAACTTCCAAATGCATCGTTTTGTGAGTACAGACCATATTTGTACTACTGTAGAAGTTTGGTGTCATGGCATGTGATTTTAGTGTGGTAATTTTGGAGATACTACCAGGTTCCATTAGAGCTTGTACTAAGCTATTCGGGATAACTCAGTAACTCAGCTGATGTTCAGCCAAGATCGAAAAAACTTCGGGTGGGCTACTTGGCTGGATGTCACGGTTCAAATGACCCTAGGGTGAATCTACTCCGAACTATCACTTTAAGGAAGGGAAACAGGGAGAAAAGGAACGGAACAGAGAACGGAACAAAAGGCAGCCAACATCCAAAGAAGAGCTTTAGGATGTTCATGCACATGTTTCAATAAATCACCGTTTCCCATTTTCCTGGAAATACAAAAAGAAATGAGGATTGAATCAATATTGTTTGAATAGTACCATATATTTTACCCGGATATTTACTCCAGGTAAAACATACTGATATTGTATTTCTGTTACTTCTGTACATCCACAACTCAGAGGTTTGTAGTTTCCAGAAGCACATAAATGCAACACCCAGCTGATGAATGAGGCACTTCAACTAAACGTTTTTAAACACAAAAATTGCCTTTCAAATATTTCAAATTGCCTTTCAATATAGCAAATATAGTAGATTCATGAGCAAAAAGTTGGAAATGTACATGTCCTTTCTTGAAAGTTTTTAAATAAAAATTCATATGTTAAATACATTTAAGACTTGTATCGTTGGTTCTTTTTAAAATGGAATAATTAGATAACTATAATTGCTAAAGATCCTGTCGCTTATTTGTTGTTATGAGTGGATCATGAGGAACAAGTTTTGAGACTAATCTTGTACATCAACCAGCCCTGCATTTTAAAATAGGATTCTAAGACAAACTGATGACTCTTATGATCAAATTAAAGAAACTGAATAAATTAATCTGAAGAGCACTATTAAAACTGTTTTCTGTTGCAGAGATTTCCAGTGAGACGGCTACCTGCTGCATTCACCCACATTAAATAATCTGTCAATCGATCATTTAAACAATAATACCAAGTAAATTATCTGCTCTCAGAGCAGCATCTGAAGTTTGACTCACTTTGGATGTTTGAGTTTTAATCCTTCTAATTCTGGGTCAGAACTTCCCCTTCTGCACTAAAAAGCTGCCAGCATCTTCACCAGCCGCCATCAGCTGCCATCCGGCTGCCTGAACGGTGGCGCATTTGGTGCCTGTTCTGTCTGCAAACAGCCGAAAAATACAACAACCCGCGACTCATTTCAGAGAAAAAGAAGAGAGGACAAAGATCGAAGCAGCGGGAGAAGGCGGAGACCTGCACTCACCGATCCGGGCTGTCTGTCCGCAGTGTCCGGAGACCGAGCTTGGGTCTGCTGGTAGTCCTCTCCGCTCTGCACGAGGAGACGTACACCGCGTGGGTGCGAGCAGAAGAAGCAGCTGTGCCCAGTCAGCAGCTCAGCGCCGGAGGTGCTTGCAGTTTGGAGCAGGGAGAGAAGAAACGCGCTCTGGAGGAGGCGGAGGTTTTTAACGCCCATCACTCAGAAAGGTTCCGTCCTCAGGGAGCGGGTCTGCTGGGCCCAGGAGCAACGCACGCTCTCGTGCAAGCAACAGAGCCGGTACCAGGATTTTAGAAGAACCAAGGTAACAGAACAAAGCCCGCCTCCCAAACGCCACACAGAAGGATACTGGTGAAAATGTCTTTTATTTGTCCTCTTTATCATGGACAAATGGACGGAGTTGTCTCCTATCAAGACCAGTGCTTTCTAAACTTGACTTCATTTTCGGTCCCCATTTTGTTCTGAATTGCTGTTTTGTTGAGTTTAAGAATTAAAGCTAGAAGGTTTGACTAAAAGTTGACCATTTCACAAGTGTACTTTATCTTTTAAAGCTTGAAATGTATCCCTTTACTGTGACAAACCCCAGTCCGTCTGCAAAATACACAAACATGGAAATAAAAACAATCCTAATAAACTATTCCAATTCATTGACATCTGCATATAATGATTGTTTTTGTCCATGACTTAAAATGTTTCATATTGTTTCTTTATTTTTGTCACAGTTTTGTACTGAAATTGGACAATCTGAATCTCCCAAGAACCAGCAGCTACTGGTATTTGTAGGAGTAAAGTTGTCTAAAATGGAATGCACCTTTACCAAAGGTTGGCTAACACTTCAAAGACCAGTCTCTTCATTACACAGACAGAGCAACATTTAACTGACAGGAATGCTGGATGGATGAAGGTGGAAAGATTAGCCCACATCAGCAGGAAGAAACCAACATTTTAAAGGACACTCTGGTACCTGGTAGCAATTAGGCCAAGTTCACCTCCGACATGTTTAAACTTTTATGAGAAGTTACTGGGTGATTAACACCTGGAAGCCGTGAGTCAGCTTTAGTGATGGACAAGTCCAGCTCTTTTCAGAGATCTGGATCATTTGGCTCAGCTCAGCAAAGAGAACCGTTTTTTTCACTTCTTCACTTAGTACCACTTCTAGTTTTGTAATTTAGCCAAATTTAGCAAAATTTTGACGTATACTATGTGTGCATACAGGCATATTTATAAGATTATTCAGATTAATAATTCTACGCTAATATTGGTCTAAAAATCTAATGTAAATTTAAAAAAATCCTCTTTCTGCCTTTGTGTTATTACAATAAATCCAGATGCTGCTGCATTTTCACGTCATCTGCACTTTCCTTCCATCTCTGCTCCTCCTTTGCCTACAGATCGTAACGTTTCCATTGCTCACCTCCCCTTCACCTTTTTAACCTGATGGTATGATACTGACCGTTTTCACACCAGAGGTCCGTTTCACAAAGCAGGTTAAGTGAAAACTGAGTTTATTAACCCTGAAATGAGGGAAACTCTTGAGTTTTCCGTTTCACAAAGGGAGGTAACTTAAGCTCTCGGTCAGTTACCGTAGTAACAGACTCTATGAACCTAACCTGGTCGGGACCAGGTTTTCACAGTGAACCTAGAGTTTCTCTCTGTCTCCGCCCTCTTTCAGCCACACACACCATTTGATTTTCTCATTCATTCAGTCAGCAGAGCGAGTTTTGGCATAGCCTAGTTCTTCTACTTCTAGAAGTCCATTTGGCACAATAAGAGGCGACTTTTTTCACAAACATGATATGTCCTTTTGACAATGATCCCATGGATGAAGGTGCAGCATTATTGCGCAGAGAATTAAATATTCGTTGAGAGATGGTTATCAGACCGCGCATAGATGTTTTAGCATTTCCAGACAATTATCTTTTTGAGCGGCACCATCAGAATTTTGTTGGGACAAAAGAAAAAAAGACATAAAAGACAAATAAATATTTGTATGAATAGGTTTAAAAAAGATATATATATAGCCCTTTTATATTTTATAAAGGCACTTGTGTCTTGGGGGTGGACTCCCTCCAGGGATTCCCTCAGCCAATGGCCTTCCAATATTCTGGTTTAGGGCCAGCTCCTCTCACTCTGTCAGAGGTGGCGGTGCTGGGCCACCACCCGTTTTACGGACATCTGCCTATTTTTTTGTTGGCTGAGTAGAAGTCTGTGTTATTTTAAATAGGTTTAATTATTTAACAGAACATGATATAGATGAGAAGACATTTATGTGTGTGAAAACAGCATGTTGGGGATAAAACAAATGCACAGTGAAATAGCCACTTAATATTTACTTTACGTAAAACATCATCAAAATGAGGTATCTCCATGGTACCTCATGGAGGACCTCGGGGTCTCACCTGTTTGAACAATGTTTTTATATTTCATCTTAAACTGCTGCCAATTGCTCTACTCCTCCTCGGGATTGCACTTAAATTAAATAAATGAATGGGCTACCATTCAAGCAGTTTTCCCCTGTAAAATTATTGTGATTGCAAAGGACTACATTTAAACTTACGCTTTTGCTGCTGTAGCGGTATTGCACGTATTTCTAAAAACGTGTTGAAACTCGCCGTATGAGCGCATTAAGGTTTCCAATTCAAGGTTGGTGAAAAACGTAGCCCTCCTCTTCCCCATTGCCATGGTGACTCGTCGAATCGGGGCTCCATTGATGCTGGCTTTTTAAAGTTGTGGTGCTAAACTCAAGGTGAAACTACTCAAATCAGTGTTTATGGAACCGAAAACTCAGAGTTTTCTATCTCAGAGTAGACCAACTCAGAGTTAAGGATTAGACTCAGAGTTTGTTGAACCTGCTTTGTGAAACGGACCCCTGATCGGTTGCATCAACAACAGTTAGTGGGAGCCTTTTGCCACTGCCAAGCAGGGCTATTTTTGGAGACAGAGAGAGCTCTCAGACGAGAGCCAGCTTCCATTGTTCACATAAGTTGTAACACCTGGTCAGGTGGCCGTTTGTCAAGACTCAAGAATCAAGGATTCTTTATTGTCATTATAAATACACATCACTAAATTTTCAGTTGGTTGTGGGCTTAAGGAAGGGAAATGTTTAAGTTAAAGCTGCTCCTAGAGATCAGTTCAAATATACTACCTCTATCAAGATGGCACCATTGTGTGTGGCTGGCCATCTACCTCAGCTACCTTTTTTTGTGTATTGTCATGTTTTTATCGTTTTCATCACTACTGGTGTATGATCGCCTGAGTCTCTTAAAACTCTGAGATTCTTCCTAGATTATTGGACATAATACCGAACCAGGACAACGATCAGACAACGCCACCACCTGTTGGACAGAGAGGTGTCCAACATGGACAGAGAGGTGGAGTAATATGCCGGCTGAAAGCCCACCTGGCTTCGTCCTCCACGAACAACACTCGCCATATGGTGTCTGGTCTCTCCTGTGATTTAGCCGGCTACGACATCCGAGGCTCCGTGGATTACTCCTACCGATGGCTGCTGCCGGTCGTACCGGAGGCCGGGTACCCATCTCCCTGCCCCCGACCCGTGAGGATCCGCAGATGGGGCGGGGCCTCCCAAGAGACGGATCGGCGTTTCGTTCACATGGCTCTCATCAACACCAGATCCGTCGCAAATAAGACTTTTATCCTAAATGACTTTTTTACTTCGCATTCCTTGGATTTCCTCCTGTTGACTGAAACAGGGCGTTCTCTGAACTCCTTGCACGCACCTGTTCTTTCTTCAGCTCCTTGAGAGTGTCGGGGCGAGGAGGGAGACTTGCTGTAGTGTGCCCTAATAAGTTCAAGTTTAGACTATTGCAATGCACTTTATGTTGGTGTCTCCCAGTCTTCTTTCAGTCGCCTTCAACTTGTGCAAAACACTGCTGCCCGTCTTTTAACCAACACTAGACGTGTGCACATCACTCCTGTTCTTAACTCCCTCCATTGGCTTCCTGTCCTTTATAGAATTGATTTTAAACTTTTAATGTTTGTTTTTAAAGCTCTTAACGGCCTCGCCCCATCATATTTATCTGAGCTTTTAACAGTCCGCAATCCTGGTAGAGCTCTGAGGTCAACAAATCAATTTTTGCTGGAAGTGCCCAGGTCAAAATACAAACACTGGCGTGACCGAGCCTTTTCCGTCGCTGCCCCCAGGCTCTGGAATAAGCTCCCCGTCGAGCTGTGTCTTATTTCTGACCTGGGCCTCTTCAAATCTAGGCTAAAAAACAACTTTGTTGCTTTTAATACCCATTAGTATGATGGCACTTTTATCTTATTTTATCTTTATCGATTTTGTTATATTTTATTGCTTTCACTGTTCTTTTATTGTTTTTTTTAATTTTTTTTTACTTATTCTTCTCTTTATTTATTACCTGCTGTAAAGCACTTTGGTACACTGTAAGGATTGTCTGTAAAGGGCTGTATAAATAAAGTACATTTACATTTACATCAAGCTTTTTATATCGTTTTATGTCTTTAAAAAAACACTAGATAAGTTTGTGAGAAATGTATGTGCATCTGACTTGTTTTTGAGTGATCTGACTTTTGTTCTGCACATTTCCAGGCCTGAAACTGCCCTGTAGCGCTTGGGGTCTGAGATATCTGAGGTCTGAGATACTATAGTTTCCAGCCCTGCCCCACACTGTTTACTGACTTTATAGTTACTTGATATTTTTGTGGGCTTTTGGAGGTCTTTGTGGCGTTTTCAACATGACAGAAACCTAATTTATATGGCTGTGCATGTGCAGGGCTCACACAGAGATTTGTAATATGACAGTGGTGTTACATCGTACAACTGTAGGGGGAGACAAAGAGCAAAAACATTGGTAAATTCTCTTGTGTTACTATAAAATGATACAAAAAATAGTTATGGTTTGGGTAAAAGTACAAGCCAGGATGTCATCCCCTCACAGTACATTTAGTGCAGTCCTGATCTTTCTTTGACTTCCCTGCAGCTTATTAATGTGATGCTGCATTCATCCATCCATCCATCCATCCATCCATCCATCCATCCATCCATCCATTTTCTGTACTGCTGAATCCGTCGGTTGGGTCGCAGGGGGGCTGGAGCCTATCCCAGCAGTCAATAGCCCCTTTCACACTGCCGAATAACCCGCGTTTAATCCGCGAATTTAGCGTGTCCGCTGTTGCGTTCACACTGCCGACCCGGGCTGCCGCGTCATCTCCACTCGCCTTTCGACCCGCGTCGGACCCTAGTCTTTTTGCCGAGCCGAGTTTGGTGTGAACGCAATCGACGCAGGTCGGGCGTGGCGTGAGGAGTTTAAAAGACAGAATGGACAGCTGATTCAAAACAACAGCGACAGGTGAGGACAAGTTTTACTCTGTTTTAGCCTACATCAAGTTCGAGACATTTTTTAATATGGGGAGACAAGGAGGTCCGCAAGCTCCTCAGCCTCCGAGCAGAGGACGTTATTTACCGCCACATGTCGGGGACTATAGTGGTCTTGTATTCTCCGCATATGTTCTTCGGCGGCATCCCACGTTGTAACCATCCACACCCCATAAAATAACATCTCCATGAACTGCATATACAATTGCAAAAACGAGATCTCAAGGTGTATTTAACCCTACCTCCGACGCATGGCTTGTGCCTACGTCATTGTACACGCCCAGCATTTTATGTGTTTCGTGTGACGCTCTGCCACTAGGCAACGCCCCTTGAACTCGGCTTCAGGCGACACGGGTCACCAACACGCCAAGCATTCACATTGCTCGATGCGGGTCGAAGGTGCAATTTGGACCTGCTAAGGTAGCGGGTCGCAGTGTGAAAGGGGCTAATGGGCGAGAGGTGGGGTACACCCTGGACAGGCTTGCCAGTCCATCAGTCCACCACAGGGCCACACAGAGACAAACAACCACACACACGCTCACACTCACTCCTAAGGACAAGTTTAGAGACACCAATTAACCTAACATGCATGTTTTTGGACAGTGGGAGGAAGCTGGAGTACCTGGAGAGAACCCACGCATACACAGGGAGAACATGCAAACTCCACACAGAAAGGCCCCAGCAGGGAGTTGAACCTAGAACCTTCTTGCTGTGAGGTGACAGTGCTAACCACCACACCACCGTGCAGCCCCATGCTGCATTCATTTAAGTGTAATCTTTCCAAAAGCTTTTTCATTTAATAGAAATATCAAATAATAAAGTCATATAAAACTGACTTGAATTTGTAGATGCCTGCAACATCAACACATTCCACTCAGGGCGCTTTGCCTTTTTCACAAAGAACTGATTAATTTCCCCCGCAATTGTTCGCTTCTGCACTGAAATTCAATCGGAAGACTTTCAAGTCCATCCAAGGCCTGAAGTGCTGTGAGTCACATAATATTAAGTCTATAGACTTTGACTCCCTGAATCAGAGGCCAAACATGAGCCCTGGCTCATGACCCATGAGCTCCGTTTTTCTAAGGGATGTTTAATCCATCTAAAAGGTGGATATTTTTACTTTTTATTTTTATTTGTTTTTGCCATTTTTTACCTGATGTAATTAATCCACACAGGTATTATTTGAAGCTACACCCTTCCGCATTAAACAAATACTTCTCACTCAAAAGTGATGAAATCCCATTAACATTCCAGGTTTGGCAAACTGGTTCTGAATTAGAAAATAGTGCTTTCATCAAAACCCCGCTTGCCTAATGCAGAAAGACGAGAAAGTATGACATAACCAGCAACATACAAAACATTCATAGATACACCTAGACACAAATAAGCATATTAATATTACATATTGTCAAAACAAACATGCACAAACTTAATTATATGTTAGCAAGATAGCAGTTTCTTAACCTTTCTGTTGTCTGTAAGAGCCCAAACTTGTTGAATTACAAATGATTTCCACCTATAAACACAATGATTTAAAGCTTTTAGCACTCTCTTTTGAGTAACAAAAGCAGGTAAATGTGGTATATATTGTCAAGAATTGGTTTGGATTTCTCTAAGTCTATCTATCCTGTCAGCTCAGATTCTGCTCTGTCCTCCAGAAACATGTTCACAAAGTCTTTTTGCATAAAACTGACATAATTTGTCTTAGTTTTCCCTGGTTTCCTTCCTGCACTTAGAAGCACCAGCACTGATCACTTTTGTGTTTCTCGACCCTTCATCCTGGTTCTGAGCTGCTGGTGGGGCTCAGCTCCCAGCTGATCAGCTCGCCTGCCTCCTTCAGGGTCAGTCTTGTATTTCACATCCACATTTAATTAATTATTTCAGGCCTGCAGACCAGCTGTCAGGCGCTGACAGACCAGCTGCCCTTAAACTTTGGTCTATCAGCTGTCTGCACATTACAGATGTTCAGATGCACACACCTGTGTGCAGGTGCATCTGATGGTGTTTGTCTGCACAGATGTTTCCCTTTTTTTCCCCTCACATTCCTCACCCTTTATCTTCTGTCCTCTTGTTTCCTTCCCTTCTTTCCCAGCCTCCATCCTTCTGTTATCTGCTTTATTTCCCTTCTTGCTTTCTCATTCCTTTTCTTGTTTCCTCTCCTTAAAGGGGAACTCCGGGGCATTTGAAGCGCGTTTCCATTGCTAGAGGTTGTCAAATACTGATAGTAGGACACAGACAGGTGCAAATCTGCGCTCCCTGTGTGGAGAACGCGCTGTTCGCACAGCGTGTCATGCGAGGCTAATACGTGGTGGCTAAGGGGCAACTGCTAACCCTTCCACGTAAAACAACAACTTGCACACAGCAGAAACGTCACACCACTTTATAAACCATCCGACAATAAAGTCACAAGCCTTACCATCAAAACCATATGCATGGTTCTGACATTACTGGCATGGGGACATTACAAAACAACTTTATAAACAGCATGTAACTCACCGGCTGGTTGTAGGCTCGCGCATGTGAAAGCCCAAAAGAGTCGATGGACGATAATCCCATATACAAAACAATTATATTCTCTAGAAAAACTGCGTTCAAGTATTTAAAACATTACAACAATATTACTGGGCATGTATTGTTGTAATGTTTTAAATACTTGAACGCAGTTTTTCTAGAGAAAATAATTGTTTTGTATATGGGATTATCGTCCATCGACTCTTTTGGGCTTTCACATGCGCGAGCCTACAACCAGCCGGTGAGTTACATGCTGTTTATAAAGTTGTTTTGTAACGTCCCCATGCCAGTAATGTGAGAACCATGCATTTGGTTTTGATGGTAAGGCTTGTGACTTTATTGTCGGATGGTTTATAAAGTGGTGTGACGTTTCTGCTGTGTGCAAGTTGTTGTTTTACGTGGAAGGGTTAGCAGTTGCCCCTTAGCCACCACGTATTAGCCTCGCATGACACGCTGTGCGAACAGCGCGATCTCCACACAGGGAGCGCAGATTTGCACCTCTCTGTGTCCTACTATCAGTATTTGACAACCTCTAGCAATGGAAACGCGCTTCAAATGCCCCGGAGTACCCCTTTAAATTTCTCTGGTTTCTGATTCTCTGATCATTCATCTCCATCTAATTTAAATAGAGAACGTGGATCCATTCCATTTCCTTCCTCTCTTCTTACCTCATTTTATATTTGTCTTTTGTTCTACTATATTTTTCTATTCTTGAGTCATCTTTTCATCATAATCTTCTCTTCCTTTCATCTTTTTAATTTCCTTTTGTGTCACATCCTCTTGTCTCCTCTCCCTTTTATCTTTTGAATTTCTTTCTCTCCTTTCACTTTCCTTCCTTTCTTTTCCCTTTTTGATTTCTGTCCCATATGATCAAACCCAGTTTTCTTTCTTTTTGTTATCTTTCTATTTTCCTTCAATTTCTATTCTTCTTTATTTCTAATCTCGTCCTTTTTTATCTTCTTTTCCCCCTCCGTTCTTCTGTTTTGTCCATATCTTCTTTTGAAATTAAATTTGTCCTTTTTCAGTTTCCTCTCATCTCCTTACATTCGTCTTTTTTCTCCTCTTTCTTATTTCCTTTGTTCATTGCTTCCCTTCACTTTGGTTCTCTCTGGTGGCACCGGTTGAATGAGAACTGGCCTTCAAGCTTCAGATATTCTGCATATCTGTTCTAGAATGCGCTGCTGAGGGTGGCAGCACGTTGGAGTAGCTCTGTACCTCACATTGAGATTTATTCTTTTTTCTAAATTTCATTCCTGTTTTTTCTTGGAAGAAATTGCATTTTTTGGACAACTGTTCCTTCCTGCCTTGGATGCTGTGCAGCTGGATTGAGTTTTCCCAATACTTTTGTATATTTTGCTGTTTTGTTATGATGCATAACCATAGCAACAAGGTGGTTTACAACAGGGAGCAGCTGATTAACATTGGAAAAGCAGAAATAATTCGACAACTGAAGCCAGAAATCCCACTGGAATTGAAAAGGAGGCGTCGTGGATGCAAAGCAGGAGCAAAGAGGAGAGAAAGAAAGAAGAAGTTCAAACCATCTCTGCCATCCGTCATCATGGGCAATGTAAGATCGTTAGCTAACAAGTTGGATGAACTTCTAGCCTTGACAAGGACTCAGCAAGAATATCGGGAATGTAGCATTATGTGTTTTACTGAGACATGGCTGCAGGACCATATCCCCGACTCCAGCGTCTCTCTGCCGGGCTTCCTGACTGTACGAGCAGATCGAGATTTAAAGAGTAGCAGGAAAAGGAAAGGGGGTGGATTGGCAGTGCTTGTCAACAACAGATGGTGTCACCCAGGACATGTTACTGTGAAGAGTCGTCTCTGCAGTCCTGACATTGAACTATTGGCAGTAGGTTTTCGTCCATATTATTTGCCAAGAGAGTTCACCAGTATTGTTTTGGTGGCTGTTTACATTCCACCCTCAGCTGTTGCCGGCACTGCATGTGATGTCATCAGTTCCGTTATTGCTCAGATACAGACACAACACCCCAATTCTTTTGTGGCAATATCTGGTGATTTTAATCATGCCTCACTCTCTGCTACACTGCCAACTTTTCAACAGTTTGTCAGCTGCTCTACCAGAGAAAACAAGACATTGGATTTGTTTTACACAAATGTCAAGGATTCATACATTTCCAAATCAAGACCTCCCCTGGGTAAATCAGATCACAACCTTGTTTTTCTCTGTTCAGCATATAAACCCCTTGTCCAGAGACTACCTGTCACAAAAAGTACTGTTAGAAAGTGGTCACATGAAGCTGAAGAAGCCTTACAGGGTTGTTTTGATGCAACCGATTGGGTTTCTCTTTGTAAGCCACATGGAGAGAACATTAATGCCATGACTGAGTGTGTGACTGACTATATAAACTTCTGTGTGGACAACACCATCCCCACCAGAACAGTGAGATGCTTCCCTAATAACAAACCCTGGATCACCAGTGAGCTAAAGGAACTATTGAACAAGAAAAAAAGAGCCTTTAGGGAGCGAGACAGGGAGTTACTGAGGAGTATACAGAAGCAGCTCAAAGTCAAGATCAGAGAGAGCAAGGAGGTGTATAGAAAGAAGCTTGAGAGTAAACTGCAGAGGAACAATATCAGAGATGTGTGGTCAGGAATGAAGAAGATCACAGGCCTCAAGCAGAGGGAGGATCGGATGGATGGAAGTCTGGACAGAGCAAATGAGCTGAACACATTCTTCAACAGGTTCAGTTCAGGAACAAGCTCACCATCCTCCCCTCCTGTTCCCAGCCAAAGAGACATCCCACCCTCCTCTGACCCACAGCTTTCCTGTAACATCTCCACCTCAACCTCAGTCATGGATTCTTCTGCTTCCACTAGTTTGTGTTCAACCCAATCAGGAGATGCTGCTGTCCCCTTTGCCTCCCCCTCCCACTTTTCTGTTTCTAGAAGTCAGGTGAAGAGGCAGTTGGAGAGACTGAACCGGAACAAGGCTGCAGGTCCAGATGGTGTCAGCCCCCGAGTCCTGAAGGCCTGTGCAGAGCAGCTCTGTAGGATTCTGCAACACCTTTTCAACCTTAGCTTGACCCAAGAGAAGGTACCACTGTTGTGGAAGACATCCTGTCTGGTTCCGGTACCAAAGAAAACTCAGCCTTCAGACATCGATGACTACAGACCTGTTGCCCTGACATCCCACATCATGAAGGTCCTGGAGAGACTCCTGTTGACCCACCTGTGTAAGCAAACCAGCACATATCAGGACCCCCTGCAGTTTGCTTATCGCCATGGAGTTGGAGTTGAAGACGCTATCATACACCTGCTTCAACAAACCCACTGTCATCTGGACAAAGCAGGCAGCACTGTGAGGATCATGTTCTTTGATTTCTCCAGTGCATTTAACACAATCCAGCCTGATCTGCTTCGTCTGAAACTCCAGAAGACTCAGGTGGAGGCCTCAACAATCACCTGGATTAATGACTACCTGACAAACAGACCACAGTTTGTCAGACTGAAGAATTGTGTGTCTAACCAGGTGATCAGCAGCACAGGAGCACCACAGGGGACTGTACTCTCACCATTCCTTTTCACTCTGTACACTTCAGACTTCCAGTACAACTCAGACTCCTGTCATCTACAGAAATATTCAGATGACTCTGCAGTTGTCGGGTGTATCAGAGATGGACAAGAAGCTGAGTACAGAGAGCTGGTGGACCGCTTTGTGGCATGGTGTGGGAACAATCATCTTATCTTGAATGTTAACAAAACAAAGGAGATGATTGTAGATTTCAGGAGAAACAGGGTCAGATCAAACCCTGTTTCCATCATGGGAGAAGAAGTGGAGGTGGTTGAGGAATATAAATACCTTGGTGTTCATGTGGACAACAGACTGGACTGGAGACACAACAGTGAAGTCATCTACAAGAAAGGACAGAGCAGACTGTACTTCTTGAGGAAGCTAAGGTCCTTCAAGGTTTGCAACAAGATGTTGCAGATATTCTACAAGTCTGTTGTTGAGAGCGTCATTTCCTCTTGCGTCATCTGTTGGGGAAGCAGCATCAGAACCAGGGACCTAAAAAGACTCAACAACCTGATAAGGAAGGCTGGTTCTGTTCTGGGGATGACTGTGGAACCTCTGGAGACAATAATGCAAAGAAGGATTTTGCATAAAATCAAGAGAATTATGGACAACCCTGAACATCCTCTCCATGAGACTGTTATCGGAAAACAGAGTCTCTTCAGTCAAAGGCTTCTTCAGTTTGGATGCAAAACGGACCGCTACAGGAAATCATTCCTGCCCACAGCCATCAGCATCTATAATAACTCCTTGATTTAATTGAGCTACATCAACATTTAATTTCCCTCCGGGATAAATAAAGTATTTTTGAATTGAATTGAATTGAATTGAATAAGAACTCTTTAGAAAAAATTTAAATGCAGTTTTTATTCTGTGAGGCCACTCTGAGTGGATTTTATCTCCATGCACAGTCGCTGTGTTCTCCTTTCAGTCTCTGCAGGGACTGTGTGTGTTTCCTCTAAATGCTCTTCTGTGAATTAACTTTCCTTCTGGAAAGGACAGGAAAGGAAAGTTTCCTTCCTTACATTATCGTTTAATGTAAAGCAGCGGTTCTGTGGCTCCAATCAGTTTCACAAATTAGATTAAATAACTGCATGAGAGGTTCAATTCGCAGCTACAAAAAACAGGCCTGGATGGTGACTCTGAGTTACTTGTGACTTACTCAGACCCAGGCGCATCATTTCCGCCGGGGACGGTGGGGACGCGTCCCCGGCACTTTGTCTGACGAGCAGATTTGTCCCCACCACTTTAAAAAAGTAGAGAAAGTGCAAACGCCGCTTTTGCTAAAAACTATAATTTTATATGATGGCATTCTCCTAACCAAAGACTATTTGATCCGCTCTGCTTTCACTCTCCTTGTATGAATGCGCTTGCGATCAGCCCCCATTGCTGAATAGCAACTATGTTGAATCCGCTCCGCTCCCACACACTGCGCACACTCTGCAGTCTGTTACAGTTTAACGAGCGATGAAAGACGTCGCTGGTGTTGCAGGTGAAGATTCGTCAGTGTTTATGATGCATATCAGGCGAGATAGACAATGAATGAAAACTTATTTCACAGAGGGGTTGCTGCTCGTTCACTCTTGCCTTTCGTTTCATAACCTGGCAATGTTTAAAACTTTGTCAGGGCAAGGGCTGTTTGTAGCCAGGCTATGTCTCCTGATGCACTCTTGCTTGGTCGAGGTTTGTCTGAGATTTGTTGGTGTGTCAAGGTCTGAGCAATAACCGAAATCGTGTCTTGTACTAAAATGCGGATTTTGAAATACGAATAGGGCCTACTCTTAAGTTTATCCCAACCCAGGATGTTTCCGACGGCCTAAACAAGACCGCGCAGATGGCTTTTAACTTTTAATATGGGGACAATATCGCGTCAATACGCATCATCTAATGCAATGCCTATTATTTATCATGACACCTCAATTCGGAAGTAATGGGCCTAGCTTGTACCCAGCACTTTTCAAACCTTACTCAGGTTTATGATAATTGTCCCCAGCACTTCTGAAATCAAACTGACGCCCATGCTCAGAGCAATTTACTGGGATAATGAGTATCCAAATATCAGAGATTGACGGTGCAGAAACGGCAAGATAGAGTTGAGGGACAAAAACAAGCAATGCACGACTGAGACAATAGACCGTGCTGAATTATAGGACAGAAAGATTGCGCGCTGACTTGTCCTCGGCTTCTTGTCTGTACCGTAATGAAATGTTTTTAGAGCTCTGACTCTCAGGCGTAAAACATCAATATTTTTCTGAGCCTTGAGCCAAACACAAGGACAGACGAGTGAAGCACAGTCCAGTCTGCACACAGTAATTACTTTCACATCACACAGACAAATGCAATTCTCCTCTGAACCTTAAAACCATCTTCTTACACTGTGAAACAGCAGGCAGGTTATTCAGTCTGAACACATGAACAGAGGAATTCTCAACATGCATTACATCATGGGGGCACTTCATGTTTTAACACTCCAATGAAAAAAATAGATCAAAGAAAACATCTCAAATGTTAAGTGACACATTTTACTGTTTTATTAAAAAAAATATCAGCTCATCTTGATTTCAGTGATAGACATGACTGGGTATAAAAAGAGCACCTTTGAGAGTCTCCTACGATGGAGTATTGCATTCACTTAATAATAAAAAATTCACCAGGCTATCTCATAATTACGAGATAACTATCTCATAATTACGAGATAAGATCCCAAAATTACGAGATAGTATCTCATAATTATGAGATAATAATCTCAAAATTACGAGATAAGATCTCATGAGATGATATGTCCGCTAATAGACTCAGCAGCTTTAGTTCGATTAGTGTCTGACTGATTTGCAAGACAATAATGGACGACAATAATGGAATTTGTTTTTATTTCCTTCTTGGCATGAGGCATTGGGAAATATTAGCATTTCTCAGGATGGATGGGATTAAAATAAGCATGTCAACGCTACGAAGGCGACTGAAATCGTTGGGGTTGTACAGGAGGAAAGCCCAATCTGACCTGCTGGAAGTTGCGCTCTTCGTGCAAGAGCAACTAAACCAATATGGTGTGTTGCATGGCTACAGATTCATGCATTTGAAATGCATCCAGGCTGGCTTAGTAGTTAGTCAGTACACTGTTCGGGTTCTACTGAAGATTAGTTTGGTAAAGTTGGAAAGATATTGGCAGATTCGGACTTCCGGGATCAATAACTCAGAAGTGAGACGTTGTTAAAACACAAAACAAGAATATTTCCAACCGTAGTAAGACAGACAAGGAGCTACAACCTAACTTTCATCAAAACGAGCCATCCTCGGAGCCACACCAATAACATTAGTGTTTATGTGCAGCCGGCTGTGAGAGCAGCGAGCAGGGACCGTCTACAAAGTGCAACCCAAGACAGACATTACAAAAAATAATCAATAAATATCCAATAACTTCACTAGGATACAGTGTAGTGTCACCAAACTCACTACACACTTCACTGGTCTCCTACAGATTATACTACAACTCTTGGTTTGAAAAGAAAATCATTTTTCATAATTTCTGGGAATTTTTCTTAGAAATATTAATCAATAACTTCATGATGATACAGTGTAGTGTCACCAAACTCACTACACATGTCACTGGTCGCCTACAGATTACACTACAACTCTTGCTTTGAAAGAAATTAATTGTTGTAGTACCAAGGAGGTAATGGGAGTGGTTGACCTGAGGTTTATGATACTACACTGTAATAGTTATTGAATATAATTCCTTATAAAAATTCCCCCAAACTATGGAAAATGAATTTCTTGCAAACCAGGTGTTGTAGTGTAATCTGTA
Source organism: Odontesthes bonariensis (assembly GCF_027942865.1). NCBI lineage: Eukaryota > Metazoa > Chordata > Actinopteri > Atheriniformes > Atherinopsidae > Odontesthes > Odontesthes bonariensis. The sequence continues at coordinate 25,649,927 of NC_134527.1, forward strand.
GGAGACAAGTGACATGTGTAGTGAGTTTGGTGAACATGCAACACACCATATTGGTTTAGTTGCTCTTGCACGAAGAGCGCAACTTCCAGCAGGTCAGATTGGGCTTTCCTCCTGTACAACCCCAACGATTTCAGTCGCCTTCGTAGCATTGACATGCTTATTTTAATCCCATCCATCCTGAGAAATGCTAATATTTCCCAATGCCTCATGCCAAGAAGGAAATAAAAACAAATTCCACAAGAGACGTCCATTATTGTCTTGCAAATCAGTCAGACACTAGTCGAACTAAAGCTGCTGAGTCTATTAGCGGACATATCATCTCATGAGATCTTATCTCGTAATTTTGAGATAATTATCTCATAATTATGAGATACTATCTTGTAATTTTGAGATCTTATTTCGTAATTATGAGATTATATCTCGTAATTTTGAGATCTTATCTCGTAATTATGAGATAGTTATCTCGTAATTATGAGATACTATCTCGTAATTTTGAGATCTTATCTCGTAATTTTGAGATCTTATCTCGTAATTATGAGATAGTTATCTCGTAATTATGAGATAGCGTAGTGAATTTTTTATTATTAAGTGAATGCAATACTCCATCGTAGTCTCCACAGTAAAGATGGGCAGAGGTTCAGCAATCTGCAGAAAACCGCTTCTTACAAATTGTCAATGTCAGATTTATTTCTACAGTACATCTAAAAAGTACTTTATAAGGTCATTTAAAAACAAAAGCAACTGTCATGATCTGTGTCTTTTGTGTTTTTTCTGTCTTGTCTCAGTTTTGTCACTGCCTCACCTTTTTCCTCAGTTCCCTCCTGCCTGCTCATCAACTCCTCTGTCTCATTGGCCTCATGCAAGAGAGGCCAGATTTGTTCTTAAAGCGACACTCCGGAATTTTCGACATTGGACCTCATTTCCGAGTCAACCAGAGTGTAAGAAATGTGTACAGATGTTTTTTTTTTTTTTTTTTAAATTCCATGCAGCCCTTGTAAAACCACTGGTCGCTGTTGCTAAGCTAGCGCAAGTGATCCACTTTTGGTAGCCTGCCACAAGAAAACAGTCTTGCCCAATTCAATAAACACTCAAAGCACATCAATTGTCTTGCCAGGCTATCGATGCAATTATCTACGTTGATAGAGAGATTTAGGGAGTAAAACCAACCTTACAATTATATTTTATCACCCGCAGCCATTCGTGCTTCCTGATTTGAAAGTTTGGCAGCCGCGGACTAATATCTAGCACCAATCTTACCGGCTCTTGCTGCCAATAGTTTGTTTTGTGAAGAATGATGCTACACTCTGCATCGGCTCTTGCATGAAGAATGATGCTCCTCGTTGCAGTTTGATTTAAAGTATTTTACTTAGTGTCAACGAATATACACATACAAATAATATGATGGCTATGGGACATTAGGCTAGGATAGATTAAATATAATAAATGATAATATTTACATCTGGTTAGATGAGAAAAACCCTTCATTTTGCACGCAGCTGTCACAACTACTTGAGCATACAAAAACTTGATCAAAGAATGGCAATGTTCGGAGAACCCGGTGCTTTTGATGACGAGGACGAGCCATTCAATTTTTCCAATGAAGCATACCTGTACGAGCCGGAATATACTGAGGAAGAGTTGAGAGAGATGGAACGAGAGAGGGCCGAACGAGAGAGCGTGTCTGTAGAGACAGCCGCAGCTACAACAGTAAATCACTATAGCAGGTAAATACAAAAGCATAGCAAAGGTTATAGGTAACGTAAGCTAAGTCATCATCACTGAACCATGTGCTACCATCATGAAAGCAGAAAGCCTGTACCAACCTGTTCTTCAGAGACTGTTTGCACCACAGTGGCTGTCCTTGGTATACCTGGGAAGGACTTTCTGGACTTTATGAAATCATCGGAGCTGAAGTGATCATTGCAGATGACCCGGATACGCAGCGTCTCCATCGGAGTTTGTACGTCTAATCCTGCAGCTAGGAGCCAGAGTTTTGTTCTTTCCGGATGTTTTAATGGAAAATAATGAAAACTTTTCAGAACCCATCTATGGGCTCTATTGTTGCAATTAGCAAAGGCACACTGATTTACCATGTTGCCACGTTGTTGGTTTATAATCCGCTCGCAGCAAACTCGCTCGATCCAAACGCAGCAGATGTAGAACTAGCTTGGAACTAGCAGCTCCCTATAGAAGTGAGTTAGTTACATCACAACTGCCGAGAGTAAGGTAAAATTACGCTGACCACTAGAAACTAGTCCCTCATATGATAAAAATCCATATAATGCAAGGTCAGTTTTATTTCAAACATTACTCTATCACCACAAACCTTTACATCCACTGACATAATAATTGATGTGCTTTGAGTGTTTATTGAATTGGGCAAGACTGTTTTTTGTGGCAGGCTACCAAAAGTGGATCACTTGCGCTAGCTTAGCAACGGCGACCAGTGGTTTTACAAGGGCTGCATGGAATTAAAAAAGAAAAAAAAAAAAAAAACATCTGCACACATTTCTTAGACTCTGGTTGACTCGGAAATGAGGTCCAATGTCGAAAATTCCGGAGTGTCGCTTTAAGAACAAATCTGGCCTCTCTTGCATGAGGCCCAATGAGACAGAGGAGTTGATGAGCAGGCAGGAGGGAACTGAGGAAAAAGGTGAGGCAGTGACAAAACTGAGACAAGAGAGAAAAAACACAAAAGACACAGATCATGACAGTTGCTTTTGTCCAATGTCGAAAATTCTGGAGTGTCGCTTTAACGGTGCGTTCACACCAGACGCGGTCGGGCGGCGCGGTGAGGAGCGGTGAGGCGGTGGCCGCCGCGCGAGTGAAAATATGCGATTCGCGCGAGTTCAAAAAATCCAACTTTGGCGAAATATTCGCGCCAGACAGCCTATCAGCGTTGAGATTCTGGACGACAGTGACGTGGAGACAGATGGACAGGCGCTGTCTGTGACATGCAGATGGGACTGCAGATGGAAATTAGCTTCTAAGCTACAATCTGGTGCAGGTCATCTATTTACTTTGTTATTAATGTACTTTGCACATGGTCCCTGACTAAATAAAATAAAAAAATTTAATCACCGCCTTCTCCAGGAGTTCCGTCTGGATGACGGCCGCCTCCGAGCAGGCCACCAAACTGGGTCCCGGCGAGCACGAAACACGCTGGAAGCGGCCGCCACGGAGGATCGGTGCCGGTCCTCCCGAGCGGGTCGTCGGGCTGGGTCCTGGTGGGCCTGGGGTGCCGCTGGAGGCGGCCGTCATCCAGACGGAACTCATGGAGGACCGGCGCCGCGATCTCTCGGCAGGACACCATGCCACAGGCGCCCCGCAGCTGAAACGGAGCCGCGGCCCAGCTGCGGAGCGCCTGCAGCCGGCGTCCCGCCGAGAGATCACGGCACCGATCCTCCCGTGGCGGCCGCTTCCAGCGGTGTTTCGGGCTCGCCGGGACCCAGTTTGGTGGCCTGCTCAGGAGGATCGGTGCCGTGATCTCTCGGCGGGACGCCGGCTGCAGGCGCCGGTCCTCCCGAGCGGGTCGTCGGGCTGGGTCCTGGTGGGCCTGGGGTGCCGCTCGAGGCGGCCGTCATCCAGAAGCAACTCCTGGAGAAGGCGATGAAATTATCCGAGCTGAATGCACCACCGGATGATGTCACTGATCCAGACACGACGGCGTGTGCGTTTCAGACGAATCTCGGACTGCCACAGCAGGTACAAGGACGCGATCAGCCATGGATAGCCCCTTGAGCTATTCACTTGTTTTTTACTCGCGCGAAAGAGGCGTTTGAGGCGATGGAATTTAATTTACACCTGCGGCAACGATCGCGCGATGAAGGCGGTGCGAATATTCGCATCGCGTTTGGTGTGAACGCACCGTAAGTCGTGCGTACGAGTGATTTAAGAGAATTTGCACATTCACCAATCTTTTCGTATTTTACGTTTTCTTTCAGGTACAAACATAATTTATGAGTGATCCAGACCTGTCGTAGGAGTTTCGTAAAATAGTCCGCTGTTATTTGAATCAAGTTTGCTTGACTAATGGATTGTATATTTAATTACTTTGAAGCAAACATAAATAAATATATACATTTATACATTATACCCCATAATTATGCTTAAATTATTCTGTTTGACTTAAATAATGCACGAATTGAAGGTTAATTTGACTCTATAACAAGGTCAATGGGAAGTGTAACCAGCGGCTGACTTTCTACTTTTGGATGCCTTAGCGCATCAGGCGCATCAGATACCCATGTGGAGACAGACGAATGGCTGACATCACGATTTAGATTGCCAAGGACTGTGCTTCTGCAAATATGCAGCTTGCTAGAGCCACAACTCCAGAGAGAAACAGGCCAATTAAACCTAATTCCTCACCACCACCCCACCCAGGTCCTCACCATCCTTGGATTTTTGGCCACTGGAACCTTTCAGAGGGAGATTGGAGACAGATCAGGTGTTCCAAGTCCTCTGTGCGCTCCCATTGGTCATCAAAACTCTCATCAGTTTATCACCCATGGTACATCAAATTCCCATACACCGCCATCCAACAAGTACAAATTAAGGGGGACTTTCATGCCGTGGCTGGACTGCCAATCATAATCGGAGCAATGCACACACATACGCATCAAAACACCCATGCTATTGTGGAGCGCACTGAGCTGAAGGCCAAGTAGGTGTGTCTGGATACAGTGTTTATTTTCGTATCAAACCATTTATTTTTTATTTCGGTGACATTACGAACTGCAGCTGACACGGAATTAACAGCACTCGTAATTGCTTCCCATTTCTTTGCTTTAGCAGGTCCCGTAATTCCACTGCTTTTTGGATCTCTGAAAGCAGAACTTAAATCATAGAGCCCGTAAAGTTGTTATTTTTGCGCCTTGGTGCCATTTTCATAACCCAGCACTTCCTGGCACAGGAGAGAGGAAGCACAGCTCCTAATATGGTATAATTTTGGGCGTGGAGTATGCAAATCTACTATCCTCGTGCACGTGCACTAAAATATGCACGGGTAGCATTCATCATTTACGCAGGTCGTTTACATACTTTTTCCGGAGTCAAGAGCGTTTGTTGAATCTGACGTGGCATGTTCGTACGAGACCTTCGTACGAAAAAAGTGAGAGAAATTTAGAATAAAAATACGAAAATGTTCTTGCATGAGGCCCATTGTTCTCACTATGTTCACTTATCGTCATCTGCACTCATTCATCAATCACTCTCCCCACAGTATTTAGTCTCGTTGAAGTTTCACAGCATTTGTCAGATCCTCTGGTCTTCTCAGGTTGTCCTCCTATGTTGCCGTTGATGCTTGGTTTTGTTTTCCCAGTTCATTCCTGTTCCTAGTCGTTCCTGGGTTTTGTTTTTTAGTGTTCTTTTGGTAATTTTTATCTGGCTTCGCCTTGCCATTTGTTTGAAATAAGTGGGTTTTCTTTTCATTTTACCTCCTGGCTTCCACTCAGTGTCTGCACGTGGGTCCTCCTTCCTCGCCACCTCCGACACGTGACAGCTCTTGGTGTGACTGTTGGTACCGGTTGCACTCAGCTCCCTTCTCTCGACCGCAGGATAAACCCCTGAGGGAAATAATTTCCCTCCCCTGAGCAGCACACAGGGACAGTACAGAGGCCTAAGGTTGATGAAGGAATGTGTCTGCTGGATCCACAGTCTGGTCAGATCCTGCTGTCACGTGTCGGAGATGGAGAGGAAGGGGGACCCAGGTGCAGACACAAACCCTTGATCTAGGAAATAAATACAATAAAATGAAACATAAAAACAAACAAATACAATAAAATTAACTGAGAACCGGTTAAAACAAAGAGCCATGACATTAAAGACCTGATGGACTTAAACTGAACTCGAATTAAATGCCATGGTAAAAAAGCGAGTTTTCAGGCGGGATTTAAAAGACTGTACAGACTCTGCCGTGGGAATATTGAGTGGCAGGTTATTCCGGAGTCTTGGGGCTACCACTGCAAAAGCCCGGTCCACTCTCTGCTTTAAACGAGTTGTCGGCTGCACTCAGAGCATCTGGTTGGATGATCTAAGTGCTCAAACCTAACAGAATGAAAGTGTTTTAAGTTTCATGATTCCAAGTCCTGTGATTTTCTACCGCCTCAACTTCAACCACCCAATGAGGAAATAGCTATTTCTTTATGTTTATCTTAACTCTAAATGCGACTTTGTCCTGACAAAACTGCAAAAATGTTCAAAAGTTGAAGTGTTTGGTTAAGTTTTGACTTCAAACTGGACATTTCTGCATTGAAAGGCATCATTTTCTCCCAGCCTTAACTTCTTTAAATAACTATTTGAAGGTTAAGATCTCGGAATACATCAATAAAGCCAAAACCACCACCTGTCAGCTTGATCCTCTTCCCACCTCGCTTGTCAAAGCCTGTCTGCCGTCCATTTCCCCCATGATCACCAACATAATTAACTCCTCCCTCACCACTGGTATTGTACCCCCCACTCTCAAACTGGCTGCCATCACACCCATCCTGAAAAAACCTGGTGCTGACCCAGCTGTCAACCACTACCGGCCCATCTCCAACCTCCCCTTCATCTCCAAGACACTTGAAAGGGTGGTTGCAGCACAACTACAGTCCCACCTCGACACAAACAACCTCCACGAACCCTTCCAATCCGGCTTCTGCCCAAAACACAGCACTGAAACAGCCCTGGTCAAAATCACCAACGACCTCCTCCGTGCAGCTGACTCCGGACTACTCACCATTCTCATCCTCCTCGACCTCAGTGCAGCGTTCAACACCATCTCCCACCCTCTGCTCCTGGACCGCCTGGATGGCTGGCATTGGGATCACTGGTGCTGCACTCTCCTGGTTCACATCATACCTCACTGACCGCCAACAATTCGTGCAACTAAGGAACCACAAGTCTGGGTGTTCGGGTGTTTCACTGGGTGTCCCCCAGGGGTCAGTCTTGGGTCCACTTCTGTTCATCATCTACCTTCTCCCCCTGGGCACACTCCTCCGTCACCATGGGGTCCATTTTCACTGTTACGCTGACGACACACAGGTCTACATCTCCTCCAAAACCACCGCCGCCATCCCTCCCCCCTCTCTCATCATCTGCCTTGAAGACATCCGGAGCTGGATGAGCAGGAACTTCCTTAAACTTAACAGCAACAAAACCGAGGCCCTGCTCATCGGCTCCAAATCCATCCTCACCAAATCACATCACAACCCAGTTCTACCCATCATCATCGACGGATTTCCTGTACCCTTTTCACCCCAAGTCAAGAGCCTCGGCGTTATTCTGGACAGCACCCTTTCATTTGCACCCCACATTCAAAATATCACCCGAACCGCATTCTTCCACCTCCGCAACATCTCCAGACTCCGCCCATCACTGACCCAATCTAGCACTGAAATCCTGGTTCATTCATTTGTCACATCCCACATTGACTATTGCAATGCCCTGCTCACTGGACTCCCCACCAAACTCATTAACAGACTGCAAATCATCCAGAATTCAGCTGCCCGGATCATCACCGGTACCAAATCTTCGGACCACATCACCCCTGTTCTCATTCAACTTCACTGGCTCCCAGTACAATACCGCATTCACTACAAAAATCTTCTCCTCACCTATAAAGCTCTCCACAACCTAGCCCCCACCTACCTCAGCGACCTCCTTCACCAACACACTCCCTCCCGCACCCTCCGCTCAACCTCTGCTGGACTGCTAACCATCCCCACGTCACGCCTCAAGACCATGGGTGACCGAGCCTTCAGCTGCTCAGCACCCAGGCTCTGGAACTCCCTCCCCCCACTGATAATACAGTCAGACTCCATCACATCATTCAAATCCCAACTTAAAACTCACCTGTTCAAACTGGCATTCTCCCTATAACTGGACTCTGTGCACTTCTGTTTTATGTTGTCTCATGTTTTTATGCTTTTATTATTTTTTTAATGCTCTCAAATTTTAGTGTAAGGTGACCTTGGGTGACCTGAAAGGCGCCTCGAAAAATAAAATGTATTATTATTATTATTACTATTAAGACTTGAGTTTTAAGATGAAAGAGCTACTTGAATAACTTACTCCCTCCGATGCTGCCTGTACTGAGATCTGAAGCATCTCAGAGAGAAACCTTAAAAAGAACAGATTGCAAAAATACATTGGCTGTTGTAAGATTTACTTCTTTCAAGTGATTTTGAGGGACTGAGACAGACCTTTTTTCTCCATTTTCTCTGGTCATAGAGTTAGACATTTCGATGTAATATTTAAGTCGGAGTTTATTTCTGGCTTTAACAGACATTAGTGCTGACAGAACATTTTCAGACCCTTCAAAGTTGTCCACTATTCTATTTACATGAAATATCACTACAAAGCAAAAATATTTTCTCTCTGTTTAGTTCATTAATTCAAGAAAATATTGAATTTTTACATTTACATAAGTATTCACACCCCATTTTGACACTGCCAAGCTGTGTTGGATCTATTACTAGACCAACTGAGTCTGACTGAACTTACTGGACATAATCAATACAGCACACATAAATGGTCCGAGAGTGGATGTGTGTTATAAACATGAGCATTTGAAGTTAAGAGAATTGTCCGTAGACCTATAAAACAGAAGCCACAGATTTTGGAAAGGTAGAATTACATTTCTATTGCATTTAAAATACACAGAAGCACAGCAGCCTTAAAGATCTGGTCACAGAACTGGGTAATCAGAAAAAGATTCAAGATTCAAGATAGTTTTATTTGTCACATACACAATCATACACAGTACAATGTGCAGTGAAATTCTTCCTTGTCCTGCTACCAATAAAAAGATGATTAAAATTAAATATGAAATATGAATAAAAAATTATTTAAAAAAAATAAAAGAAGAATAAAAGAAAATGTATAAGGTATCTGAAATATACAGTATTAACAGTATTAACAGTTAGAAGTGGAGTCCAGTTTAACGCTCTGTTCAGCAGACGGATGGCCTGGGGGAAGTGCTGGTTCTCAGGCTGCGGAACCGATGGCCTGAAGGCAGCAGGGAGAGGAGTGAGTGTCCGGGGTGGTGGGGCTGCCTGAGGATCTGCTCAGCTCTCGACCTGCATTGTTTAACATAAATGTGTTGCAGGTCAGGTAGGGTTGTTCTGATAGTCCGCTCAGCTGAGCGGACTACTTTCCTAAGGGCCAAGAGGTCCTGTTTTTTGCAGCTGCCCAGCCATGTGGTGATGCTCCCACTCAAGATGCTCTCAATGGTGCAGGTGTAAAAGCCTGAAGTCTCTGAGGCATCTGAGGTGGAACAGACACTGCCTGGCCTTTTTAACAGTCCTGTTAACGTGCAGTGACCAGGACAGGTCCTATGTGATGGTCACATTGAGGTATTTGAAGCTCTCCACCCTCTCCACCTCAGACTACTGATGCAGAGTGGACGGATGTCAATATTTGGTCTGAGCACATTTCAGGCCCCATTCCTACTGTGGGTAATGGAATTGAACTTTTCAGCAGACTTCTTGGCCTAAACACATGGTTGTCAAATGCATGCATCGCCTGTGGTGGATGCTCTTACCACCACCACATCGTGTGCTGCAAATTGAGATCAGCTGGAGGAGGAAGCCTGGAATATGCCACTCTTTTTAAAAGACTGGGGAGGGGAACTTTATTTGTTAAATTAGACCTTCGTTTCCTAATTTTGTCACTTTAACATTCACTTATTATTTGTGCTAAGTTGAAGTTACTTTTGCTTTATTTGTTTTATAATTTGCTGTAGTTAATTTTGTAACTTTTCCCCTTTATTATGCTCCCTCATGTGGCAGATTTGGGTTACTCCGTCCCTATTTAAGCAGCCTTTAAAGTTTTAAAGTTCTTTGTTTGGAGGTCAGTTTTTGGTTGTGTTAGTGTTAAATTAGTTGACCTCATTTTAGTTGGGCCCAAATATGTTTTTGTATGATTTAATTGTCACTCATATTTGACTTTTTTGGATTTATTCATTTTTGGAACAATTAAACTGAAATTGTTCCTCATTTTTGAATACCTTTGTCCTTATTAAGCATGGTCCCTCACATCGCCCATGGGATTAAGTTCATTGATAACTTTAACATCTTTTGGAACTGTAAGGAGAGTTTCAGACCTGATGGCATGCATCCGAATCAAACTGCATGCAGATTACTTGGTGCACACTTACGTCATGCTGTTGGGACAGCAAACCCAAACATGACGGTACAGATTAGACTGAAGGACACAGCAGCGAGGCAAACAACCCCCAGCCCTCCCCCCTCACCAGACCCTTTACTCCACATCACCCTTCTTCTCCTTCCGGCGCCAGTGTGAGCAGGACGCTGATCCAGTAGCTCCGTACGTGTAGTGTAGTTTTAGCATTTAAAGTGTGTTTTTGTTTAGCTTTTCTTTAGTTTTTTTGCACTTGCTGTGTAGTACTTTATGTATATCCTATGGATATGATTTCTTTTTATCGGCAACACAGCAGCGGACAACTTTTTTATTCAAGGGAGAAGCTGCTTGCACTCCAAACAGCAGGACGAGCTGGCATTGTGCCCCCCATACCTGAGGAGCTGAGGAGGAGGCGACGAGGCCGCAGAGCGGGCGCGAAGGTGAAGGCTAGGCTCGCGGCTAAGTGGTGGAAATACAAGCCCTCGGTTCCCTCGTTCATCATGGGAAATGTTAACTGTCTGACCAACAAGACGGACGTGCTGGCTGCCCTCGTGAGGACCGACAGGGCATTCAGAGAGAGCAGTTTACTGTGTTTCTCTGAAACTTGGCTCACCCAAAACACACCAGATGCTAATGTGGATGTACCTGGATTCACAACGGACAGGGACAGACGCAGCGGCAAACGCAAAGGTGGGGGTCTCGCACTGTTTATTAACAACAGATGGTGCAACCCGGGACATGTTACGGTGAAGGAGACTGAGTGCAACAGAGACATCGAGTTGCTGGCGGTAGGACTCAGACCGTATTACATGCCCAGAGAGTTTTCCCACGCCATTGTTTTTTTGTGTTTACGTTCCTCCGCGGGCTCATCCCGAGACCGCGTGTGACGTCATCCACGACACCGTATCCAGGCTGCAAACACAACACCCAGACGCATTCATCGCCATCTCTGGGGACTTTAACAACATCACACTGGACACCACACTACCAGACTTTCACCAGTTTGTAAGCTGCCCCACCAGGAAGAACAGGACTTTAGACCTCCTATATGCCAACGTGAAGGAAGCTTACAGGGCCACTCCTCTGCCCCCACTGGGAAAGTCTGACCATAACCTGGTCCTTCTCACACCACACTACAAGCCAAAGATCCAGAGACAGTCCACAACCACGTGCTCCTTCAGGAAATGGTCTCCTGAGGCAGCTGAGGCTCTGAGGGACTGTTTTGAATCTACTGACTGGAACGTCCTGCAGGACGCACATGGTGAGGACATTGAGGGGGTCACTGACTGCTCTACTGACTACCTGAACTTCTGCATGGACATTGTGGTTCCCATTAAAACTGTACGCTGCTTCCCGAACAACAAGCCCTGGATCACCAGTGATGTCAAGGACATCCTTAACAGGAAGAAAGGGGCATTCAAGGATGGTGACAAAAGCCGCTTTCGGACAGACCGTTCTAAGAAAGTAGTTATCAGAACTACCCTCCTCAAATTTCGTTCTGATAACTATCCTTCCCCAGCGGAACTGTTTCAGTCTGCATTCACACATGAGTCGGGACCTGATAGGGACTGATGCGCCGCGCGCAGCCGTCTGCTTCAGTGACGTGTTAGCCGTTAGCCGTTTAGCGCTACATTCAAACACAAAACAAAACGGTAAAAGTAATGAGAGTAGAAAAAACACCACCAAGAAGCTAATATGGAGAGTGGGGAGGCCACTGTGTTTATGGTCTGCATGATGGGGATATTAATCATGGACAATCACATCAGGCGTCTAATATCGAGGCTGGAAAAGCTCACAGAGAGAGTCAGGAGATACTTTTTCATTTCATGAAGGAAGAAAGGAGAGCAGAGCCTGCAGACAAATGAGACCACTGTAAGTTTAACTTATTAAACACCCGCCGGTTGTGTCCGTGTATGAGGAAACATTTCAGCCTGATAGCATGACATGGGGCGTAGCTACCGACCACCACACACCTCCCTCAGATCGTTCTATAGAACCATGAAAAGACCCGACCTCGGAGAAGGAGCTAAATAGTTATAGGAACTGAGGGAGAAAGCCCCGAGTTCCTGTATGTCCGAACACGGGAGAAAACGGCCCCGCGGATTAAAAGGTTATTAGAACTGCCAAAGGTTCCTACAGTCCGAAAGCGGCTATTGACGAGCTGAAGCGCGTACAGGGGGAACTCAAGGTCCGGCTGAGAGAGGGAAAGGAGGAATACAGAAGGAAGGTGGAACAGAATCTGCAGCGGAACAACATGAGGGAGGTCTGGGATGGCATGAAAACCATCACAGGCTGCAAGAAGAAGGGCAGCAGCACAGAAGAGGGGGATGCTGGGAGAGCAAACCAGCTAAACCTGTTTTTTAACAGGTTTGATTCTCCAGCTCCCACAACCAGTGACTGCCCACTTCACACCCTTCACACCCCCATCACGACCATCATCACCTCAGACGGCAGAACACCCCAACCCGCCACACTCACGGACATTTCAACCCCCCTCCCCTTCACTATCACCAAGGAGCAGGTGAGCAGAGAGCTGAGGAAGCTGCGCCCAGGGAAAGCACAAAGTGTGTCCAAGGATGCTCATGGCCTGTTCTGAACTGGGGGAGCCGCTTCAGCGTGTTTTGAACCTGAGCCTTCATCTGGGGAGGGTCCCCGTGCTCTGGAAGACTTCATGTCTCATCCCTGTTCCCAAGACGAAGGAGAGCGGTGCTGTGAGAATCATGTTTTTTTATTTCTCTCGCGCCTTCAACACCATCCAGCCCCTCCTGCTGAGAGACAAGCTGACAGAGATGAGGGTGGACACACACATGGTGAGATGGATCACAGACTACCTCACAGAGAGACCACAGTACGTCAGACTGAAGAACTGCACGTCGGACACTGTGGTTAGCAGCACCGGAGCATCACAGGGGACTGTGCTCTCTCCCGTCCTCTTCTCCTTGTACACATCTGACTTCCAGTACAACTCTGGGCTCTGCCACATGCAGAAATACTCAGATGACACTGCGATAGTTGGCTGTATCAAGGATGGATGGGAGGGGGAGTACAGGAGCCTGGTGGAGGACTTTGTGGGGTGGTGCAAGTCCAACCACCTACAGCTGAACACCTCCAAGACCAAGGAGATGGTGGTGGACTTCAGAAGGAAGAAACCACAGCTCCAACCTGTGTCCATCGAGGGGGTCGATGTGGAGGTGGTCAGGACATACAAATATCTGGGGCTGCAGCTGGATGACAGGTTGGACTGGTCAGCAAACATAGACTCTGTACACAGGAAAGGACAGAGCCCTCTGTACTTCCCGAGAAGGCTGGGGTCCTTCAACATCTGCAAAAAAACTGCTGCAGCTGTTCTACCAATCTGTGGTGGCCAGCGTCCTCTTCTACGCTGTGGTTTGCTGGGGAGGTAGCAGCAAGAAGAGGGACTCTGCCCGACTGGACAGACTGGTGAGGAGAGCTGGTTCAGTGGTGGGCAGAGAGCTGGACTCTCTGGTGACAGTGGCAGAGAGAAGGACCCTAGACAAACTGCTGTCCATACTGGACAACGCCCACCACTCTCTGCACAACACCTTCATCAGGCAGAGGAGTGTGTTCAGTGGCAGGTTGCTGTCTCAATCCTGCTCCACCAACAGACTGAAAAACTATTTTGTTCCTCTGGCAATCAGGCTGTACAACAGCTCTCAGTGATGGCACTTCTGAATTTCACTGATCACTTTATATTTCACTTTCATGTCACTTCACTGGTCACTTTATATTTTATATTCTTAAACAGTTTTTTAAATTCTTAGATTGTTTTTAAAGTGTTTATTATTGTATACACATTTTTACTGTTTTATTATGTCTGCTACTGGATGCTTGAATTTCCTTCGGGATCAATAAAGTATCTATCTATCTATCTATCTATCTATCTATCTATCTATCTATCTATCTACCCAAGGTCTCCAAAGGATGTCTCTATCCCAGCCAGGACTCCAGTGACCACCATCAACCAAGAAACGCAGGACACCCCCTCCTCCTCCTCTTACATCATCTGTCCTGGCAGAGAAGGGCCCAAGGGGATGTGCAGGATGTTCAAGGAGCAGCAGAACATACAGAATTCAGAACAAAGAGCACAGTTCAAAACAAAGATACCATGCCATGATGCGTTCAGGGTCCCTGCTATAGTAGTCCGACTACTGACAGCTGTTCTGAGAACAAGCTGGGACCCAATAGGATTCCTGTATTAGTTAGTAAAAGAAGGAATCGAAAACAGTCAACCTGCTGGGTAAATCTATCTAATCTGTTAACGGTACCACGTACAACTCAGAATACAACAGAGACCAGTGTAAACTTCACAAAGCTAGCCTTACTTAATATTAGATCTCTGTCCAATAAGTCACTGTTAGTTAATGACTTCATAAATTCACACAATTTAGATTTTCTTTTTCTGACAGAAACATGGTTAACAGAGAGCACAAGTTCTTAATGAAACAGCCCCCCCAAACTTTAGTTTTATGGATAAATGCCGAAATGGTAGGAAAGGTGGGGGAGAAGCTGCCTTATTTGTTCTTAATGAAACAGCCCCCCCAAATTTTTGTTTTTGTCACGCCACAGGACTTATGTTTTAAGTTTTATGTTTTAGGTTACGTTTTGGTTTTTAGTCCATGCCTTAGTTTTTAGTTTTGCCATGTTTTAGTTTCCCTTCATTCAGTTCATTAGTTTCACTCACTCCACCTGTGTTTTTCCCCTCAGCTGCACTCACTCTCCAATCACTCCCAGCCCTCTATTTAGTTTCCAGTCTCCCATGTCCCTTTGCTGGATCTTTGTCTCACCTACCTGACCTCCCATGATACCTCCCATGATACCTCCCATGATACGTCCCATGATACCTCCCATGATACGTCCCATGATACGTCCCATGATACGTCCCATGATACGTCCCATGATACGTCCCATGATACCTCCCATGATACCTGTGTTATCCATGTTCTTCGTCACCCACCTCAAGCTAAGTATTTATTTTTTTCCATGCTTTGCCAAGTCTTTTTGTTTTTTCATAGTCAAGTTCTTTGAATCCGGCTTTTGTTTGTACTTTGTTTTTTGTGAATAAATCCAGTCTATTTCTGAAAGTCTGCATCCGTGTCCTACCTTCACCACCCCACCCTGACAGTTTTATGGATAAATGCCAAAATGGGAGTGTAAAGAGATCTCATTTGGTGAATTCACTTCTTTTGAATATCTTAGTTTTATTTTAAAGGGTGTTCCTAAAATCCTGTTCTTAATCATTTACAGATCTCCAGGATACTGTGCAAGTTTTATTGATGAATTTTCTGAATTATTGTCTGTTATTTCGACTGATTTTTAACCATTTTATCTTGACCGGGGATTTTAACATTCACATGACGGATGGTGTGGGAGAGCAGAGCCATGACACTTTGTCGGGGATGAAAGACATAACCGGCTTCAAGGTGAAAGGCAGACAGACTGTGGGCACCCTGGAGAGGGCCAACGAGCTGAACACCTTCTTCAATAGGTTCAGCTCCCCACCCCCACCCTCAGCTGTCTTCTCCACTTCACACCTCGCCCCCCCCACCACACATCCTGTGGACATCAACCCCCGACTGCTCTCAATAGCCCCTTTCACACTGCCGAATAACCCGCGTTTAATTCGCGAATTTAGCGTGTCCGCTGTTGTGTTCACACTGCCGACCCGGGCTGCCGCGTCAACTCGACTCGCCTTTCGACCCGCGTCGGACCCTAGTCTTTTTGCCGAGCCGAGTTTGATGTGAACACAATCGACGCGGGTCGGACGTGGGCGTGACGTGAGGAGTTTAAAAGACAGAATGGACAGCTGATTCAGAACAACAGCGACAGGTGAGGACCAGTTTTACTCTGTTTTAGCCTACATCAAGTTTGAGACATTTTTTAATATGGCCAAATGGGGAGACAAGGAGGTCCGCGAGCTCCTCAGCCTCCGAGCAGAGGACGTTATTTACCGCCACATTTCGGGGACGGTGAAGGATGGACCTCTGCTGGAAGGGCTGGCGAGAAAGATGGGAGAGCGCGGTTTCCCACGCACCGTAAAGTAACATCTCCATGAACTGCATTGCAAAAACGAGTTCTCAAGGTGTCCCGCCATCGTTTGTTTGAAAAATTTGATGCAGACAGGTGTATTTAACCCTACCTCCGACGCATGGCTTGTGCCTACGTCATTGTACACGCCCAGCATTTTATGTGTTTCGTGTGACGCTTTGCCACCAGGCAACTCCCCCTGAACTCGGCTTCAGGCGACACGGGTCACCCTGACACGCCAAGCGTTCACATTGCTCGACGCGGGTCGAAGGTGCAATTTGGACCCGCTAAGGTAGCGGGTCGCAGTGTGAAAGGGGCTAAAGCCTTTGTCCTCCACTCCTCAACCCCCCCTGCTGAGTGCATTGGACTTTAACACCTCACCTCTGGACTGCTTTTACCCCACTGAGGCATCAGCCCCCCTCCCCCGCCTGACTGTGAGTACTGGCCAGGTGAAGAGACAGCTGGAGAGACTCCACCTAGGCAAGGCTGCAGGACCTGATGGCATCAGCCCCAGAGTTCTGAGGACCTGTGCCAGCCAGCTGTCTGTGGTATTCCAGCACCTGTTTAACCTGAGCCTGTACCTAGAGAGGATCCCAGCACTGTGGAAGACGTCCTGCGTGGTTCCTGTCCCGAAGAAGACGACTCCTTCTGGACTCAATGATTACCGACCAGTAGCTCTCACATCTCATGTGATGAAGGTGCTGGAGAGACTGGTCTTGACGCATCTCAGACCGCAGGTGGCTTCTTCCCTTGACCCTCTACAGTTTGCCTACCAGCCTCACCTGGGGGTGGATGATGCTGTTGTTTACCTACTGCAGCGTGCTCACTCGTACCTGGATGGATCGGGTTGCACTCTGAGAATCACATTCTTTGATTTTTCGAGTGCATTCAACACGATCCGGCCAGGTCTACTGAGTGACAAACTGCAGGTCATGGGGGTCGACACATCCATCATCTCCTGGATTGCCAACTACCTGACAGTATGTCCGGCTGGGCAGTGTTCTGTCTGATGTGGTGGTTGGCAGTACAGGAGCTCCTCAGGGGACTGTGCTGTCTCCTTTCCTGTTTACCTTGTACACCACAGACTTTAAATACAACTCAGAGTCATGCCACTTGCAGAAGTATTCAGATGACTCTGCAGTTGTTGGGTGTATAAGGGATGGACAGGAGGGGGAGTACAGAGCGCTGGTAGAGGATTTTGTGGATTGGTCTGGCAGAAATCACCTGCTTCTGAATGTGGCAAAGACCAGAGAGATGGTCATTGACTTCAGAAGGAGGAGAACGGCTCCAAAGCCTCTGTGCGTTTTGGGAGAGGATGTTGCAGTGGTGGAGGACTACAAGTACCTGGGAGTGCACCTGGACAACGGACTGAACTGGAGGACCAACACCGATGCTGTTTACAAGAAGGGGATGAGCCGACTCTATTTTCTGAGGAAGCTGAGATCCTTCAACGTGTGCAGCAAGATGTTGGAGATGTTCTATCAGTCTGTTGTTGCCAGTGCACTCTTTTTCGCTGTGGTCTGCTGGGGGAACAGCATCAGAGCCGGTGACGCCAGCAGGCTTAATAAACTTATTAAGAAGGCTGGTTCTGTCATCGGCTGCAAACTGGACTCATTTGAATCGGTGGTGGAGAGGAGGACACTGAACAAACTGTTATCCATCATGGATAACCCCACCCATCCTCTCCACCAGCTGCCGGTTGGACAGCGGAGCTCCTTTTCCAACAGGCTCATCCAGCTCCGCTGTCACAAGGACCGTTTCAGGAAATCCTTCCTACCAGCAGCCATCACCATCTACAACACTTCCCCTCTGTCTGGAAGAGAACTTCAAGCTCAATAGGCTTGAAGTCTCTCCTAAAAAACAATAACAAAAAAAAAATAAAGAAATAAAAAAATACTGTAGATTTGTACATAGCGAATGTTTATTCACTATTTTTATTTATTTATTGTATTTTATTTTATATTTATTTTATTCTATTCTATATCTTTACTGTATGCTGCTGCAACAAAACAATTTCCCAAATTGGGATTAATAAAGTATTTATCTATCTATCCATCTATCTTGTGCCTTGTTGTTGTCTGAGTCATGCATATTGTTTGAGGTTAGGATGAGCTCAGTCTAGATAATGGCGAAAACGAGGCACCAGCCTTGAACAGCAGGTGCAGAAGGGAGATTGGGTTTGGGCCACGTACGCATTGAATGATTTTCTTCATTGTTATAATTGAGCCGCATTGCTAATTTGTTGAAATAAGGTGTTGTTCCAGTGATGAGCTGTGAGTTTTAAATGTTGCTTGCTGGATTTCTTTGAACATTTGTTAAGTGGCATCCTGAGTCACAACAATCCATTTGTTAAGTATAAAAGTTCACGGTGCGGGTTGGAGCTGCAGTGCATGGTTGTCCTTGAAAGCTTTGACATTCTTATGTTGTGTCCACACTCACAAATGCTCTTGTTATAATCACTTTTTTTTTTTTTTTTTTTTTCCAGAGTACGACTGATACTTGCTGATTGTAGAGTTATGATCAGTTGGGTAAATGAGGGTTTTAGTATTCTAGGGAAGAGTTTCTATTCCTAGCACCATGGTGGCACTCCTGATAGAAATGGTTTCGCTTATGCAATATAATTGGGTTTTTTTTGTTTTGTATTTCTCCCTGTCCGCAGCTTGTTAAATTGTATTTCTTTCTCTTTCTTAATTTATTACAAAAGTGTTACAAACGCCATTTTGAGTTGAAGAAAAGGGTGTGGTTCAATTGTTAATTTTTGCTTGCAAGATTACAGATTGGGAGGAGTTAATAAGATCCTGGGAGGTAGGCTTAGAGGTGTGTTCATATTTCATTGGTCAGAATTTACGTAGCTGTGACGTGCATTGTTGTTTCATTTGGATTTGTCAAATCAAATTTTTTTGTATAGCACATTTCATGTACAAAACAATGCAAAGTGCTTTACATAAAATAAAAGCATTGCAGCAGGGAGTGGAAGAAGCATTAAAATATATAAAGGGAAACAAATAATCATTTAAATGAATTTAAAAACAAGCAACAGTCAAGATGAGTTAAAAGATACCGTGCAGATTTCATGCATAGACACATGAGAAAAGAAATATTTTTAACCTGGATTTAAAAATGCCTACATTTGGTGAAAGTTTAATCTCCACTGGCAGTTTGTTCCACTTGTTTGCAGCATAACAGCTAAATGCTGCTTCTCCATGTTTAGTCTGGACTCTGGACTGGACCGGCTGACCTGAGTCCTTGGATCTAAGAGCTCTGCTAGGTTTATATTCCGTTTCACGTAGCAGGTTCAACCAACTCTGAGTCTATTCCTGATCTCTGAGTTGATCTACTCTGAGATAGAAAACCCTGAGTTTTCGGTTCCAGAAACGCTGATTTGAGTGAGTTTAATCAACTCTGAGTAAGTTCACCTTGAGTTTAGCGCGTGCACCACAACTTTAAAAAGCCAGCATCAATGGAGCCCCGATTCGACGAGTCACCTTGGCAACGGGGAAGAGGAGGGGCTACGTTTTTCACCAACCTCGAATTGGAAATCTTAATGCGCTCATACGGCGAGTTTCAACACGTTTTTAGAAATAAGTGCAACACCGTTGCAGCAGCAAAAGTGTAAGTTTAAATGTAGTCCTTTGCAATCCCAATAATATTACAGGGAAACTGCTTGAATGGTAGCCCATTCATTTATTTCATTTAGGTGCAATCCCGCAGGGGAGAAGCTCACTTGGCACCAGTTTAAGATGAAATATAAAAACATTGTTCAAACAGGTGAGACCTCGGCATGGAGGTACCTCATTTTGATCATGTTTTACACTGTAAAATAAATATTAAGTGGCTATTTGACTGTGCAGTTATTTTATTCCCAACATAATGCTGTTTTCACACACATAAACTATGTCTTCACATCTATATCATCCATCCATCCATTATCTATACACCGCTGAATCCGTCAGTCGGGTCGCGGGGGGGCTGGAGCCTATCCCAGCGGTCAATGGGCAAGAGGCAGGGTACACCCTGGACAGGCCGCCAGTCCATCACAGGGCCACATAGAGACAAACGAGACAAACAATCATACACACTCACAGTCACTCCGAAGGACAATTTAGAGTCATCATCTATATCATGTTCTGTTAAATAATTAAGCCTATTTAAACTAACACAGACTTCTACTGAGCCAACAGAAAGAAGGCAGATTCCCTTAAAACCGGTGCTGCCCAGCACCGCCACCTCTAACGGGAGGGCAGTGGCTGAGGGAATCCCCGGAGGGAATCCACCCCCAAGACACGAGTGCCTTTATAAAATATAATAGGCCTATATATGTCTTTTTTAAGCCTATTCATACAAATATTTATTTGTCTTTTATGTCTTTTTTTTCTTTTGTCCCAACACATTCTGATGGTGCCGCTCAAAAAGATAATTGTCTGTAAATGCAAAAGTCTGATAACCATCTCCGACGAATATATTTATTTCTCTGCGCAATAATGCTGCACCTTCATCCACGGGATCGTTGTCAAAAGGACATGTTCGTGAAAAAAGTTGCCTCCTACTGTGCCTAATGGACTTATAGAAGTAGAAGAACTCGCTCTGCTGACTGAATGAATGAGGAAATCAAATGGCGTGTGTGGCTGAAAGAGGGCGGAGACAGAAAGAAACTCAAGGTTTCTTGAATAAAACCTGGTCCTGACCAGGTTAGGTTCATAGAGTCTGTTACTCCGGTAACTGACCGTGAGGTTAAGTTACCTCTCTTTGGGAAACAGGCTAGAGTTACCCCTCTTTCTCGGGGTTGAGTTACCTCCCTTTGTGAAACGGAAAACTCAGGGTTTCCCTCATTTCAGGGTTAACCAACTCAGAGTTTTCACTAAACCTGCTACGTGAAACGGACCTCTGGTCTTTTTGGGAAAGGAAACCTTTACTTCTGTTTCTGAGATGGTAAAAAGCTGCCTTGGTGACAGCTTTGATGTGGCCGCTCAAAGTCAGATCTGAGTCTATAAACACTCCGAGGTTACGAACTTGGTCAGTGATTGTAACGTCCCGAGTCTCAAGATGTTTACCAATGCTGACCCTCTTCTCTTTGCTCCCAAACAGAATGATCTCAGTTTTGTCTTCATTTAATTGTAGAAAGTTCTCTCTCATCCAGGGGCCCGTTGCACAAAACTAAGATAAGGGATTAAGCCGGAATATGTTGGCTATCCTGGCTCAACTTATCCGCGATCCAGTTGCACAAAAGTGGGATTGAGGGAAGTGGGATATGTTCAGACGTAAGTTACCATGGAGATATATTCTGTGAAGCTAGCCTGCTCCAGACCAGGCTAAGTTTCAGGATCTATTTAATCTCATTCCTCATCTCAGTCAGCGGTCGCCACAAATGGAAACCAATATTTATTACACTGCCTTGAACATATTGTTAAAACATTTAACTTTACCCACTATCATTATTGAAACATTTGTGATCATTAATTGCAATAATTTTAGATAACTGATGATTTTAGATGAACTTGCAATCATTAGATAATTTAGTTTCCCACAGACTACACATAAAGTACATCACCATATAACTATAAATACACATTAGAGAGTACCATGATGTTCCTTTTATTGAACAAGGATGAATCAAAGCAAGTAAACCATCAGGTCCTTTCAAAACTGAAGTCACACAGTGCTCTACAAGACAAAAAGCACAGAATCAAAGCATGCAGTTTGAGACAAACTGTTTGTAAAAATGGCCTATACAAATAAAATTGCCTTGCCTATACAGCACAAAAACCTAACAAAAATTCCTCTGCCATTGCAGGCCCAACTTAAATCAACATGCATATTAATTAAAATAATTTAACACATATTGGTCTCTGACCAGCCGACCACAGTCGTCATCCGGGAAGATGGCAGGAATGTCCCAGTCTATGAGAGCTGGCACTGGGGGCCTTCTCCTTTCTCAGGCAGGCCACATTGTGGAGGACAGCACAGGCCACAATGATATCACATGCCCTGTCTGGGCTGACTCTCAGGTGGTTCAGACACTGAAAGCGTGCCTTCAGTAGGCCAAATGTCATTTCTATCCGGGCCCTTGTTCTGGCATGGGCATGGTTGTATGCCAGTTGTGCCTCCAGAGGGTCTGCAAATGGAGTGAGCAGAAAAGGCTGGCAGTCATACCCTCTGTCACCCAGCAATACACCCAGGAATTCACCTGTGAATACAAAATGTTACCATCACAACCTCATAAGTAGTGACATTCTTAACACAGCCATGATGTTAAAAGTGGTTATCAATAGAGGTTATGTGGCTCACCTTGTCATAGGCACCGATAGATCTCTGAGTTCCGAAACACTCGGGAGTCGTGGACCGAGCCGGGCCACTTTGCCACAACATTACTGATCAAATAGTCAGTATTGCAGACCATCTGAAATGATAAGATGTTAAACCAATTAATGCACATCACAGGCAATGTACAGTGTTCATTAATTAACTTTATCAAAAGTCATGTTCACCTGTACATTGATGCTGTGGAAGTTTTTCCTGTTCACAAAATCCCCCTCATGGCCACCTGAAGGGGATTTTATTTTGATGTGTGTGCAGTCCACTGCACCAATGACATTGGGGAAACCTGTAATGCAATGAGTATCTTACTCTGAATGTTAACATTGTAATTGTAACTGTAATTTTTTTTCTTACCTGCAATCCTATAGAACTCCTCCTTGATGTCACAGAGTCTTCTATGCCCAGGGAAGGAGATGAAGATGCTTGCAAGTCCTTTAATTGCATTCTTTTTTTCCACTGCTAAAACAGTACAGGCAATGTGTGGGCAGGCACATTCTTAATGAGCCCCAATCCCAATTCTATTTTCTACCCCTTCACCTACCCCTCGCCCCTACCCCTCGCCCCTTCAAACGTAGGGGTAGGCGAAGGGCTGACAATGTCACCCCTTCGAATTGGGACAGCACTTCACACTCACGAACGTAATAAGTCCGCGCCGTCAGTTGTTACGTAACCAAAAGCGACAGCTTTAGCCAGAAGTAAACAAACATGACCGGTGCTGTGGTGTTCGCGCTGTCCTGGGCTATTCGGATATTTTTAGAAATATCTGCGTCGAATCGACGGAGTGCCATCAGGCGAAGGCGTCTTCGACATCTGGGAGCATTGCTGGATCTTGTTACGGTATGTAGATTGAGAAATTAATGCAAATAACGCTTGTGAGTGAGCAGCTGGTAGCTTCCAGAGCCGGCGTGTGAATATGATAATGTGTGTGTGTGTGTTTGAAAGTGCTTCTAACTGTACATTTGTGATATCGTGTAATATAGAAACAATTTGCTTGTCTCGTTGGATTTGCTGATTTATTGATTGGAGTAGTATCCTAACCTGGCTAACCTAGCTGAAAGCATAAGCTAATGTTTAGCCTTTGTTACTCGCCTCGTTCCGTTTGGGATAAACATGCAGCTCATGCATTTTTGAAGCGGTTTTCTTTGTACCAGGTTCAGATTTGATGACTTAAATAAATGCACTGCCTTGTGTGTGCTATCAATGTGTTGGTTTGGGAGGATGAAAGCCTGATCTTTCCATGTTTTTCTTTCCAGCAGACGGATCATCCTACAAATTATTGCCGATTGGACCACAACATGTAGCCCAATTTTTTTGTTATCCCTTGTATAATAAATCTCTTCATACCAATATCCGTTCCAGTCGTTAATATGATGTTGATGTGATAATCATGCTCAAACCTTTGCACCTTTGTCCTTAATTTCTTTTATTAGGCTCACATTACAGACTGGTAAGGCAGCTCATTTTCAGAAATAACAGCTTAAAGTGTGTGGTGAAAATATGGACAATAAAGAGTATGAATATAAACAATATGAACATAAACAGGCAACAGTGCAATCATCGAGAACGAGATGACCGGAGCAGGAACAGCGAAGGGCACATCGGAGGTGCTGCATGGGCTCAGTGATGTTCTGGGGGAACAAGAAACGACACGACATGACATTATAGCATGCACTTTCATCCATTGTAAAAAAATTAAAAAAGGTGTTTCAGAATGCAGTAGTGGTGGCTGTGTGTACAATAGGTGCATGGCCCATCAACTCACCATAAAGTTTGTCTATCATGCGCTCAAACAGAGCTAAAAAGCGCTCCGTTTTCTGCTCGTGGCGCTTCTGCTCCTTCAGGCTCTCCTGTATCAGGTAATCCATTATGGGATTGGACTTCCTACTTCTTTTTGGGGATGGGGATGACTTTAGAAACAGATCTTCGTTTTCGGCGCTAAACCTGATCAGGCTCTTTGTTTGTGCTCGAGTCCCTGTGAATCAGTCACGTATATGAATACTTGTGATAATAGGTAGCGAAATGACGCTCATGTCACTCAAAAGGAACTTCTCTATGGTTAACCAACTACATTGCTTGTAAATACTTGTGTTACAATATA
Organism: Odontesthes bonariensis; assembly: GCF_027942865.1. NCBI lineage: Eukaryota > Metazoa > Chordata > Actinopteri > Atheriniformes > Atherinopsidae > Odontesthes > Odontesthes bonariensis. The sequence goes on from NC_134527.1 coordinate 25,674,510, forward strand.
AAAAACGACAACTCTTTTGCAGCACCTTCACATGCATTGACCGATTACTCCATGTAAAATAGCGACTTTTCCCATGTGCGTTTATAGCAGAAAATAACTACACATTGCCACCATATTAAACTCACACAATACACCAGTTATCACAACCTAAAACGATTAAAAAGACTCGCGATCTCCCGGTAGTCGCGTTGTACTCTGGGAAATACTGTATATCATACCCCTTCAAATGGAGTCTGCCTGGCCGAAGCCCTCCGTTTCAAGGGCTACAACGGAGGGGTAGGGCTAAGGAGCTTAAAGTGTGTGGAAGAGCATTGGGACAACACTACCCCTTCACGTGAACGCGCAAAACGGAGGGGAAGGGGTAAGGGGTAGGGCCAAGGGGTGAATTGGGATTGGGCCTAAAAAGTACACTTGTTAAGTATTTGTCAGGGGACTTACCATTCTGCAGGATGTTTTTATATTTTACTTTGACTTGCTGCCATGTCCGTTTTGGCCCAGTCATGTTAAATCTACACACACAAAAACACACGCACACACACAATGAAACAGTGGATGAGCATGGAGTTACATTTAGATAGTTTCACTCACATGCAGTCAATTTCAACTTATTCATAATCAAAGTAGGCTACAAATATGTTAATTAACATTTTATTTGGATTGTAGCCTAATTGTGATAGTTTCAGTGGAGTGGTGAGTGTGTATTTGTGCACTACTTACGCATTCAGGCGGTCAGCAATGGTTTACCACACTTGCTCCCTTTGTTTTTTAACTGTGGCAGTATTTCCTTTTTGTTTTATTTTCTCCTTCACATCTGTAACTAGAATGCGCTGCTGAGGGTGGCAGCACGTTGGAGTAGCTCTGTACCTCACATTGAGATTTTTCTTTTTTTCTAAATTTCATTCCTGTTATTTCTTGGAAGAAATTGCATTTTTTGGACAACTGTTCCTTCCTGCCTTGGATGCAGTGCAGCTGGATTAATCTTTCCCAATACTTTTGTATATTTTACTCTTTTGTCATGATGCATAACCATAGCAACAAGGTGGTTTACAACAGGGAGCAGCTGAATAACATTGGAAAAGCAAAAATAATTCGACAACTGAAGCCAGAAATCCCACTGGAATTGAAAAGGAGGCGTCGTGGATGCAGAGCAGGAGCAAAGAGGAGAGAAAGAAAGAAGAAGTTCAAACCATCTCTGCCATCCTGCATCATGGGAAATGTAAGATCGTTAGCTAACAAGTTGGATGAACTTTTAGCCTTGATAAGGACTCAGCAAGAATATCGGGAATGTAGCATTATGTGTTTTACTGAGACATGGCTACAGGATCATATACCCGACTCCAGCGTCTCTCTGCCGGGCTTCCTGACTGTACGAGCAGATCGAGATATAAAGAGTAGCAGGAAAAGGAAAGGGGGTGGATTGGCAGTGCTTGTCAACAACAGATGGTGTCACCCAGGACATGTTACTGTGAAGAGTAGTATCTGCAGTCCTGACATTGAACTATTGGCAGTAAGTTTTCGTCCATATTATTTGCCAAGAGAGTTCACCAGTGTTGTTTTGGTGGCTGTTTACATTCCACCCTCAGCTGTTGCCGACACTGCATGTGATGTCATCAGTTCCGTTGTTGCTAAGATACAGACTCAACACCCCAATTCTTTTGTGGCAATATCTGGTGATTTTAATCATGCCTCACTCTCTGCTACACTGCCAACTTTTCAACAGTTTGTCAGCTGATCTACCAGAGAAAACAAGACATTGGATTTGTTTTACACAAATGTCAAGGATTCATACATTTCCAAATCAAGACCTCCCCTGGGAAAATCAGATCACAACCTTGTTTTTCTCTGTTCAGCATATAAACCCCTTGTCCAGAGACTACCTGTCACAAAAAGGACTGTTAGAAAGTGGTCAGAGGAAGCTGAAGAAGCCTTACAGGGTTGTTTTGATGCAACCGATTGGATTTCTCTTTGTAAGCCACATGGAGAGGACATTAATGCCATGACTGAGTGTGTGACTGACTATATAAACTTCTGTGTGGACAACACCATCCCCACCAGAACAGTGAGATGCTTCCCTAATAACAAACCCTGGATCACCAGTGAGCTAAAGGAATTATTGAACAGGAAAAAAAGAGCCTTTAGGGAGCGAGACAGGGAGTTACTGAGGAGTATACAGAAGCAGCTCAAAGTCAAGATCAGAGAGAGCAAGGAGGTGTATAGAAAGAAGCTTGAGAGTAAACTGCAGAGGAACAATATCAGAGATGTGTGGTCAGGAATGAAGAAGATCACAGGCCTCAAGCAGAGGGAGGATCGGATGGATGGAAGTCTGGACAGAGCAAATGAGCTGAACACATTCTTCAACAGGTTCAGTTCAGGAACAAGCTCACCATCCTCCCATCCTGTTCCCAGCCAAAGAGACATCCCATCCTCCTCTGACCCACAACTTTCCTGTAACATCTCCACCTCCACCTCAGTCATGGATTCTTCTGCTTCCACTAGTTTGTCATCAACCCAATCAGGAGATGCTGCTGTCCCCTTTGCCTCCCCCTCCCACTTTTCTGTTTCTAGAACTCAGGTGAAGAGGCAGTTGGAAAGACTGAACCGGAACAAGGCTGCAGGTCCAGATGGTGTCAGCCCCCGAGTCCTGAAGGCCTGTGCAGAGCAGCTCTGTGGGATTCTGCAACACCTTTTCAACCTTAGCTTGACCCAAGAGAAGGTACCACTGTTGTGGAAGACATCCTGTCTGGTTCCGGTACCAAAGAAAACACACCCTTCAGATATCATTGACTACAGACCTGTTCAGGCTCGGACTGGTAATCTGTGATTTCGGGCATTTGCCCGGTGGGCCGGTCCATTTTTGGACGTGCGAGGGCCGATCATATCAAGTTTACACCGGCCCTGAACTTTCCTCACCGGCCCCATTTATGAGGCAAATGAGCGTCACTAGTGATGACTCAAAAAGCGATAGGAGAAATTCAACTTTAACTTTTAAATAAAATTCGGTCCATGCCGCTTTCATGAGTATATATGTTGTTGTAGTACACATCTTCCTGACGGTTGGCAGATGGTATAATTTTCTTTTTATTAAAACTGTAGCCTTACATCCTTGAAAGTGCAACAAACTACATTATAATAAAAAATACTTTGTTTAAACCAAACTACGATGTTCCTATTGTGTTTGGCGAATTTATAATGAATATTTAGCGAAAAAATGTGTTGCAGTGTATGATGGGGGTAACCAATGGCATCGCTTGAAATGAATCTGACCTTGCTAATGTGGTGCGCTGGTCCATGGGAACTAGGATGCATGTTGCTGCGTTTATATTTTCACTGGATAAATCATGGAAAGAGCTGGCAAAAAGAGGAAGAAGGGGGGAGCGGAGAAGATTCGGGACAAAAAGCAGAAAGCTCTACAAGCTAACACGTCCGGGTGTTTTAAAATAGATAATTTGTTTATCTCCGGCAGTGCTCCGTCTACCGTTGCTGCTAGTGCTCCCAAAGTGCCTACTACAACGGGCGAAAATGCAACTTCTACGACTACGAGCGAAAATGAGGACAACTTTACTGGAGAGGTTAGTCCAGGTTCAAAGCCAATTGATGTCCATGTTGACTTGGAATCGGAGGATTCCGTGTCCAGAGAGCAGGTCGTGGGAAAGGATGCACATGAGATGACAGAACCTGAATTCCATCACGCTAGTAGTAGTGCTTCTACTGTCAACGTCCCGTCAGGTACGTCCGAGGCCGAGCCTGCTATGGATTATTTCACCCGCCCTGGCCGAAACGAGCTGTCTTTATTTTTTGAAAAACACCCAACACCGAACACAAAAAAGACCCTGAATAAGTGGTTGTGTTGCAGGAATGGTACTGAACGTTCGTGGCTAACTTATAACGACATCACACGGACTGCATTTTGTTCACTCTGCTTAGCCTTTTCTTCTCACGAGAATTCGTTCACAAAAGGTATGGAGGACTGGCGTCATATAAAACAGCGCATCGAGGAGCATGAGAGAAGTGAGCAGCACCGAGAATGCGCTGATGCGTATCTTCTATGGGCCAGTAAGAAGGACATCGCATCCTTGTTGTGTGAGCAGCAGATGTCCACAAGGCGTGAGCAAGTGAAACAGCGCCGACAAGTGATGGAACGAGTCGTTGAGATTGTCAAAGTCATTGGGAAGCGTGGGCTCAGCTTTCGAGGAGGAGGGATATCCGAGGCAGCATACAGCCTTGACGATGCCACAATGGATCACGGAACGTTTCTGGAACTTGTACTGTTGCTGAGTAAGTTTGACCCCTGTTTGTATAAACATGTACATGAATGCATTGAGGCAAGCAAAAAGCTACATGGCTCAGGCAGTACTGTGAGGGGTAGAGGGTCACAGGTCACTTTCCTGTCCAAGTCAACTGTCAACACAGTGATAGAGGTTATTGGCCGCCTCATTCAAGATAAGGTTGCTGCTGAGGTCAGACAAGCAGAGATGTTTTCCATTCAGATTGACACAACACAGGACATATCCTCACATAACCAGTGCTCTGTCGTCATCAGATATGTAACTGATGCTATTCATGAGAGACTGATAGGTGTGATTAATTGCAAGGCATCCACTGGTCAGTACTTCGTTGAATTAATCCAAAATCTCCTCGGCCAAATGGGCATTGACCTGAAGCTGTGTGCAGGTAACGCGACAGATGGGGCAGCAAATATGCAAGGGGAATATAGAGGATTTTCAACTCTGCTTTCATCTCATGCCCCAGGGCAAGTGCACGTTTGGTGCTATGCCCATATACTGAACCTGGTGCTTGCAGACACAACAGGTGTGGTCATAGAGAGTGCTTCCCTGTTCTCTCTATTAAATGAAATTGCCGTGTTCCTCAGAGAATCCCACCAAAGAATGGGTGTTTGGGAAGAGGTAGCTAATACTCACCTGAAGCGCCTCACAGTCATCGGACAGACAAGGTGGTGGGCCAAGGACGTTGCCCTAACCAAAATATTTGGAGCGTATGGTGTCCCTGATAATTGTGCATATGTCAGTGTTGTGTTAACTCTCACTGCCATCAGAGACAACACCCACATGGCATCCACTGTGCGCACAAAGGCAAAAGGCTATGTGGAGAGTTTGCTGAAATATGAAACAATATTGACAGCTCACATCTTCCTACGCATCTTTGAACAGACATCTGCTTTGTCGAAATACCTACAGACCTCTGGAATGAATCTAGTCACAGCTCATCGCCTCGTCACTGGCACCCAGGAGAACCTCAGAAAGTAAGCAAGGGATTTTTAATCTGTTCAGAGGTCAGCAGATGCCTTCGTTGCATGGGCAAATGACAAGCTGCAAAATGAGGAGGACTGTGAAGTGGAGGTTGAAAATGCACTGCCATGGAAAAGACCAAGAAAGAAGAAGAGGATGTTTGATGAGAGGGCTGAGGATGAGACCACTACTGACAGCAACACAAACTACCAAAACAAAGTCCATAATGTCATCCTGGACACCGTAACCAAGAGCATTAGCCGGCGTTTTGAAAAAAATGGTAAACTTTATGCTGAATTGTGCCTTCTTGACCCACGCTCCTTTGCTGAAATACAGAGTAAAGGTGTGCAGGCATCTCAGCTCCAGGAGCTGAATAAACAGCTTCTCAGATATGACAGCTGTGCTACAGCAGATGCCCTCAAGGTGGAGCTGGAAAGTCTGGCTTCTCATTGGGACAGACTGAAGTTGTCTGTTTCTGAGGAATATATGGTGAGAACCAGCACTGAGAATGATGATGACTATGGACAGGACAAATCTGAAGGGGAATTTGAAGTGTTGACTAAGGCCTGCACATCATACAAAAACTGTCCAGTGTGCTGCTACCACATCCTCTCTCGTTACAATTTGTTAACGGATGCCTACCACCTTATTGGACTGGGATATAAATTCCTTCTCATCCTGTCTGTTACCCAAGTGGCATGTGAACGGAGCTTCTCCACACTGAAATTCATTAAAAACCGATTACGGAGCACCACAGGCCAGGACCACCTGGAGGCATTCATACTAATGTCATGTGAAAAAGACATTTTGATGTCCTTGGACACAGACAAAGTTGTTGACTTGGTGGCCGAAAAGAGCAGCCTAATGAGACGCCTTCTCATCGCCTAACATGTGCATGGCCATCCCTGAGACTGTCTCCTGTAAGGTAAGATAAAGTAAACACACACACACACACACACACACACACACACACACACACATTTTGGAGACACAAAAGCTTTTTTTCCGTCTGTGTACTTTTACTTCTGTTTTGTACTATGATCAAGATATAATGCCAGTGAAAGTGTGTGTTTAGGTGTGTGTTCATGGTGTTTAGGTGTATAGTATTTCTTCATTTGGGGTTCGGTATGGACGGGTGACTGCGTGTTTGGGGGTGGATTCGTCGGGCCAATAGGGGGCTGGTCCAGAGGGAAAATGCCAGGGCCTATTTCTTTTCCCAGTCCGACCCTGGACCTGTTGCACTGACATCCCACATCATGAAGGTCCTGGAGAGACTCCTGTTGACCCACCTGTGTAAGCAAACCAGCACATATCAGGACCCCCTGCAGTTTGCTTATCGCCATGGAGTTGGAGTTGAAGACGCTATCATACACCTGCTTCAACAAACCCACTGTCATCTGGATAAAGCAGGCAGCACTGTGAGGATCATGTTCTTTGATTTCTCCAGTGCATTTAACACAATCCAGCCTGATCTGCTTAGTCTGAAACTCCAGAAGACTCAGGTGGAGGCCTCAACAATCACCTGGATTAATGACTACCTGACAAACAGACCACAGTTTGTCAGACTGAAGAATTGTGTGTCTAACCAGGTGATCAGCAGCACAGGAGCACCACAGGGGACTGTACTCTCACCATTCCTTTTCACTCTGTACACTTCAGACTTCCAGTACAAGCCAGACTCCTGTCATCCACAGAAATATTCAGATGACTCTGCAGTGGTCGGGTGTATCAGAGATGGACAAGAAGCTGAGTACAGAGAGCTGGTGGACCGCTTTGTGGCATGGTGTGGGAACAATCATCTCATCTTGAATGTTAACAAAACAAAGGAGATGATTGTAGATTTCAGGAGAAACAAGGTCAGATCAAACCCTGTTTCCATCATGGGAGAAGAAGTGGAGGTGGTTGAGGAATATAAATACCTTGGTGTTCATGTGGACAACAGACTGGACTGGACACACAACAGTGAAGCAATCTACAAGAAAGGCCAGAGCAGACTGTACTTCTTGAGGAAGCTAAGGTCCTTCAAGGTTTGCAACAAGATGTGGCAGATCTTCTACAAGTCTGTTGTTGAGAGCGTCATTTCCTCTTGCGTCATCTGTTGGGGCAGCAGCATCAGAACCAGGGACCTAAAAAGACTCAACAACCTGATAAAGAAGGCTGGTTCTGTTCTGGGGACGACTGTGGAACCTCTGGAGACAATAATGCAAAGAAGGATTTTGCATAAAATCAAGAGAATTATGGACAACCCTGAACATCCTCTCCATGAGACTGTTATCAGAAAACAGAGTCTCTTCAGTCAAAGGCTTCTTCAGTTTGGATGCAAAACGGACCGCTACAGGAAATCTTTCCTGCCCACAGCCATCAGCATCTATAATAACTCTTTGATTTAATTGAGCTACATCAACATTTAATTTCCCTCTGGGATAAATAAAGTATTTTTGAATTTGAATTGAATTGAATTTTAATTTGAATTGAATTGAATTGAATTCATATGCTTCCATTAATAGTTCTTGCTCTGCTGCGGAGAAATACGCCGCCCTTGTTGCCATGGTGAATCAGTGAATCTATGATCGATCTTGGGGTCTATTTAAGCAAGCCGTGTGCAGCACTTATCCAGGATTGGTTTCACCTGGCTTGATGAATCCGTGTCTGCTCATCCTGGCTTGGCCTTTGTGCAACCAACTAAGCCTGGGCGCCCATGTTTTGGATTCCTTGAACCTGGCTAAGTAATTCATCCTGGATGTCTAAATCCTACTTTTGTGCAACGGGCCCCAGGTGTTTACTTCCTCCAGATACTGACACAGTATGTCTGCTGGGCTGCAGTCGTCCGGTGACAGAGACACATAAAGTTGTGTATCGTCTGCATAACTGTGATAATTGATGTTAAAGTTCTGCAATATCTGACCCAAAGGGAGCATATACAAGTTAAACAGAAGAGGTCCAAGAATTGACTCCTGGGGGACTCCACAAGTCATGGCCACTCGCTCAGATTCATAGCTGCCAATTGTAACAAAATAACTCCGGCCTTCTAAGTAGGACCTGAACCAGTTAAGGACCGCTCCAGAAAGTCCAACCCAGTTTTCCAGCCTGTGCAACAGGATTCTGTGATCTACAGTATCAAACGCAGCGCTGAGGTCCAACAGAACCAGGACTGAAACATTACCAGAATCAGTATTCAACCTGATGTCGTTTAACACTTTGACCAGAGCTGTTTTAGTGCTGTGATGACGTCTGAAGCCTGATTGAAAGTTATCAAGACTTCCACTTTCATTCAGAAAGTCGTTGAGCTGGTTAAATACAACTTTCTCAATAATCTTAGATATAAAAGAGAGATTAGAGACAGGTCTGTAGTTGTTCATCATAGAGGCATCTAGAGTTCTCTTCTTTAGGAGTGGCTTAATGGCAGCTGTTCTTAGTGACTTGGGAAAAATGCCTGATGCCAGTGAGCTGTTAACTATTTGTAGGAGATCACTTTCTACTGAGGTAAAAACAGTTTTTAAAAAGTCGGATGGTATTATGTCCAGAGTGCAAGTTGTTGATTTCAGATGCCGAACTGTGTCCTCTAGGATTTTCAAATCAACAATATTAAATTGTGACATAACGTCAGAGTTATTTCTAGGTTTTACACACAGATTAGTTTTGTTTGTTTGTGTTGCGTGAATGTTTTGTCTAATCGTTTTGATTTTTTTTGGCTAAAAAAGTTGGCAAATTTGTTGCATTTTTCTGTGGAGAGGAGGTCTGGGTTTGACTGTTTAGGAGGATTTGTGAGTTTTTCAACCATAGCAAACAGAGTTCGAGAATTGTTCACATTCTTATTAATCATTTCAGATAAATGCAGCTGTCTGGCCTTGCACAGCTCATTGTTATAACTATGCAGGCTTTGTTTGTACAGCTCATAGTGAATCTGAAGCTTTGTTTTCCTCCACTTACGTTCAGCTCTCCTGCATTCTCTTTTCAGGTTTTTGACCGTAGTGGTGTTTCTCCATGGGGTTTTCTGTTTGATCAAGGTGCTCTTGATTCTTATCGGTGCAACAGCTTCCATTACATTCAAAATTTTCAAGTTGAAATGATCCAGCTGTCCTTCAACAGACTCTGCACTCATTGGGCCTCATGCAACAACCGTTCGTACGCACAGATTTGTTCTTAAATCGTCCGTACGAGTGATATAAGAGAATTTGCGCATTCACCAATCTTTTCGTATTTTACGTTTTCTTTCAGGTACGAACAGAATTTACGAGTGATCCAGACCTGTCGTAGGAGTTTCGTAAAATAGTCCGCTGTTATTCCAATCAAGTTTGCTTGACTAATGGATTGTATATTTAATTACTTTGAAGAAAACATAAATAAATATATACATTATACCCAACAATGATGCTGACATTATTCTGTTTTACTTAAAATATGCACTAATCGAAGGTTAATTTGAATCTGTATATAACGGGAAGCGTAACCAGCGGCTGACTTGAGCGTGTGGAGACAGACGAATGGCTGAGATCGCGATTTAGATTGCCAAGGACTGTGCTGCTACAAATATGCAGCTTAATTGCTAGAGCCACAACTCCAGAGAGAAACACGCCGATCAAACCCAATTCCACCACACGTCCATCTTTGGATTTTTGGCTACTGGAACCTTTCAGAGGGAGACTGGAGACAGATCGGGGGTGTCCCAGTCCTCTGTGAGTCGTGCGCTCCCCTTGGTCATCAAAGCTCTCATCAGTTTATCACCCATGGTACATCAGATTCCCACACACCGCTGTCCAACAAGTGCAAATTAAGAGGGACTTTCATGCCGTGGCTGGACTGCCAATCATAATTGGAGCACGAGACACATATACGCATCAAAACACCCGTGCTGTTGTGGAGCGCACTGCTGAAGGCCAGGTGGGTGTGTCTCGATACAGCGGGGGGCAAAATAGCCCAGAGAAGGCATGCCAGATTTGCGCAATATTGCCATGAACGAGGGTCTCCCACTACCTGAACAGACCAGAAGGTGTGGTGCCAGAAGACCCTCATGGACCCCCCATCAAAGTGCCATCATGATGAGGCAACAACTGATTGCACGGCTTTAGTTGCAGTCATCGAGCGCCTGCCCATGGCGAGACGTTTTTTTTAAGCCATTTTCATATCAAACCATTTATTTTTTTATTTCGCTGACATGGTATTAACAGCACTCGTAATTGCTTCCCATTTCTTCACTTTAGCAGGTCCCGTCCACTGCTTACACTGCTAAAAATTACAGATTTTCCTTTTTGGATCTCTGAAAGCAGAACTTTAATCTCAGAGCCCGTATTCTCAGCTCTTCCTGGCACAGGAGAGAGGAAGCACAGCCTTATATGGTATCATTTAGGGCGTGCAGTATGCAAATCTACTATCCTCGTGCACGTGAACTTAAGATACGCACAGGTGTGATTCATCATTTATGCAGGTCGTTTACACACTTTTCCCGAAGTTAAGAGCGCTTGTTGAATCTGACGTGGCGTGTTCGTACGAGACCTTCGTACGAAAAAAGTAAGAGAAATTTAGAATAAAAATACGAAAATGTTCTTGCATGAGGCCCATTGTTGGTAACAGCTGAAAGGTCATTGTGTATAGATCCGATTGGAAGCATCTGGGTAGGGCAAAAGTTAGGGCAACGCCCTTAACCTGAGTCACATTAAAGCAGTTTGAGCATTAACCTAGCCTTCGATTAGCAATAAATTAGCATTAAAGCTAGTATTGATTGAGTTCTAAATTAGCAATATGTAAAGGAATTTTATTACCTTGTTTACTGCATTGTCAATTTAACGTGTGTATGCAATGTGACTAAATCAAATCAAACTTTATTTATATAGCACCTTTCATACTAAAAAAGCAGCACAAAGTGCTTTACATAATAAAATCAGTAATAAAATCAATTCATGCATAAACTCACACACAACATCACACCGACAACCACACTGCACACATACTACCCCCCCACCACCCCCAACATGAGCAACATCAATATCAACAACAATCAACATTAAAATCAACATTAAAATCTGGCTTGACGCTGAAGTGAGGAAACGGTATCTTGGGGATCTGTCCACACCGGGAGCCAGCCCACCAATGACCACAGAGGCCGCCACCACGGGGAACCGCCCGGATCAGGGCAGGCTGGCATCCAAACCACAGCCAGGGCTGCAGTGCAGGATCCCCCAGCCACCCCGAACCAGGGCGATCCCCACAGTAATGACCCCACAGACCGAGTGGGCATAGTCCCCGGTGTGGAAGATCCCCATGAGGAAAAACACTGGATAAATAAGTGTATAATAAGTATATAATAAAATAATTTTAAAAATATATATAATAAAATAAAATAATAATAATAATAAATAAATAAATAAAAGATATTTTAAATAATGGATGAATAGATAAAAGTAAAGTAAACTAAAACAAAACAAACAAACAAACAAACAAAAAATAATAATAATATATATATATATCTACATATAAAATCATAAATAAATTAAATTAAATTCAGCTGTAAGCTAAACTAAAAAGGTAGGTCTTGAGCCTCTTTTTAAAAACATCAACATTCTCTGCAGCCCTGAGGTTCTCTGGCAGGCTGTTCCACAAATGAGGTCCATAATAGTGGAACGACGTCTCACCATAAGTTTTTGTTCGAACTTTAGGAACAACTAAAAGGCCGGTACCAGAGGACCTCAGGGTCCGCGAGGGCTCATAATTTAAAAGCAGATCAGATAGATAAGAAGGCCCAAGACCATTAAGACATTTATAAACCACTAAAAGAACCTTAAAATCAATCCTGAAATGCACGGGGAGCCAATGCAGCGATTTTAAAACTTAAGACTAAGCATTGTGTAGCCTTTTAAATGTATCACAATCAGTGTGGAACATGTCTTCATGGTGTGAACTGTCTTTAGCCGACCTGGAAAGGCATGAGGTGTAACAACTTTTATTACTCATCTGTTATCACATGCACACTTACATCTTCCTTTCCAACAGCTATGGAAAAGTCGTGACAAGGAGCAGTTATGCGTGATTGGCAGATGTGGAATACGCCTTGTCATCAGTTAGTCTCATAAGTATATAAGACTGATGCTGAGCCCACTTGAGTTGAAGATCTTTCCATGTCCCATATGGAACATGTATTTGTGTGTTTAATAAATCTATGAAGGCCGCAACGACTTTGTTAAATTCTTCCACCGTGCATTGAAAATTCCTCGACAAATACAATCAGCATTGATTAGCAATAACGCTAGTATTGATTGAGTTCTAAATTAGCATTGATTAGCAATAAAGCTAATATATATATATATATAGTTTTTTTTGGGGGGGGGGCTTTTTATACCTAATGATAGGACAGTTGGAGAGAGACAGGAAGCAGGGGGCAGAGAGGGGGAAGACATGCAGCAAAGGGCCGTCCGGTGCGGGATTCGAACCGGGGCCCGCTGCAGCGGGGACTGTAGCCTCTGTACATGGGGCAGCTGCTTAACCCACTACGCCACCGACCGCCCCAATAAAGCTAAAGCTAATATTGTTCTAGTTCTAAATTAGCAATAAATGAGCATTTATTAGCAACAGCTAGAAAGCTGTATTATTAGCATTAGCAATAAGCTAATGTTAACCTTGCGACAAACTAGAAATCACAATAGCAACAAGCTAAATTAGCCTACCATTGAATTGGCATTGGTTTAATTTTTAACCCAACCTAGAGCATAAGCTAACATAGGCTAACATTAGCATTGACAGTATCCAAGCCAACAATTAGCATAATTGGCAGCATCGAAGCTAAATTTAGCCGAGCATTAAATTAGCATTGTTTAGCGTTAGTTTAGTTTAAATTTACTTCCAAGAGTTGTTTAAAAAACGGTCAAAAGAGGAGGAACTAACTAGGTGAAACAATGGATGTAACACCAACAATAACCATCAGTGCCAAGCATCCAGAACATTCCAAAGATATTTAAAAAAATGGGAAAAACAAACAAAAAATATGTTCTCACCCTGGCCCAAAGGTGGCACTTTCGATGTAGCTGCCTGTGAGATTATGGAACAAAGAATTGAAGATTACAAACCAAAGGACAAAAGCAAAAAGAGAGCTTGAATTGAAAGTTTTACACTTCTTTGAAAATGAAGGTCTTCGCTATAGAAGGAATTTGAACGAGGGGTTAGCAGTAATAAAGGGGGCACGGCCATTTTATTTGTAGAGCACAATTCGTACACAGGGTAATTCAAAGTGTTTTACAGCTACATAAAATCACAAGAAGGCAATACAATCATTAAAAAATAATCATTAATTAATTTAAAAGTGAAGAGTGCAGATAAAATACTTTCAGGTGTCATATGCACAGCTAAATAGAACTGTTTTCAGCCTGGATTTAAACATTGTCAGAGTTGAGGCCTGTCACATCTTCTGGAAGGCTGTACCAGATTTTAGGAGCATAAAACTGAAACGCAGCCTCATCTTGTTTAGTCCTGACTCTGGGCACCAGCAGGAGACCCCTCCCTGAGGTTCTGTGGGGAACTTGTGGGTGGGTATATTGTTCCTGAACATGGCACAAACACCCCCACCCCTCTGGTTTTCTCGTGTTTCAGACACAAAATTGAAGTGAGGTGGACTAGACTCAATCAGGACTGTATTTGCTGTGTTTTTTGTCGAGCCATGTCTCAGTTAAAAACATAAAATCAAGATTGTGAGGAAATGAAACTTTATCAGGAATGATTTGTTACTTAAAGATCTGAGATTGAGTACTGCGTGTTTGAGATTAGTTATAGTTTAACTGGATGCTGTGTTCTTGCAAGGGATATGGATAAGATTTCTCTGATTGGACAGTCTGATTGTCCCTCTCTTCACTCCATCCTTGGACCTCTGGTTGAGATGGTGTTTACCAACACAGAGTCCACAGGTAGAAGTGGATAAGATCGGGCAGCATGAGTCTGCAGGGCCACATCCAACACTGTCAGGAGTAGTAAACATACAAGGAGATTTTGAATTGAAAGATCACAAAATATCTCATGAACGTCCAGAACCACAAATGGCAGTGTCAAGCAGTCATGGAACTCCTGGGCCAGTCGCTGTCTGTAATTCAGATCAGGATGCAAGGGAACAGCCCCCACAATATCAAAAATCACCAGTTCAACAGGAAAATGTCAAAACCAGTGAAGAGAAAGTTTATGATCTGAGATTCAGACCCAATATTCATCCACTAGATAGATATACTGATCCAGGACAGTATCCGATTTGGATAAAAGGGAAGCAAGGACAGTATGTGCCGTGGCAGATGCTCGACCTTGCAGGGCTGGTTGCTCGATTGCCTGATGTTCACATAGGTGCAAGCAAATGAATAAGCGCTTTTGAACAAGAAACTATGGGTAAACTGTTGGCTGTGGGACACATTAAGGCAGTGTGGGCACTGTATTTTGGAACTTCTACCATGGAGGGCATTTTGAGACACAGTAAGAATGACTGGATGTTAAGCAACCGAGCAGATGGAACTGATTTTAATGCATATCGAGCTGCACTCTGGAGAGCGTTACAAGCTGAGTATCCTGTAAGAGTGGACCTATGAGCATTAAAGGGGGAGCCACTGTCAGAAACAGAGAGTCCAGCTGTGTATATTGCACGACAATTGAAGAAATGGACACAAGAGACTGAGGAAGAAATTGAAAAGAGCCCAGCTTGGGTGACATTGTTCAGAGTTTCCATTATAGAGGCTCTGCCTGCCCCAGTTCAGGGGAGGCTGGAGGATGTGGTGGGTATGAATTCAATGTCACATAGGCAATTCCGGGACTACGTGGTGCATGCAATAGAAAAATACAGAAAAGATGAACTAAAACTGAAGGAGCAGGAGAAGAATATTCAAAGGAAACTTGCACAGTTGCAGTTAGAAGAACTGCAAGAGAAGCAAAAAATACAAAATGAGGCCATGACAGCGGGGGCCGCTGAGCAGCCATCACACACAACGTTCACAGGGGCAAGTCCAATATCGACCCTGTCGAGGGTTAAGAAGAGGTGTACCTGGAGGACAAAAGTCCAAGGGAGCATGTTGGGCTTGTGGCGAGTTGGGACACTTTGCTGACAGATGTCCGAGAGCACCAGGAAACCCGAATGTTCGGCCTGACCGTGGCCAGTCCCGCGGGGTGGAGCAAGTGGCCCGACAGGTCCATGGCGTTCCTCTGGCAGAAGAATCTCAGTAATTGTTTGCATTCACATATAGAGGTAAGAAGTACACTTACACCAGACTTTCCCAAGGTTTTAAACACAGTCCCCATGTGTGTCACTATTACGCTATGTGGATGATCTCTTACTATGCTCACCAACTCTGGAGGCTTGCCATCAGGACTCCATAAAAATCCTCCAGAGGCTGGCAGAGGGAGGATACAAAGTTTCTAAATTTAAATTTTAGCATTGTCAGCCTAAATTAGAGTATCTATTTATCCCACAGGGAAGTAATGCTATTTCTCCATTCCAATTGGAGGGAGTAAGTAAAGCACCATGTCCAAAACAATTGAGGAAATTATGATCTTTTTAGGGATGACAGGATTCAGTGCAGATTGGATAGAAGATTATGCAATCAAATGTGCTCCTTTGAGAGGAATCATGAAATAATCCAAAGACCAAAGGTTGAAAGCACCACTGGAGTGGACAAACGAGGCTAAGTTAGCCTTTGAAAGTTTGAAACAAGATTTGCAAAAAGCACCAACACTGGCAACACCAGACTATAAGAAGCCATTTTTCTTATGTTTCCAATAGACACAACATGTATGCTTCTGCAGTGCTGATGCAGGAAACGTGTAGTGGTCGCAGAAAACAAGCCATTGCTTATTACAGTACAAAATTGGATAATGTTGTACAAGGCTGGCCACCATGTTATCAAGGGTTGGCAGCAGTGCAGTATGCTTATGAGAAAGCATCCACAATAACAATGGGGTATCCAGTCAACATCCTAACGCACCATAAGATCTCAGAACTAATAAATCAGGGAAAGTATGTTGTGACTCAGGCAAGATGTTTGCAGTTTATGCATCTTTTGACAAATCCAGATGTGAGAATACAGAAGTGTACGACATCAGATCCTGCAGATGTCATTCCACTTGAGTTTGAAGGAGAACCACATGAGTGTGTAGCAGAAACTATGAGATGCACTGCAGGCTGATGTCACTTATTTTGTGGATGGATCATGCTTTAGAGATCATTTGGGTAATCATGCAGGTTTTGCAGTTGTGAAACAGGAAGGTGGAAACTTCGTGACGGTGAAAGCTGAGAAGTGTGAACAGCCATGTTCGGCACAGTTGGCTGAACTGAAGGCATTAACGGAAGCATGTTTACTGGCAAAAGGTAAGGTTGCAAATGTGTACACAGATTCTGCATATGCTCATGGTATTTGCTATTTGTTTGGAGTAGTTTGGATGCAGAGAGGGTTCAGGAGGGCAGACGGAAGTCCAGACATCATTCTAATGCAACAGGAAGCAGGTGTGAGAGCACAATGTCTGGACGCGGAGAGGTGCCACAAAGAACGAGAAGGGATTGTGGAGATCACATGATGGTCTCCTGGTGGCACCAGTGGCTCTGCTGACAATGCTGAGTTCTGATGTTCACAGTGTGCATCACTGTGCTAGGGGAGAGGTACTGAAAAAGGTAAAACAACAAGGATATTGGTCACCGTATATGCATGCAATGGTTGAAGTGTTGGGTCAGTGTGAAATCTGTGCACAGAACAATGTGCGAAAGGGAGTGAAGACACCAGTGAGACACATTCCGGTGCCAGAAGGACCCTTTAAGTCATTGCTCATAGACTATGTGGACATGATTAAAACAGTACAATGTAAAAGATACATGCTTGTGGTGATTGATTGTTTCAGCCGATGGGTCGAAGCAACTCCATCCAAGGATTTGGGAGCTGAGACAGTCATAAAGTTTTTGGTAAGACAAGTGATTCCTCGGTTTGGCATTCCATCAGAGATTAGCTCGGATAATGGCTCAGCGTTTGTTCAGAAAGTTGCAAAGGGCATTCTGCAGCAGCTGCGAATCAAGCAGCGCTGTGGGGCCGTTTATCATCCACAAAGTCGGGGGATGGTTGAGAGAATCAATGGAACCTTAAGTGAAACTGAATAAAATCTGTGCTTCAACCAAACTAAACTGGGTGGATGCTTTGCCGCTTGCACTAATGAGCTATCGCATGCAGACTCATAGAGTCACGCACTTAACACCGCGTGAAATGCTAACGGGTCGACCCATGCCGGCACCTTAGTTGAGAGGTCCCTTTAAAGGGCCCCCAATTGAGCAGTTGCAAACAGAGTTGAAAGCTTACATTAAACAACTAACTGCAATCCATAGAACAATCTATCTACAGGAGAAGACCAGAGACTCTGGTCTCGAACAGCTGGCTGAGAGACCAGTGGTACCAGGCGACCAGGTGTACATCAAAGTGTTACGGAGGAAGTGGCACGAGCCAAGACGAGAAGGACCGTACACAGTGGTGCGAGCAACGCCAACAGCAGTTGAAGTGGAAGGTAGCAACACATGGTACCATTTGAATCACTGCACTAAGGTTCGGACTAAAGACACAGGATGAATAAAATGAAGGTGTTAAGTTTTCTGACACTAATGAGCATCCAGGTGTGGGTGTTGGCCGACAGCATCGGTTCAGGAGAGCAAAGTCTGGAGATGTTGGACGGGATCCCACAAACAGGAGAGGCGGGAAAGGGTCCCGTGATGAAGCCACTCCACAGGGGAAGTAGCCAGCCTGGGTCAGATGAGTATGATGCAACAATACACACATAGCACTCAGACCATGCCACACCAGGAACTTTGCCAGCAATATACACTAGAGCTAGTCGTGGTGAGGCATCTGAAAAGCTTAAATTTCAGTACATTGGAATAAAGGATGGTGAGGAGGTGTGGATCATGGGTCCGGAGGAGGAGACGACAAAATTACCGCCTCTGGACGCCAATACAAAGGTACAATCTGGTAAGGCCATGTTGTCCTCAGGTCAGACAGAAGTTGTTCACCATGGTTGTAAGGACAGAAGGATTTCTCGTGAAAGTCTAGGGGGACTTGATACCATTAGCACTACAGGACTGAATAATCGTGTTAATCCAAGAACATATGGAGCGTACATGCACATGTATAGACAGAAAAACAGTGTAACTGTGGAAGATGGTTTGTGGGGGAAGGCAGCACAGAATATGTGGTATAGATGGGCATGGTACACTACAAGAGAACTGACAGCGACAGAGTGTCTCATTTGCGCAGATGCTCCAGGAGCATTGCCTGTTGTTGTTCCAGAGCCACACACCTTCAGGGACTGTGCAGTGGTCCAGCAACGGGAATGCAGAGAAGGTAGGTTTACACCTCAAAAGGATAAATGGTTATTGTTTAGGCTTCATATGTGTGGTATTAAGTGCAGATTGATGTTTGGGGCAAATAAATTACAGAATTTTTTCAAAAAAGGGAAGGGCCACAAATTGGAGTCTTCCTGTGCTGAATTTAATCTTAGTACAACACAGGATGGGACTCCTACTGATTATAAAGTAGACTACAATGGTGAGTTTGAATGCTTTACAAGTGGTGGATTTACTAATGACAGTGGAACTCACGTAGGTAATACTACTGTTAAATGCAATGTCACATGGGTTTTATCTTGGTTTCCACAAGCAAATATGAAACCAATATTTTTCAGGACACCTGTGTGGTTTGAAAATCCGGTTCCTTTGGATCAAAAATGTGAAAATATAAAGATGACAATTCCAACTCTGTACCTTTTTGGGGATCAGACACACCCAATAGCCGATAGTTACTGGATGTGTGGAGATGTTTTGTTAAACGTGTTGCCCAACAGGTGGATAGGTCTTTGTGCACTTGTGAGGATGAAGACATCGGTTGTGTTAGTGTATGACAAAGTAAACGAGATGCTAGGATTGGATGTTAAAAGATCTAGTGGTAACTACATCATGGATAAGCACATTTACTTGGATGCAATAGGGCAGCCGAGAGGGATTCCTTTTGAGTTCAAAGCACGCAGTGAGATTGCAGCTGGATTTGAGTCTATTTTGCCGTGGATCACAATCAACAAAAATGTGGAGTGGATTAATTACATATACTACAACAAACAGAGAAGTCTTAACTACACGAGTGAAGGGGTTGCAGCCTTGGGAGAACAACTACATGAGACGGGTAGGATGGCTTGGCAGAACAGACAAGCTTTAGATTGGATATTAGCAGAGAAAGATGGTGTTTGCGATATGATTGGGGAAAAATGTTGTACATTTATACCTGGAAACACTGCATCTGATGGGACGTTTACAACTGCTATGAATAAAATCAGAGAACTGCAAGAGGAGCTGAAGAGTAATGCTGGTGGGAGTGAATATGGTGGACTGGTCTGGATGGGATTTTGGGAACAGGGGGAGCGATGGTAGTTAAGGCGGGAATAGCTGTATTATTGATATTGATAATGGTCTCCCTATTGGTGTGTTGCATTATACCCATTCTGAGGAGGTGGTTGCTGCAAGTGATGTTCAGACAAAGAGTGGAAGAAGCCAGGATGCAGCTGACCTTGCGAGATGACCAACGCATGGAAGAACTGGTCAGCAAACGAAGGTTACCAACGGACGGTTCACAAGATTCTTTCCTTAGGTGTAGAACCAAATATAGCCTGACAGGGAGAGGAGGTGGTAAAGACCTCTTTCATGGAAGTGAAGTGCTAGTAACCTCTCCTTCCAAGTTAGCTTAGCAGTTCCAGACCCAGCCGGATGGATGTTCGGCCAGAAGCAGACGACTCCAGAATACGGATGATGGGACGGGACTGGAAGAGCTGCATTATATTGCATTTTATTACTAATGTTTGATTATTCATAATTTTCTGTATTGTACATGGTACAAAACTGTGATTTATTCATTTGATGATGGTTGTGTATTCATTCTATGTTTATTATCAGTCATAACTAATCACTCTTAAGTGGTCGGTCGCCAAGTGGGGATGGGGCCATAGGAGAGTTTTCTCAAGAATAAGAACACGAGTTACAAAAGTAGCAGTAGCATTTCTCTATTAAATCACTGATAAGTGATTTCAGGGGGGATTATGTGGGAGAGCAGAGCCATGACACTTTGTCCTAATTACACATTGTGCCTTGTTGTTGTCCAAATCATGCATATTGTTTGAGGTTAGGATGAGCTCTGTCTAGATAATGGCGAAAACGAGGCGCCGGCCTTGGACAGCAGGTGCGGAAGGGAGATTGGGCCACGTACGCATTGAATGATACCAGAGTGTATAAAAGATTGTCACAAACTGAGGTCAAAGGGAATATCCGGCATTCTGAAATGTACATGTCTCTGTGACGGTCTGTTCAATAAATTCCCCATAAGAGGCTGACCACGGCGTGTCCGACTCATTTTTCTCCATAATGCCAAATAATTTTCTTCTGTGCTGGACATGTTTGGTTAGTGGCAACATGTAACAGAACCTACCCACTTTCGAGGTCACATTCTGGACCTGGGGCCTCATGTACAAAGACTTGCGTGGATTTCCTACTGAAACATGGCGTACGCTGGAACCCAAATGCCCTCCAACGTCGGATGTATGAATCTGTGCGCACGCATCAATCCAAGCACATTTCGTTTGTACATCCCAATCAACGTGGAATTGAGCGCACATGTCGGAGCACCGGACTCCTCCCTGTCCACGCCCCTACTTATATTTGCAAATCATATTTAAATGAGCCCTGCACCTGCGATTCCCCTCTGTGTACGATCAGAAAATAAAGAAAAAAGAATGAATAAAGCCCTATTCGGACGGAACTAGTTCAATGGGGGGACGTATGGTAATGTTGGTTAACCAGACGACGCCAGGGAGAAGAAATGACCAATTCGGACGGGACAAGAAATCCCTGTAATATTCATCTAACATGGGAGGAGTTGTTGGTTACGCACAACCGTCACATCCTGGATGCTATGCACGTCTTCATTTCACTTCCGTAAACCCCATCTGTAAACAGACATGGCGCCGACCAGGTCGAAGCAGGTGCTTGCAAGCAGCGCTTCATCCAGAACCTCCATGTTTGCAAACAGACACACCTAATTGTTTCTCTCTTTAAAAGGATGTGACGACATATTCCGTACTTATTACCGAAGGTCGCATTCGCACGGGATTAGTATTACCTATGGTAGATACTCCGGACCGTTTCACAGGAGGTAGAATTCTTGGCAAAGTTTACCGACATACTCCGCTATCTTTACTGACATGGCGCGTTCGGACGGGACTAGATTTCCCGGTTATTATTACTTTACCCCAGTTCCCCATATTAAACTAGTCCCGTCCGAATAGGGCTTTAGACTGGGAAAAAATGAGAACTTTACGGAAAGCGAGATATTGGTGCTACTTTCTGAAGTGGAGGCCAGCAAAAATGTGTTCTTTGGCACACTATCCTCCGGCATAAGCAGCAAACGCAAGAGGAGTGGGAGAGTGCGTGCGAGGCTGTCAATGCTGGGTGGTCAGAGAAGCGCACACAAGCAGAGGTGAAGAAGTGGTCCGACTTTAAGGTGGATGTGAAGCGGAGAGTGGCTGCCCACCGCCGACTATGGGCAACTATGGGTGACACTGCTCTTTGCCCACAGAGATGATCAGCGGCTTGTTAGAAAGATCTTAAGCTGAAGTTTAAACAGCAAGAAACTAACTTTAACCACCGACTAGTAATGATGCTGTGAAGACGGAATAGAAATTGGGGGCGCACATACTCAATACACGTCACGGGAAATAATATTAGGACAATTACACGAATAAAGTTACTCACCAAGAAGCCAACCATCGCGCACAGTGCCACCTTGTAGTCTATTCCCAACGATGCTATTACTCAGAATGTATGAATCGTGCTTTGAACCAGGCCACCTCACCACAATGTTGGTTAATTGCATTTACGCATCACATATGATCTGTACATCGATCGAATGAAAATGTTTCCTGTTAACATACAAATTCATCATGTGATGGCGCTTTTATAGCAATGTGTGTGCAGTCGATAGCCCCGATTACAAAACCAGCTCTCGCTTCAAATTGAGCTTTAATGTTGGCCTGTTCAACTGCATTGTGGGAATTTGATATACGTGGCTGAGATGCGGATAGCTCCTCGCATGGCTCCTCGCTGTGTTGCGCTCCAACGCCGGCCGCAGCTCTGCGCACAGTTCCAGGAGGATTTCACTCAAAACAGCTAATGAGTCGCCATCATGTGCCAGCAAATCCTCTCTGTCTAGTGAACACACGCTCTCTTCAAATTGCACCATTTGCAAAGTCTTCTAATACTGCTAAAGCAGCCATTGTTTTTAAAGGGACACTCCACCCATTTGCATTAGGCTTTGCATTGTCAGAAACCCAGTCATACTTTTGAATGGTCATGCAACACTCTCTCATTTCCCCCTGAGACGGGAGAAATCCGTATTCACCTCTTTACACTTCCTCCTACAATGATGCAAAAATCGTCATTTTGCGTCATTGTAGGAGGAAGAGTAAGAGGGGTGGATTTCTGTTGAGACTACAAGCGCTAGTTCCCAGCTAACATGGTCGAAGGTACCGAGACAGATGCAATACGGAGGACTGGGATTTTGAAGAAGATATGGCTTGAGCTGGGGCGAATTGATGGTGCCTGTGCTCTAACTGTGCGCCAATGGACACAGAACAAGAGTCTGTCTGCTGCCGAGAATTCCAGCGGTGCCAATTTCTTCTGGACGAAATCACGGAATCGGAGGATGTTGTTGATCACCCGAGTTTCGCACCCCATATGGATAGTGGCGTCCTGGAGACCTACTTTAGAATACCTAAAGTCAACTGGAAACGATAGCCAAAGCCTACAGGGCCAAATGGACGTCTTTCTGTAAAGTAAGTTTGTTTTCTTTGTTACTATGTCAAGGAGTACTCTTGCTAACACGCTAACGTGGCATGTTCATTGCACAAATAGCTTGCAGTTATGCAAGCTACTGTGGCACGCTAGGCTCAAATGCCATCGCTCACTTTGTGATCAATGTTTTGTCTAGACAATTTCGTCTAACAGCCTACCGGCACTTTCTTGAGTGGGTCCTGCAAGGAGAGAGATTGGGCAGAGGGCGTCGTGTCGTGCAGGCTATCCGCCAGAACTACCCAGCTCCAGACGGCCAGTACTGCGGGCACCAAGAAGTGGAGGACGCTCAGGAGGAGCTATAGTTTCCTTGTTTTATATTCATTCAACAGTTGTATTGTTTGTATAGTTATTTAATTAAATGGTTAAAATGTACGTTGTTGTGGTTCTTTCTTAGTAATGTTGCTCCAAGTGTATTCGAGTTATTGAACGACCAACATTTCAGAACTGGAACTATATAGCTACTGTTACCTCAGATGACAAAACGACTGAATTGTGATCATAGCCTACCTATAATTACTATAAATTATGAAGCATTACAAGTATACACTGCATTATAAGTTTGTTGCAAATCAGTTACCTCCTTCCAAGTTTATGATGCTATTCTAAACTTTGTTGAAGGCAGACAGGAGAGAAGGAGTGACATTTTGTTTTTTAATTCACAAAATAAGAATTGTCATGAACATAAAGACACACAAACAACATTATCCACACTATAAAAAAAGAGGTATTGACCCTGTGATTGAGTATACAGTAAGGTGCTCGATGGAAGTGCAAACAGGTAAGGCAGTGCAAGGATAAGGTCAAAAGACCATATAAGACATAAAGACATATAAGACATGGTAATATTACAAAATGTATCACGAGGAATGGGTTATGGTACAGCTGATGTCTGGCGCTGTCTGGGATTCAACCTTTTCTGATGATGAGGACAACTCTGCAGCAGACGTCGACGTCGTTTTAGTCTGAAATGTCATACGTTCAATAACGTTAAAAACATTTGAATAACGTCAGACTAACACAGTAAAACATGGTGGATTTACATCGTTAATAACGAACTTATTTAGATCTACATAGCAAAGTGTCTAACGTTACATTGCTGACGAGTGGAGTTAGCGAGGCAGACACACTAGAACAGCAAGCAACCAAAACATACAAGATATTTACTTTGTAAACAGCCAAATCATATGAGATGTGCTGCTTTACAGCAGACGACTGTATCAGTGTGTGTTCTTAGTAGCTGCTAGAGTCGAGTTAGAAAAAAAGCCTTACCTCCAGGCAAATGCGTTTAGCACTGCTAGCAGTTCCAGAAGTTCCTGGCTTTTTGCACAAGTCCAACTCTTTGGGTAATCTATGAAAACTTACTCCGTGTATTTTCCTTGTGCTGGCTGAACATCCCGGTACCATGCAAGTGCACACCATTTCGAAACACAAACGAGGAGTAATTCACTAATGATTTTGCAAACTAACTCTTTACTAGAAATTGTGTGACATGATTTCCAGGTAGCGTAGAGTCGGGTGGAGCTACTCTCGGGGGAGTGGCCTGCGGATCTTGAGCATTGCAATGCACTATGGGGATTGTTGTCTTTAATCCACAAGCACAAAAAAGTCATTTTCTGCCTTTTCTCGGTCAAGAAGGCACCAAATTAGAAATTTATGCTCCTATTCTACTACATATATGGCCCACTTTCAATACATATTCATGTCTCCACTGGTGGAATGTTCCTTTAATGGTATGCATTGCACCACTTTGCGCATGCTTTTATATCCACTCGTGTAATTGCAGACACATGGGTGTGTTAATTGTTTATCAGTATTAATTGTTCATGTATCTCAAATGTGCACATCACTGTCTGAGGACTAATTGTTTTCACATTTATTGATTATAAAAATTTCCCAACATCACCTTAGGTGTCGCCAAAGAATCAACAGCTGTAGAAAAGTGCGTACGCCAGCCCTGAAGTTGGCGTGAGGCACCACACATTTCCACGATCATTTCACTCTTGATACATCTGATCGTTGACGTGAAAAGGTGCGTACGCCACTATTTTGTGCGTATGCACGCTTTGTACATGAGGCCCCTGGTCATTTCTAAAGGTGTTTATTTCTTCTGTTGTGGTTATTGTTTTGGCCTTGTCTGACCATTTTATTTGATTTATTGATCACTCAGAATGTTCAAACAACCAGCTTCTCAGTTAAGAAGAGGTACATTAATGAGAAAACAAGTGCTCAGTTTAGGGAGGCCATAGCTATGTTACCAACAATCAGCGCAGAGGACTGCTGGATCATTTCAACTTGAAAATTTTGAATGTAATGGAAGCTGTTGCACCGATAAGAATCAAGAGCACCTTGATCAAACAGAAAACCCCATGGAGAAACACCACTACGGTCAAAAACCTGAAAAGAGAATGCAGGAGAGCTGAACGTAAGTGGAGGAAAACAAAGCTTCAGATTCACTATGAGCTGTATAAACAAAGCCTGCGTAGTTATAACAATGAGCTGTGCAAGGCCAGACAGCTGCATTTATCTGAAATGATTAATAAGAATGTGAACAATTCTCGAACTCTGTTTGCTATGGTTGAAAAACTCACAAATCCTCCTAAACAGTCAAACCCAGACCTCCTCTCCACAGAAAAATGCAACGAATTTGCCAACTTTTATAGCCAAAAAATCAAAACGATTAGACAAAACATTCACGCAACACAGACAAACAAAACTAATCTGTGTGTAAAACCTAGAAATAACTCTGACGTTATGTCACAATTTAATATTGTTGATTTAAAAATCCTAGAGGAAACAGTTTGGCATCTGAAATCAACAACTTGCACTCTGGACATAATACCATCCGACTTTTTAAAAACTGTTTTTACCTCAGTAGAAAGTGATCTCCTACAAATAGTTAACAGCTCACTGGCATCAGGCATTTTTCCCAAGTCACTAAAGACAGCTGCCATCAAGCCACTCCTAAAGAAGAGAACTCTAGACGCCTCTATGATGAACAACTACAGACCTGACTCTAACCTCTCTTTTATATCTAAGATTATTGAGAAAGTTGTATTTAACCAGCTCAACGACTTTCTGAATGAAAGTGGAAGTCTTGATAACTTTCAATCAGGCCTCAGACGTCATCACAGCACTAAAATAGCTCTGGTCAAAGTGTTAAACGACATCAGTTTAAATAGAATAGAATAGAATAGAAGTACTTTATTCATCCCAGCTGGGAAATTACTTCGCAGTTGCAGCATACAGACAAGTAAATACTGATTCTGATAATGTTTCAGTCCTGGTACTGTTGGACCTCAGCGCTGCGTTTGATACTGTAGATCAGGGGTTCTTAACCTTTTTGACCTTGAGGCCCAATTTTTATAGTACAAAGTGGCCCGGGGCCCATTATATATTTACACTGTATAGATTTAATTGACCTCACTCACGGTTTGATTTGTATTCAATAATAAACCAAATCCACTTACAGTTTGACAAGCAAAAGTCTTGTCAAATAAAATGACATGATGAAATGGGATCATCACAAAGACTTTTATTAGACTTGTGTATGTAAACCTGCACACACATCAAGCCACTGAACAGGCTGATAATTCCTGGCACAAATCAAGCCGGGACAAGAATTTTTTTTTAAAGGTTCAAGTTAGGCTTTTTGGAATACCCTCTCCGGGTCGGGAATGAGATCCTTCCTCAAGTGGAGGAGTTCAAGTATCTCGGGGTCTTGTTCACGAGTGAGGGACGAATGGAGCAGGAGGTTGACAGGCGGATCAGTGCGGCGTCTGCAGTGATGCGGGCTCTGCACCGGCCCATCGTGGTGAAGAAGGAGCTGAGCCAGAAGACGAAGCTTTCGATTTACCGGTCAATCTATGTTCCTACCCTCACCTATGGTCACGAGCTGTGGGTAGTGACCGAAAGAACGAGATCGTGAATACAAGCGGCCAAAATGAATTTCCTCCGCAGGGTGTCTGGGCTCTCCCTTAGAGATAGGGTGAGAAGCTCGGTCATCCTGGAGGGGCTCGGAGTAGAACCGCTGCTCCTCCGCATCGAGAGGAGTCAGATGAGGTGGCTCGGGCATCTGGTTAGGATGCCTCCTGGACGCCTCCCTGGTGAGGTGTTCCGGGCCCGTCCCACTGGGAGGAGGCCCCGGGGAAGACCCAGGACACGTTGGAGAGACTATGTTTCTTGGCTGGCCTGGGAACGCCTCGGGGTCCCCCCAGAAGAGCTGGATGAAGTGGCCGGGGACAGGGACGTCTGGGTTTCTCTGCTCAAGCTGCTGCCCCCGCGCCCCAACCCAGGAGAAGAGGCAGATGATGGATGGATGGATGGGTCAGGCTTTTTAATTAAAAAAGGACCAATATTTAGATTTTACTTATAATAAAAAAATTTAAAATATATATATATATATATATATATATATATATAAATCAATATAATCGGGATTGTATCAACACAAAAATGTACTTTTGTGGGGGGTCGGCACGATGTTCGTCATTTTTCCGTTTTAAAAACTTCTCCATAATTTTGTATAACGTCTCTGACAGCTAGCGTAGAGACGAAGACAGTCTTCTTCTCTGTCTATTGCAGCTTGTTAAACAACTGACTGATAAATAACCGCCACCACGTGGTCGAAACCTGCATTGTAACTGAGCTTCTCATGGATAATATATCTCTGGTGTCTTCAGTTGATAACCTATGCAGTCCCGCTTGGTTTAGAATCACTGCTGTAGATCACAGAATCCTGTTGCACAGGCTGGAAAACTGGGTTGGACTTTCTGGAGCGGTCCTTAACTGGTTCAGGTCCTACTTAGAAGGCCAGAGTTATTTTGTTACAATTGGCAGCTATGAATCTGAGCGAGTGGCCATGACTTGTGGAGTCCCCCAGGGGTCAATTCTTGGACCTCTTCTGTTTAACTTGTATATGTTCCCTTTGGGTCAGATATTGCAGAACTTTAACATCAATTATCACAGTTATGCAGATGATACACAAATTTATGCGTCTCTGTCACCGGATGACTGCAGCCCAGCAGACATACTGTGTCAGTGTCTGGAGGAAGTAAACACCTGGATGAGAGAGAATTTTCTACAATTAAATGAAGACAAAACTGAGATCATTCTGTTTGGGAGCAAAGAGAAGAGGGTCAGCGTTGGTAAATATCTTGAGACTCGGGACCTTACAATCACTGACCAAGTTGGTAACCTCGGAGTGTTGATAGACTCAGATCTGACTTTCAGCAGCCACATCAAAGCTGTCACCAAGGCAGCTTTTTACCATCTCAGAAACATCAACAGAATTAAAGGTTTCCTCTCCCAAAAAGACCAGGAAAAACTCATCCATGTATTCATCTCCAGTACACTCGATTACTGTAATGCTCTTTTAACTGGACTTCCCAAAAAGAGCATTAAACATCTGCAGCTCATCCAGAACGCTGCTGCTAGAGTTTTAACTCGGACTAAGAGATCTGAACACATCACACCAATTTTAAAATCTTTACACTGGCTTCCAGTCATTCATAGAATAGATTTTAGCTGATGGTTTACAAATCCCAAAACGGTTTAGGCCCAAAATACATCTGTGATATGTTCAGAGAATATAAACCTAGCAGAGCTCTTAGATCCAAGGACTCAGGTCAGCTGGTCCAGTCCAGAGTCCAGACTAAACACGGAGAAGCAGCATTTAGCTGTTATGCTGTAAACAAGTGGAACAAACTGCCAGTGGAGATTAAACTTTCACCAAATGTGGGGCGGTCGGTGGCGTCGTAGTGGGTTAAGCAGCCGCCCCATGTACAGAGGCTACAGTCCTCGCTGCAGCTGGCCCCGGTTTGAGTCCCGCACCGAGCGGCCCTTTGCTGCATGTCTTTCCCCTGTCTCTCTCCAACTCTCCTACCATTAAAGGCATAAAAAGGCAAAATAAAATACTTAAAAAAAAAAAAAAACTATCACCAAATGTAGACATTTTTAAATCCAGGTTAAAAACATTTATTTTCTCTATGCATGAAATCTGCACAATATCTTTTAATTTATCTAGACTGTTGCTTGTTTTTAAATTCATTTAAATGATTTTATTTGTTTCTCTTTATATTCTTTTATGTATTTTTAATGCTTCTTCCACTCCCTGCTGCAATGCTTTTATTTTATGTAAAGCATTTTGAATTGTTTTGAACATGAAATGTGCTATACAAATAAATTTGATTTGATTTGATTTGATTATTCTTCAACACAGACGCGGTCCTGTGCGAACCATTCCTGATCTTAGAAAACTGGCGACTTTTTCTTTTCTTTTCTTTTTTTTTTGAGGGCGCTCATGCGCCCTGGCGGTGGCCCACATTGCCCATAGCAAAAACCGTCCCTGCTTCAACACAATCTGAACCCTCTTAGACAAGCTTTCTGTCATATAGTTCTTCAGGCTTCTTGAAGGACATCCCAAAGCTCTTCTTTGGATGTTGGCTGCCTTTCTTTCCGTTCTCTGTCAAGATCCCACACTGCTTCAATAATGTTCACATCCAGGCTCTGGGGAGGATTCATCCCTCCATAAGACCTGTTGCCACTGATTTTCAGTCCACCTCTTGTGTCATTTGGCATATGTAAAGGAATTTTATTATCCTGTTTACTGCATTGTCAATTTAACATGTGTATGCCATCCATCCATCCATCCATTATCTTCCGCTGGTCCGGGGATCGGGTCGCGGGGGCAGCAGCTTGAGCAAAGAGACCCAGACGTCCCTGTCCCCAGCCACTTCCTCCAACTCTTCTGGGGGGACCCCGAGGCGTTCCCAGGCCAGCCGAGAAACATAGTCTCTCCAACGTGTCCTGGGTCTTCCCCGGGGCCTCTCTGTATGCAACGTGACTAAGTGTGAAAGCATTGTGTAGCCTTTTAAATGTATCATAATCAGTGTGGAACATATGTCTTCATGGTGTGAACTGTCTTTAGCTGACCTGGAAAGGCATGAGATGTAACGACTTTTATTACTCTCATCTGTTATCACATGCACACACACATCCTGCTTTCCAACAGCTATGGAAAAGTCGTTCGAAGGAGCAGTTGTGTGTGATTGGCAGATGTGGAATGCGCCCTGTCATCAGTTAGTGTCATAGATGCATCTCTCAGGTCCTGTGTCAGGTCTTTTCTGGATTTTTTCCTCTTTCTTAAGGACATCACTAGATGTTTTTTTGTTTTGTTTTATGCTTAAATGATTCATTTGGGTCCTCCATACACCATGGACATTGTGCATTCCTCCATTCCTTCCTTTTGAGCCCACAGCACAGACAAATTTTAGCCCAAAGACTACTCAAAGTCAAGTAAGTTTTGCTCCTAAGTTTTTAGCTATCAAATCAAAATGTATTCATACTGTAGCAAGCTAACTGGTAAACCAGATATGCTAAATGTAAGCTAGCTAGCACCATTTCATTAAAGAGCCCATCTTATCAGTGGCAGAGCTAGACTTTTATCCTTGGGCTGGGGTCATGTCCATGAGATTTTCCCCATGTTTTGAGTCTTAGTTTTGTGTTTTATCATGTTTTAGTTTATTTCATGCCTTAGTTTTCTTAGTTCAGGTCTTGTATTTAGTTTTGCCATTGTTTTCCCCACAGTTTCTGTTTCCTCAGTCCCCATGTTCAGGTCATTAGTTCATTCACTTCACCTGTCGATTTTCTCAGCTGCATCCAGGCATTCATCAGTTCCCACAGTATTTAGTCTCTCTGGTTTCTCACATTCATTTTGAGATCCTTACATCCTTCACCACAGTCAAAGCCAAGATAAGTACTTTCAAGATATGCCACGTCATGTTCCTTGTAGTGATGGCAAAACGAGGCTTCAATGCTTTTGAAGCATTGATTCATTTTGAACCATTGTGTCATAAAGTGGTTCACTACCCGAAGCTTCATTCAATTCCCTTGGGTGACATCTACTGGCGTAGCGATTGTTGCACCATACGAAGCCCTGCGAATGTGATGCATATAATAACACGATAATAACACTTATGTATGTATGTGTGTTGTACATATGGGTTTGTAGTACCTCATTAAAGATTGATTAATTTACCCATGAAATAATAGGGTCGAGCAGGCTGCTGACCATCCTGGACAATGTTCACCACCCACTGCACAGAACTTTGGACAGTCAGAGGAGTATTTTCAGTGACAGACTCCGGTCACTGGCATGCTCATCGGACAGGCTGAGGAAGTCCTTTGTCCCCAGGGCCATTCAGCTGTTCAACGCCACACGCAAGGAGAGGAGATGAGAGATGGACTTCACTGTGTGAACCATACAACACACCCTCCTCTACTTTCTATATTAGCCATTTGCACAGACTATCTTAATGCACTCTCCCATTTGCACTGCTCACACTTTATCATATACACACTTTGTTTTTGTTTTTGCACATTCAACACAAGCATCCCACTCCTCTTCTGGTACATTTTTTGTTCATTCTTTGTTTTGTGTATGTGAACTGTGATCTGTGATGTTAGTATGCTGTGTTGTCTGTGGTTGTGTGTTGTGTTGCACTTGTGTTGTTTTTTTGTATTCTGATTCGTAATCGGTGTATTGTGTATTCTGTATAAGCTACTGGATCCTTAAATTTCCCTCGGGATTAATAAAGTATCCATCCATCCAGAATAGCTGGAGGAAGTAGCCGGGGACAGGGACGTCTGGGTTTCTCTACTTAAGCTGCTGCCCCCGCGACCCGATCCTTGGAGAAGTGGAAAATGATGGATGGATGGATGGATGGAATAATAATTTAAAAACAATGTGAAAATTTTTGGTTTGTCATTCATATTTTCTTTGGGAGTGTGCTTGGTGTAATAAAGAGGGTGCTTGTGTTACTTCAGGTGTTTTAATTCAAGAAAAGTAGTTTTTGCACAGTCGAAGGGCTCAAACGAGTCAATTTCTCCAGTTTTGGAAAATACTCTGTCACAGGGAACAGAGGAGGCTGGTGTGACAAGGAAATGTTTGGGTCGAAATATTCCCACACTTTAGAACGCTTCCTCGATGGTTGCTCCATGAGAGAATAATCCAAAACTCCGAATATCAAAAAACGTGAGCTGTTCTTAACGTATAATACGTGTAGAACGGGGACATGAACCGGGGCTTCAGCCATCTTGAATACACTGAATCGCGGCAAATGTTCAAAGCTCCGCCCATCAACTCGAAGCAGTCAGCTGACTCAGTCTGAATGAAGCAGTGAAGTGGTTAAAACGTCATCAGTGACGTCACATGAAGCAAGCTCCGGCCCACTGCTTCACTATAACTACCCTGTCGAGTTTGAAGCGTGCTTCGGACCTTCGGTGTTGGAGGTAACATCACTAGTTCCTTGTGTTGTTTTGCCTTAGTCATGTTTTGGTTTTTCCAGTCTAGGGTTCCGTTTCACAGAGCAGGTTCAACAAACTCTGAGTCTAATCCTTAACTCAGAGTTGATCTATTGCAAAGGAAAGGAATACATTTAAACTTGTGCATTGACGCGAGCAGCAATGTTCTCCCACGCCGTCTCCCTCTCTGTTGCAGCTGCAGCGGTGTTGCACTTTTTTTTTAAAAGGTTTTGAAACTCGCCGTATGAGCCCATTAAAATTTCTAATTTGATGTTAGTGAAATATGTAGCTCGCCTCTTCCCCCTTGCCATGGTGACTCGTGGCTCCATTGATGCTGGCTTTTTAAAGTTGTGGTGCACACGCTAAACTCAAGGTGAAACTACTTAGAGTTGACCAACCTCACTCAAATCAGCGTTTCTGGAACCGGAAATAAATAAAAAAATTAAAAAAACAACTGATAAATGCTCTACTTGGACCACCAGAAGAGGAAGACCGATCTGGAAATTGAAATACTGGAGCACAAGTTAAAGGTGGGTGCATGGTGAATTATGTTAACTATTGGAACATTAACTGAACTATCTCTTGTAGGAAATTTGTAGGAAATAAAGAAGACCAAATTAAATTTGTATTATGTCTTTATTTGACTGCAGTGGTGATGATGGTGACTTAAACTTTCAAGTGATTGTTGCATCTCTGACTGCTCTGCAGTCCTGGTTAGCTGGCAGGTGGATGGGGTCATCATCAGCGTCTTCAATTTGTAGGGCAGGGTATTGTTCTCCTCTAATAGTGGCGATATTATGAAGAACACATGCCACAATTATATCACAGGCCCTCTCAGGGGTCACCCTGATGTAGAGCTTAGGCCCGGCCCGGCACATTAACTGTAATTATGAGCCCGAGACCGCTTTAAACCCTACCATTTCTTAATATGTGGGCCGTTATAGCTGACGTTGTCAACTACAAGTTAGTTGACAAGTTAGTCAACTAACTTGTAGTTGACTAACTTGACTAACTAAGTTAGCAGCATGCCACACTTACTGCACTCCACAAAGCCGACACATACATTGTCACTACCCACGACTTGTTTAAAATATGTCCATACCTCCGACTTTCCTTCAAACTTGCTCACTTTTAATTCTCCCGTTTTTCTTTTTTTCTTTATTTCTTCATGCTCCATGTTGCACGCCAGCCAATTCAGCACAGCAGGGCAGGCAGTGTTACGCTTGCCAGTGGAGGAAAACTGCGCATGACACATAACCTTTTGCAATTTCGTAGTCTGACTTGTGCAACTTTGTATACATTAAGAATATTGTCTATAGAGAATATTTTGTCTATTACATAATTTTGCCCGAACAAATTAAGCTAATAGCCGTCCAAGAGCTGGCCCCAGCCACAGAGGCCTCAGGGCCTGACCAAGAGGCCGCAGGGCCTGACCAAGAGGCCATAGGGCCTGACCTCGAGCCTGACCAAGAGGCCACAGGGCCTGACCAAGAGGCCGCAGGGCCTGACCCCGAGCCTGACCAAGAGGCCATAGGGCCTGACCCCGAGCCTGACCAAGAGGCCACAGGGCCTGACCAAGAGGCCACAGGGCCTGACCAAGGGGCCTCAGGGCCTGACCAAGAGGCCACAGGGCCTGACCAAGAGGCCACAGGGCTTGACCAAGGGGCCTCAGGGCCTGACCACGAGCCTGACCAAGAGGCCACAGGGCCTGACCAAGAGGCCACAGGGCTTGACCAAGGGGCCTCAGGGCCTGACCACGAGCCTGACCAAGAGGCCACAGGGCCTGACCAAGAGGCCACAGGGCTTGACCAAGGGGCCTCAGGGCCTGACCAAGAGGCCACAGGGCCTGACCAAGAGACCTCAGAGCCTGACCACGAGGCCATAGGGCCTGACCACGAGCCTGACCAAGAGGCTTTAGGGCCTGACCATGACCCCAACAAAGGACCCACAGGGCCTGACCAAGGGGCCTCAGGGCCTGACCACGAGCCTGACCAAGAGGCCACAGGGCCTGACCAAGAGACCTCAGGGCCTGACCACGAGGCCATAGGGCCTGACCACGAGCCTGACCAAGAGGCCATAGGGCCTGACCAAGGACCCACAGGGCCTGACAAAGAGGCTACAGGGGCCGACAAAGCCTCAGAGCCCATGGGGCCCCAGCCCATGGACTCACCTGTTCGAGCCCCTCCCTCCCACCCCCAGACGTTGGATGTCTGGGATCCATCCTGTTCCTGCCTCGCCGTCTGCGGTCTGGGCGTCCGCCAGATCACCGCCTGTTCCTGCCACGCTGTCTGCGGTCTGGGCGTCCGCCAGACCACCGCCTGTTCCTGTCTGGGCGTCCGCCAGACCACTGCCTGTTCCTGTCACGCCGTCTGCGGTCTGGGCGTCCGCCAGACCACTGCCTGTTCCTGTCAAGCCGTCCGGGTGTCCACCAGACCACTGCCTGTTCCTGTCACGCCGTCAGAGGTCTGGGCGTCCGCCAGACCACTGCCTCCTGCTGCCCGAAGCCGGTACCACATGCCCGTTTCTGGTCCCCCGCCTGACCGGCTTCGAGCCCCTCCCTCCCACCCTCAGACTTCTTAAGGGTTGTCTGGGATCCACCCCTTGAGGGGGGGGCTCTGTCACACCCATGGACTCACGTTCTTAGTTTCATGTTTTAGGTTATGTTTTTGTGTTCAGTCCACGTTTAGTTTAGTCATGTCTTAGTTTTCCCTGCACGCTGTTGATTAGTTCACTCACTGCACCTGTTTATTCCCCTCCAGCTGCACCTTGTCCCCAATCACGTTCACTCCCTATTTATGTTCTCAGTCCTTTTTGTTCATTGTGAGATTCTTGCACTTACCCATGATACCTGACCCTGCCTGCCTTGTTTCCCCATGTTCCACGTTTTGCAAGCTAAGTATTTATTTATTTTTCCATTCATGCCATGTTTAGTTTCGTATTTTGTCACAGTTTGTTTTTTTTTAATCCGGCTTAGCCGCGCCTTTTGTTGTCACTTTGTTTTTGGGAAATAAATCAAGTTCTTTACCTTTGAAGTCTGCATCCGTGTCCTCCCTCCTCACACAAACTTGACACACTCGACACGGCAATTGCAACAGTCTCAGGATTAAACGACTATTGTTTGGCTAGGAACCAAAGTTTACACGTCTGCTTCCGCGGATTGTCGGACCCCTACAATCTGTGGATTGTCATTGGTTTTCGCCGAACCGCGTCATAGCTCATTACCATGAAGTTAGCTTGAGTTTAATCGCTGGAATCCGCTCTGGTCGCTCAGTTCTCTTCGCCCCTGGCGAATCCGCTCTGGTTGCCCAGTCAGCTCACCCTCCATAGAGAAATAATGATTTCTGGCGCTCAGGTAGCGTAGGTCGCTCTTGGTGTACCGCAGCATTAAACATCTTGAAACGGTAGTCAGTCTACATGTACCTGCACATTTATGCTGTGAATGGACTTCCTATTCACATAATCGGCTTCATTATGTGAGGGAGTCGTGATGGGAATGTGTGTGCCCAATCACACTGGGAAATCCTAAAAGAGTAACATTACTAATCCCAGTCTGAGGTTGCAGCACAATGTCATTAACAGAATATAATTTAACAGATCTCTACATCATTCACCTGCAATCCTGTGGAACTTCTTGATGGCTCTGACAGGTTTATGTAAAAAAAAAATCAACACACAAATATAGGTAAAAACCGTTTCAGGGCAAGGCACACTTTTCTGACTGCCCTGCATACAGTTGCCTTGCTTAAATGCTCTGCATCTCCAACATTGTATAAAACTTCCATTCCCAAAGAAACGCAGTGCAACATATCTGCTGGGATGTGAGAGCATGACTGTGGTTGGTAATGTTGCCAATGTAAGGATTAGGTTGTGTTTGTAAATGGACTGATGTGAAACGGTACCGCTCAAAAAGAAAATTGTCTGGAAATGCTAAAACGTCAATGCATGATCTGATAACCATCTCCTGACGAATATTTAATTCTCTGCGCAATAATGCTACATCTTCATCCACGGGATTGTTGACAAAAGGACATGCCATGTTCGTGGAAAAAGTCGCCTCTTACTTGGCGCCATTTTTGCCTCCTTTCATATCAATGCGTTCAGCCACCTGCCGATAACTGCACCTGTTACGGTGTTTACTGCTCGGAAGCAGGGGACTGCTCGGTCTGCACAGTTTACATAGCCCGTAGTGATACGAAGGTAGAGAGAAATAGCACCAAGCGATTGTGAGGTCTGACTTTTTCTGGAGAACGATTTTGTGATGCAAATGTATTACTCTTTTGAACGCATATTGTTTTGAGAAGCAAGACGCTTTATTTTTGCGACCCCAGCCAACTAGCCGGACTACCTTCGTCAACACCAAAACGAGGCTGGAACTCGGCTCACAGGACGCAGCAGGGGGTAAGTCGATGTTCATAAGTGATATTGCTAATATGGGATGTCATACAGCTTCATGTCAAAAGAGGCGAACTATCCCTTTAAGCACACAAGAGATGAGATTTGTGTATGTAATTTGCAGTTTATTAACAATATAAAAAATGTAAAACACAACTTAGTCACAATTTTTCGACAAACAACCATTTTTACATGAATGAAAATGCACACACATTCACTCACACTCACACACACAGTCACTCACTGACACAGTTACTCACTCACAAAGGTATCTCTTGGGAAAGCAGTGCTGGATTCAGCTGGCTCTGGCTCTTCTGGCTCACCATCATCCTCGTCAGAAGCAGAGGTCTCTATGTCCTCCCTCGATGACACTGCATTGTATAGAAATCAAAGTGTAATCAAAATAAAAATGCAACCCGTTAAAAAAACAACAACATACATTACCAGTAACTAACATTTCAAAATATCTAAAACTTAACTTAAAATACTGAAATGAGCGTGTGACTGCTTCTGTAGATGCTCTGACCTGTTAATGATGGGCTGGGCTCTGCCTGACGTTCACTCTCCTGACTAGTCCTAGGATGGGAGCTGCCAGAACTGCAGATGCCAGAGCTGAGTTCTGACTGTCTGTCTGTCTGATCTTTTCCTGATTTGCTTCTTTTGACAAAGAAGTCATATATCCTGTCACCCTCTCTTTTCATTCTTAACTGACCCTATGAAAAAAATAAGCCAGTCTTGTAGCATCACTTAAAATCACACAATGTTATTAAATTCCACTTCCAGTCTAAAAAATGTCAGGGCAAATAGACCATTGTAGATGTAAGTTTAATATTCAAACTTTTCAGCAAATTGACTGTCTAGCATCTTCAAGTTACATTTCATTTAAAGGGATAGTTCATCTCTTTTGACATGAAGCTGTATGATATCCCATATTAGCAATATCATTCATTAAATTTGACTTACCCTGCTGCATCCTGTGAGCCGAGTTCCAGCCTCGTTTTGGCATTGACGAAGGTAGTCCGGCTAGTTGGCTGGGGCTTAAAAAGTAAAGCGTCTTGCTTCTAAAAACAATATGCGTTCAAAAGAGTAAAACATTTGCATCACAAAATCGTTCATCCAGAAAAAGTCAGACCTCACAATCGCTTGGTGCCATTTCTCTCTACCTTCGTATCACTACGGCTATGTAAACCGTGCAGACGAAGTGCAGACCGAGCAGTCCCCTGCTTCCGAGCAGTAAACACCGTAACAGGTGCAGCTATCGGCAGGTGGCTGAACGCATTGATATGAAGAGAAGCAAAAAAAGCGCCAAGTAATATTATATGTGCCTAATATTTATGTGCCTTTGACTTTTATGTGTGTGGGTTTTGACTACCTCTGACGATAAACTACTTGTATCTCCATTTTTACATCTCAGCATGTTTTCTGTTACCAGTTGTTCGTAGCTGAGTTGAGCCGGGTCATAACAACCAGTTTGTTCTTTAGTTAATTGATTAAAAAGCCTTTTTCCTATTGTCCTCATCACCTGCACATTTGCAAAATGAATCTGTTATAAACCGTTATCTTAGTTTAAAATAAACCAGCAAAACCTTTTCGTTTCTTGTTCACCTCATCTTCCTCAGTGAGGAACCGCTTGGTCACATCTCGACACTCTTTCTGACCAACGTTTCTGACAAAGTACTTGATAAGCAGCTGATGATCTTTAGCTTCTAGTTTTAAGCTCTTTGTCACTTGGTCAGGGTATAATTTTTGATCAGAGTGTGAACTGCAGGCCAGGCCAGAATTCAGGCCAGGCCCAGGCCTCTGGAGCAGCCCAGTTTTCCAGCCAGGCTACCTACACTCCACCATCCAGATCAGGCCCAGGCCTCTGGAGCAGCCCAGTTTTCCAGTCAGGCTATATACACTCCACCATCCAGGCCAGGCCCAGGCCTATGGAGCAGAAATCAGAATCAGAATCAGAAAAGGTTTTATTGCCAAGTAATTTTTACATCACGAGGAATTTGGCCTGGTCTGTTTGGTGCCATAAGAACAAAAAATATAATAATAATAGAATAAAGTAATAAATGTAAAAAAATTAAAAAATGAAAAAATATGTACAAAGTATTTGTAAGAAGAGTGCGTTAATGCGGTGGCAGCAGCGTACCAGATGGTGATGGATGAGGTGAGGATGGACTCGATGATGGAGGTGTAGAAGTGCACCATCATCGTCTTTGGCAGGTTGAATTTCTTCAGCTGCCACAGGAAGTACATCCTCTGTTGGGCTTTCTTGGTCAGGGAGCTGATGTTCAGCTCCCACTTGAGGTCCTGGGAAATGATGCTGCCCGGGAAGCGGAAGGACTCCACAGTGTCGACTGGGAAGTCTGTCAGGGTGATGGGGGTGAGTGGGGCTGGGCTCTTCCTGTAATCCACCTCCACTGTCTTAACAGCGTTGAGCTCCAGATTGTACAGTCCACACCAGGTCACCAGATGGTCAATCTCCCGCCTGTAGGCAGACTCATCCCCACCAGAGATGAGTCCAATGAGGGTGGTGTCGTCCGTGAACTTCAGGAGTTTGACAGACTGGTGACTGGAGGAGCAGCTGTTTGTGTACAGGGAGAAGAGCAGAGGGGAAAGAACACAGCCTTGAGGGGAACCGGTGCTGATGGTCCGGGAGTCTGAGACCTGTTTTCCCAGCCTCACGTGCTGCCTCCTGTCAGACAGGAAGTCTGTGATCCACCTGCAGGTGGAGTCAGGCACGTTCAGCTGGGAGAGCTTGTCCTGTAGCAGAGCCCGGGATGATTGTCTTGAAGGCAGAGCTGAAATGGTGGGCTGGGGTTGGGGTATGGTGTCACGGAGGATGGTGTCAGGGCTGTCCCATTGTCTCTCGAAACGACAGTAAAACTCGTTCAGGCTGTTGGCAAGGTCAAGATTGTCCAGGGAGAGGGGGGTTTTCGGCTTGTAGTTAGTAAGATGCCTGAGTCCTCTCCAGACAGAAGCAGAGTCGTTGGCTGAGAACTGAGGCTTATCGTTGTTGTACCTCACTGTGGTGCGTGATGGTACACAACTGTCCTCACAGCAGCCCAGTTTTCCAGCCAGGCTACCTACACTCCACCATCCAGGCCAGGCCCAGGCCTCTGGAGCAGCCCAGTTTTCCAGCCAGGCTACCTACACTCCGCCATCCAGGCCAGGCCCAGGCCTATGGAGCAGTCCTGCTTACGAGCTAAGCTACCTTCACTCAAGCCAGGTTCTGGCCCTAACAGCAATCCAACATCAGGTTAGCTCGTTTTTTTAAGCTTGCTTACTCAGTGAATAGATTGCTACAATGACATTGAAACAAATTCAGGTGGAGTTAAATTAAATAGGCTATTAGTATTGTTAGATTTGGTTCTTTAATTGGAAGCTCAAGAACGGACCGGAGTAATTCAAGTGAAAATGAAGTGTTTATTTGTAGTCACACGTCAAAGCATATCAGCGCTGGGCTCAGTGGAACAGAGTTCCCGCAGGAAGTCCGTCAGACTGCACCTCGACTTCCGGTTGTCATTTGTATTTATAGCCTCATAGGTTGGACTCACACTCGACCGTGTATGATTGGACATGAGTAGGTTCAACATGCTTTGTCATATTCTCTGGATCAGCCCAAAAAAATGTGTGTGTGTGAATCTGCCCTTGCTTTCCCAGGCTTTCCCAATTGTTTTGTCTTCCTATTCCTGGATCACTTTAGGTCATCATGGAAAAGTACTGAGACATTCCTAATGTCTAAGAACAAAGCCAATTTTTACAATCCCCCTTTTGAAGTGATTTTATCATTTCAACTAATTCAGTCAAATAACTGAGGTAGGAATGTAATCTTCTGTATTGTGTTACATCTGTTTTGGCAGTAGCAAGTTTTTAGCAGCCCCCCCAAACTGCAAGTGCCCCTTACCTTTTGAGATGTACCACAACCAGATAGGAGATTTCCGCCATCTCCATTTTGAAGTGACTTCATGTGTTATTATGTAAGCTTATGTGTAAGCTGTTCTTCTTTGCAATTACAGCAGCAAGCAAGTCTTCATTGCACAGGCATGTGGAAATAGTAAAAATAATTCTAAAGCTTTAGCTAAAATTTCTATTTCAGGACTATTCCATCATTTTACTCGGAACAGAAACTCTTTCCGAGAGGGTTAAAACCTTCATAAGTCACTGATTATAACTCTGCAAATGAGCACATTTAGAAAACAATTCTAATGCGTTAGCAAAAAACCTTCTATATCAGGAGTATTGATCAAGATCAGGCTCGGACTGGCAATCTGTGCGACCGGGCAAATGCCCGGTGGGCCGGTCCACATCTGGGCCGGTGGCCTCCGATTTTTTATTTTATTTTTTTTAAATATCCGATTTTTAAATGTATTTATCTAGTCTACATTTGCTAGCAGCCCGTTAATGGCCATGTGGCTCGTAATGTATTGTATACATTTTTTTTGGGGTGGGTGCACAGACCTTGCCTCTTCAGGACAAATTCAGAAGCAGGTGCGTGTTATGATTGCGCCCCCTGCCCCCATCCCTCAAGTGGATCTGTCCATACCGCCATTACAGGATCTCCGCGGATCCTTAAAAAGTATTAAAAAGTCTTAAATAAAAAATACGTTTTTTCAAGGTCTTAAAATGTCTTAAATTTCGCCGATTTTCGAAGAGTGGCATTAAATTTCATCTGGGCGGAATGAAAGAAAGATATGTCTGGAGAGACGATTTTCTATCACTCTGTGCACAATATGGCGACCGTTGACGTTCGAGCTTTTGTGTGTGCGCCAGTACTTCCGGTGATTTGACAGCTAGCGCGTCAGGTTAGGGCCAGTGGCCGTAAACAAAGGTTAACTTATAGCCGAGAAGAAAGATGATAATATAACCAGGGCTCTCAAGTTTTCAAGTTTGCTTGGAGTGAGATTCGGGCGGGGCAGGGGCCGGGCCATGTGCGTGGGGGGGTTTCTTTCGGGTTTTTTTTGGGGGGGGGGGGGTCCCTTGCAGTATCCCATCGCCATAAACTAGCTACTTAAAGAACAAAGAAATTGTTTTATTTATACCAAAATCACAAATCTTCACTTTTACACTAAATTCTGCTATATTTTAAAATAAATTGTTTTAGGTATGCAAAGTCTTAACAAACAAAAAAACAGACAAATTAAATTAAGAAAAACAAACATAACCCCAAATGGGCCCCTTGAGCAGTCCCTCTGCGTGTGTGTTTGTTTATCAGTGTTGTTGTAAGTGTTTGTGGCAGATTTTGATGCTTGATGACTAATATTGGGGGCTCCCATTTAAAGCACTGTGGCTCAATGTCAGCCATTTTCACAGTCATGATGGATGACAGTTCCATTCAGAACCAACGTGTT
This sequence comes from Odontesthes bonariensis, assembly GCF_027942865.1. Taxonomy (NCBI): domain Eukaryota; kingdom Metazoa; phylum Chordata; class Actinopteri; order Atheriniformes; family Atherinopsidae; genus Odontesthes; species Odontesthes bonariensis. The sequence goes on from NC_134527.1 coordinate 25,716,662, forward strand.
CCTGGTCTTGGTTTTATTGAGCCCCACCATGGAAAAAACCCTCTCTGCATCAGCATTTCAGTGCGGCAGAACTAATACCAGTTTGGCAATTGTAGATAGCCTTATTGGGAATCTGTTCATACCAGTCACCTTTGAAAAAAATTAACCACGGAAGCCTAATTACACTCCTACATTTTTTCATTTTTCATTAAGTTGCTCATGTCAAAGGATGTGTGCTGAATATTTAGGTCTACTACTCCAACGAACACTTTAATCGGCAGGTATTGGTCTTTTACAAGGAGTAGGAAAACTATAGTAACTAATTTAAAAGATTCAAATAAATGAAGATATGACCTGCTGATGATCCTGACGGTTCTCTTCCACCTCCAGCTCGTCTATAACTTCTGCACGCATTCAGAGCATAAGGCTATGTCCGCTGTGCATTCATGGGACGCGTGCTTGCAGCTGAAAGCTATTTCACAAGAAATTCTGTTTTCTGATTGGCTGAGAAATTCTATTTTGTGATTTGCCGATGGGTTGCTAAATCAAGACAGCTGTACCAGAGCTATAGTTCTGAGCTGTACGAGCGCACAGTAACCTGCCATTGACTCGTTTATAGTATCGGCCATTAGAATTTCTGTGCGACGAAGTTGATCATTTCTCAGCGTGAGAAATGGCATGTGTGGCGTGTGAGCGTGTGAACTTGTTGAAATGCGTGTGTCTCACGCTCATTGCGTGAGACTTGAGAGCCCTGATATAACATAGCTAAAAAGACTAGCTTTCTTCGGTAGCCTGATGCTTACCGATTTAGCAAGCCTAGCAGCCTCGTTGCTAATGCTAGCCGCCATAACGTTACCAACCATACCTGACGTCAAGGAGTTGGCTGAGCAGGGGCAAGATTATGGAGGGGCTGGCAGAGTTAACTTCATAATGGGTGAGTGCAGGTTTCATTCACTTGTTTTCATTCTCTTTCACAGGATTGATTCACTTCATTGGTTTATCCGATTGCTGGCCGCCGAGCCATTATGTGTCTGGGTTTGTGTAGGTTACTGATCATGGTTGTTAGCAGTCGATAGTCAGGTTGTGTGATGTGTGTGTGAGTGTGTATTTTTTCTATGGGTACATGCCATTGACTGTATGAGCGGTCTGTGCTCGTTTTTTATTTTTATTTAATGAGATTGGAGATACTAATTAATACTGAGGGGAGGGGGGGGCTGGTCCCGGGGAAAATTGCCAGGGCCGATTTTTTTTTCCCAGTCCGACCCTGATCAAGATTCTAGAAATAGAGACTCTTTTCTAGTAAGTTTAAAACCTTCCTCACTCAACTGATAATAACTCCGCAAATGAGCACATTTCTTAATAGATTATACGTAGAAAATAATATTTTGCTATATGTATTGTGTGTATGTGGCCCCCGAACCCATCCTCTGTGTGGACTCTTTGTTCATAATGGCCTAAAACTCTACGTGGTTCACAAGGCCTTGCTCCCCCATAAGTACCATCACAACACACAACACTGATTAATCAAAAATTATCACATAATTTCTAAACTAATGACTCTCAACCATTGCTTAAGGCGATTAACATTACCAGCAGGCTCGTCCCCCGTTTGCAGCGAATAGGAGCGAAAACCCGATGGCTGAACCGGGAAAAAATTCTCCTATGGCCCCATTTCCACTTGGCGACCGACCAACTCATTACCGTTCAAAGTCTAAGGTCCCGCTCCAAACAGCCGAGTCACCCCACTGGCAATGGTCATACTAATGATTGGTTGATTTATACCCACAAAATGATTAATCAGCTTAATGATTACATGAAATACAACAGATGAACAAATATCATTTTTTTATGATGTCCACGTGACGAGTCGTGTGGTCTCTTCTGGTCCAATCCTGTCACTGCTTGGTGCTCGTTTCTCCTCTTGGCTGAACGTCTGTTCAGCATTCTGATCCGGAACTAATCTCGGAAGGAGAGGTCACCAGTACGTCGCTTCCCTGAGGGATCTTTACCATCCCTCTCCCTAACTAATTTTCTTTTGGGATAATTTTGTTGTGAGGTTTTTCACCATCATCTTGGCATGATGGGCAAAGCCTCCCAGAACTCAAGCTTATAAGTCCTCCGGCCGTACGTCCTGTAGTGGTTCTGAATCTGTGGAATAATATTAGCAAATCTCGCAGTGCAGTAGTGCAAAATGTAATTTGCACTGTATTTTTATACTTAGGGCATCTCTCTTTGAAAGGTTCAATCCTAATGCCCAATTCATCATTTATTTATTTTTTTATATGAAACCCAAACCAAAACAAAAACAAAAGAAAATCAAATCAAATCAAAGAAATCATAAAATAAACATAAACCAAAACAAAACAACTGGCCAGTTGGTATAACCTTTGCTTTTAGGAACCAGAATAGTCATCAAGCTGCTGTGCAGCCCTAATGAGAAATCCAGTACCATCACCTTATTTTGGTGTGAAAAAAACTTCAAATCATTTAGAGAACACATCAACACAGAGACAACATCAACACAGTTGGTATAATCCTTGTTTTTAGGACAATACGAGAATTCTCACCAAGTTGCTGTCCAGCATTCATGAGAACTTCTGTATTATCCACTTATTCTGCTGTGGAAATATCGTCAGACAGTTTTGGGATCATGACAACACACAAACAACATTCAACACCAGACACCACAGGTTAGGACAACAGATGACAACAGATGACAAACATATATCGCATTTCTGGGTTTGCTCAAGCAAACCTCATGTTTTCATTGGGGCCTAAGTATACAAACAGTGGTCTTCATATTCTGAGTATGATTCCATGTCTTCCTCTTCCAGGTCCGGGAAGTCTTAATGCAAAAGAAGACACAAACACACACAGAATTTTTGGGAAAATTTGAGAAGTTTTAGTAAACCATGATTAATTGTTAATTAATTGCCGAACTGCTCCACTGCAGTTTCTCCTCCTGTGTTTTTCTTTGCTGCAGGATAGAAATGTTTGTGGTTAGATCTCATCTTGGGAGCAGCACAGCATCAAGAAAGCAGACATTTCTTTTCAATGACTAACTGATTAACTTGTTTAGGATAAATATTGTCTGTCCTCTCTTAATTCAGGTCAGAGCGTTAAAAATAAAATTTCAGCATAATCTGCTTAATTCTCACTTGTTAGTTAGTAATAATGTTGTTTAATTCTTACCAGTGGCTGTGTTTTGTGATGCTGAGCCGTCCACAGACAGTTCAGGATCAGCAATAAGTTTTTTCTAATTGAATCAGAAACACCGCTTGTGGTACCAATGGTGTAACATCAGGGCTGTTTCTAACATCACATGATACCATAACATGTTTCCATACAGATATTAAAAACATAGGTTCATTTTATTTCTTTATTTATCCTAATTCATCCTTTATTTTTTCTTTGAGGATCACGTTGTGGCCCTGTGCTCCTGAGTTTCCTTCCAGTATGTGTGGCGTGTGTGTGTGTGCGTGGCTGTATATGTGAGTGTGCATGTGTCTGTATGTGGCCTTGGGTTTCACTGCTTTGTTTTATCTGAACGCTCTTTGTTCCACATTTTCTTGGATGAGAAGTGCTATATAAATAACGTCTGATTGATTGATCGATTTAGTGCACTAGATTAAAAACTTTCTGGTCATCTCTAATGGAACGTCTTCCGATGAACCAAAACACCTGATTTACACTGTTCTCACAGAACATTTCATTAATCCCATTCATATCAGTTTTCTTTCAACCACATGTTATGACTAAGCACAGTTCGAATTTCCATCACGCCACCCATTGGCGTCCTCCCCCCCCCCCCCCCCTCAGGTAGCCCTTGTCCCCCAAGCCGTTAGTGCCCCCTTTGGGATCTCCCCAGCCCCCACTCACCATGGCCATCGCTTGGTAACCGAACCTTGTTTCACACATTCACACAAGTCCTCATACTGTCGTAAAAAAGGGTATGGACAGGGTATTTTCTCCCCGTCCAGGCCTCATGTGGGACAACCTGAAAACATTCACAGTCATATATTATATATCATATAAAATAGTAGGTTAAATAATGCATAACAGTGTTTCCCGCAGGAAATTGCTTAGTCAAGGTGGTGAGTCGTTGGCCGGGGGGGGGGGGGGGGGGGGTACTTGGAATGGGGGGGGGGGACTGTTAGAGCAATAACGAAGCTGTTTAAGAGCTGTAACACTTTTTTATTTACATTATTAACTATTTACATTAACAACCAGTAGGTGTCGCAATTCAATGTTATCAATGCTGTCTTTTAATGTCTGAGCCTGGCAAAGCATTGTTACTTCGGTTTAAAAAAAAAAAAAAAATAATAATTTTTTTTTTTTTGGGAACGTTGGCAAGGCGGCAGTGCGAGTTTGCTAAGGCGGCCGCCTTGACTATAATGCGCTGCGGGAAACACTGCATAATATAATGCATAAAAGGGAATTGCTTTAGCCAAAGTTAAAGGGGAACTCCGGGGCATTTGAAGCGCATTTCCATTGCTAGAGGTTGTCAAATACTGATAGTAGGACACAGACAGGTGCAAATCTGCGCTCCCTGTGTGGAGATCGCGCTGTTCGCGCAATATTACTGGGCATGTATTGTTGTAATGTTTTAAATACTTGAACGCAGTTTTTCTAGAGAAGATAATTGTTTTGTATATGTGATTATCGTCCATCGACTCTTTTGGGCTTTCACATGCGCGAGCGTACAACTAACCGGTGAGTTACATGCTGTTTATAAAGTTGTTTTGTAACGTCCCCATGCCAGTAATGTGAGAACCATGCATATGGTTTTGATGGTAAGGCTTGTGACTTTATTGTCGGATGGTTTATAAAGTGGTGTGACGTTTCTGCAGTGTGCAAGTTGTTGTTTTACGTGGAAGGGTTAGCGCTTGCCCCTAGCCACCACGTATTAGCCTCGCATGACAGGCTGCGCGAACAGCGCGATCTCCACACAGGGAGCGCAGATTTGCACCTGTCTGTGTCCTACTATCATTATTTGACAACCTCTAGCAATGGAATTGCGCTTCAAATGCCCCGGAGTTCCCCTTTAAGTCTGTGTCTGCATAGATTTTATTTTGGCTCACTAAGCTGCCCTGTGCTCACTGTTTTTAAATGCGCCATAAAAACAAACCTTGACTTGTCTTGTTATGGCTCAGTCTTTGCTGCAGCTGTCCTTCTGTTATTCTCCTAATGGCCTATTTCTTTTAAACCTCTTTGCTTCTTTGTAAAGAGAGCATATTAATTGTTTCTTAGATCTGCTGCAGTTAAATAGTTAAATGATTTAAAACTATTTAGAGCAGCTAAAATTTTAAAGTCACATTAATATCTCCTAATAACAATAAAGGCTAACCTTTAATAACTTTAAGATGATATCAAGTTGTTTGACATCTGACTGTCTGGCCGTGATATTAAATCCTAAATCCTGGTTGTTTAATCTATGTCATATGGTCTGACTGTCTGATGTCAGTCCTGCTTCAGGTGGAAATCATAAAGTTTCAATTTGTAGAACATTTTTTCAGATGGTTTTTGAATTAAAGGAGCAAATATCCTAAACACTCTGCTTGTGTATTTGACTTTAGCTCTTTAAGAGAGCTGCTAAATCTTATTTCAGCAACAATTTGTATGAATGTTTCAAACACTGTTCTTCCTGGATTTATTTTGGACATTTTATTGTTTCTTATCTCATCATTGCGATTTTTGCATTGTAAAGCTGTTTTCAGTTTATCTACATACTTTGGTGTCTCTCCCAATCATATGCATGTTAAAATAGATGGATGAATTAATACTAATTGCTCTAGTACAAAACTAAACCCCCATTATAATCATTATATCATTATAAACTCAGGCCAATGATCACTCAGAGTCTGTTTGGATTGTTCTCACTCTCAGGGCTGAATGAGAGAAAAAAAGAAGCAAGGTTGAGAAAAGACAATCTTAGGGTGTGCGCATTTATGACAAAGAGAACAACTATAAACTTAAATTGGGAATATTATGGCTCAAAAAGCGTTTGAAGCTTTTCATTATTCATTATTCATTATTTCCTATGATGCTGCTGCACAGCTGATCTTTAGTTAGAAACCTCAGGCCTCGCCTCCAAATCTGTTGATTTTTTTTTTCTTTTTCTCTTATAGGTCTCTTATTAGTGCGTTGATGCTGAAAAAAATTATTAACTTTTGTCAATGAACTTTGGGATCAAATATATCATAAACGTTTTCCTTCTGTATTATGCATTTGCTTGATTCTTACTCTCTCATTTGTTTTGAAAACATTTTGAACACACACACTCAGCCTCAGTGGAGCAAACTCGCACACTCTTTTTTTCTGCATTTCTCCAGTCCAATTTACAAATGTATCTGTCCCTCGTTTTTCTTCTTACCTCGGGACCATTTTCTGCCATCTATTCAAGGTGTTAACTAATACCAACTCTAATGAGCCAGGTTTACACTTTTTCCAGTCGTTGATCAATTTCTGTGACATATTCAAATGTTATACACGTGTCCTTCAGAGTGGATGAAATGGCGCAATGCCCGAATTCTGGAGCCGGTCAAGAAACTTCTACGCAGAACCTCTGTTCTGTGCGCTTGATCGCTGGGGGTTCACCCACTCCAATCATTCGTTTTATTTCAACGCTCTGTGTCACACCCTAAAATACTGTTCCCCCTTTTTATCTATACCAATGCCCCCATTTTGAAACAGAAACCACTTGAGATCTGCGTGATATGAGCAGTAAAATATCAATCAAGCAGGAACCCACCCCACAGTTTCAAGAAAAAAACAAACCTGTCCCTGTGTCCTTATGCCTAATTTTTTAGCCGACCCACCACATATGGGAATTAATGACCCTTCGCGCCCGTTTTTTTCAATCTGTCCCAACACCCGTCAGGGAGAGAAAACCTTCCGTCACGGAAACCGCTTAAATTTATTTTTTAGCCGACCCACCACATATGGGAATTAATGACCTTTCGTCACACGGAGCTCTTCGCGCATGGAAACCTCTCAATTTAGAAGACAATTCCCCCCATGAGATAATCATTTATAAAATGAATTTATTTTGTCTTTTATTTGTTCGAATTAAATTGTCAGGACACTTATTTACTTTCCCTATGTGAGACTATGTGTTTATACTTTACATATCAGCATTCAATGTGACCAACAGACAGTAAATTCATACTTGGATTTTTAATGATCAGAGGACATCTTAATTCAGACAACTTAATTTAGCTTGACCAATGTGCAGAAATTTCACATATATACAAGAGGTTTTCTGCTCACCTTATGTTCGGGCCCCTCGAATTGTCTGAACAAAGGGTCCCCCCTCGATCACCTCCAGCAGTCCTACCTCGGACAGGTCTCTGAGTCAGCCACATCAGGTCACGGCACCAATTGTTAGATCGATTCTTTCAATGGCAGCTCAAGAACAAGCCGGAGGAATCTCAAGTTAAATAAAGTGTTTATTGGTAGTCACACGTCAAAGCATATCAGCGCTGGGCTCAGTGGAACAGAGCTACCACAGGAAATCCGTCAGACTGAGCCTCGATTTCCGGGTATCATTTTCATTTATAGCCTCATAGGTTGGACTCACACTCGACCGAGTATGATTGGACATGAGTAGGTTCAACATGCTTCATCATATTCTCTGGATCAGCCAAAACAATGTGTGTGTGTGAATCTGCCCTTGCTTTCCCAGGCTAATTGTTTTGTCTTCCCATTGCTGGATCACTTTAGGTCATCATGGAAAAGTACAGAGACTATTTCATTTATAATGTCTAACGGTGCGTTCACACCAAACGCGATGCGAATATTCGCACCGCCTTCATCGCGCGATCGTTGCCGCAGGTGTAAATTAAATTCCATCGCCTCAAACGCCTCTTTCGCGCGAGTAAAAAACGAGTGAATAGCTCAAGGGGCTATCCATGGCTGATCGCGTCCTTGTTGCAATTACCGTCACGGCCGATAAAATAATAATAATATATTTTTCAAAATAAAATTAGGACGGCCCCGGCCCAAATATATGCGTCGGCCCACCGGGCATTGCCCGGTAAGCCCTATAGCCAGTCCATGCCTGGTTATAAGCTACTATGCGAGTGCGAGCCACCAATTAAAGCTTGAGGAGCCGCGCAATGAGTATCTCTGCTCTAGATGGTATTTCTTTGGCTTCTAGTACTACAGTCAGGAACCTTGGAGTTATTTTTTACCAGCATTTATCATTTGACGCACAGATGCAGGTTTCTAGGACTGCCTTCTTTCACCTTCGTAATATTGCTTAAATCTCACAGTGATGCAGAAAAACTAGTCCAAGAATTTATTACTTCAAGATTGGACTATTGTAATTCTTTATTATTGGGCTGTCCTGCAAATTCTCTGAAAAGCCTTCAGCTGATCCAAAAGGCTGCAGCTAGAATTCTGATGAGATCTAACAAGAGAGATCATATTTCTCCAGTTTTAGCTTCTCTTCATTGGCTCCCTGTTAAATTCAGAATAGAATTTAAGATTCTTCTCCTCACATAAAAAGCTCTTAATGACCAAGCTCCATTATATCTTAAAGATCTCACTTTTAGATATTTTCCCAACAGAGCACTTCGCTCCTAAACTGCAGGTTTACTTGAGGTTCACAGTTTCTAAAAGTAGAATGGGAGGCAGAGCCTTCAGTTATCAGGCCCCTCTCTTGTGGAACAAGCTGCCAGTAAATGTCCGGGAAGCAGACACCCTTTCCACTTTTAAGACCAGGCTTAAAACTTTCCTTTTTGATAAAGCTTATAGTTAGGGATGGCTCAGGTAATCCTGAAACATCCCATAGTTAAGCTGCTATATGCCTAGACTGCTGGGGAGCCTCTTATGTCACACCTTTCCTCACTTTGCTCTCTTTTTCCCCCCGTTTAATTTCTCAAATGAGATCATATACATTTGGCATTATTGTGGTCATTAACTTGTGTTAATGTCTAGGATACCAACAGGTATCCTTTGAATGGTGTTACGGTGTTTGTTGTCCCCTCTTTTCTGTCTTCTCAAAACCCATGGTCGAGGCAGATGGCCAGAGTCTGTTAAAAGCGAGTCCTCTCCACAGTTGCCTCATACATGCTCAGGACAGGAGATTGGGCTGAAGAGAAGTTTCGGTGCAATCTGTTGATTTCCTTAGCAAGGAAATTGTTTTTGAATTGGCTCTGTATGTATGAATTGGCTACATTTTGAAATTAATTAACTGGATTTGATTGGATTATGATTACAATGAATTGAACTAATTGGCTTGAATTGGACTATATTATTGAAGTGCCTTGAGATGACAATTGCTATATAAAAAACTGAATTGAATTGAATTGAGGATAAGTGAACACAGGTGAAGGGAGTGGAGCTGATGACTGTAATGGAGAGAGACTGAGGAAACAAGTGAGGAAGTGACAAAACCCTTACAAGAAACAGAATGGAAAAAACAAACACCAAAAGACATCAAAACACCGCGGATTGTGACAGTGTGAGATTGACTATAATTGCCTGCCTTCTTTCTGTGTCCACCTTGACTCTGATGAAGACAAAGTAGGATTGAAATATTAGTTTGCACTATTACAGAATTGTGTAAATATGAGTGAGCTCTTTGGTTCTTTGTTATTAGTTGATTGTTCTTTAGCTGTAAGGCACCCGAGGCGTGCATTCCCAGGCCAGATGGGATATATAATCCCTCCAGTGAGTTCTGCCCCGTGGCCTCCTCCCAGTTGGACGTGCCTGAAAAATCTCCAAAGGGAGGCATCCTAACCAGATGAACCTCAGCTGACTCGTTTCTATTTCGAGGAGCAGCGGCTCTACTCCGAGCTCCCTCCGAATGGTGGAGCTCCTCCCCCTATCTCTAAGGCTGAGCCTAGCCCCCCTCTGAAGGAAACTCATTTCTATGAGGGGCTGTTAGGGACATTATTCTGAATTTGCTGTCACACACTCTACTGAAACGTTCTCATACACACTACTGAAATGCTATTTGTTCTCACGTACACTTATGAAAGCTCTCACGCACATTACTGAAATGCTCTCATGTACACTGCTGAAACGCTCTCACACACTACTGAAATGTTTCCAAATTATTTCAGTGGAAACAGAAGGTGTTTCAGTGGAAACTGAAGGTGTTTCAATAGAAAGGAAAGACGTTGATAAAAAAAAGTGCACGCTTTACGTAGGTTGCGGTGCACTGATGGTGGCTTAGCATCCAGGAGAAAGTTTGAATGAGGTAGCAGAATAACGCAGCTCTGAATAAGAACACGCTGGGCAATTACTGGACATCTGGAGTTTCTTGCTACCTATGAAACCTGCAGTTAAAAAAGATCGAATTTTGATGGGGTACATGGCCCAAAATGTACTTTTATCTCATTGTTTTTCCATTTCAGACATTATTTTCTAATGTAATGTCCAGTGAAGAAGATGTTGAATGTTTTTTTATTAGAGCTTTGCAATGCATTGAAAATCTACAGGGTGGAGATTTTAACAATATTTCTCAGGACAGGCTTTATAGACAACTTGATGATCATACAAGAACTTTATCAACGTTTCTGGCTGCATTGGCAAGATGTGATCCTGATAACCGAGATCTCAGTAACCTACTAGGATCATTGCACAGAAGCTTTGCTTCTTGAATATGAAGCCAGACGGCGATCCAATGCTGTAATCCACAATTTCTTCAACAACCTCAACAGGAAATGTAGGTCGACCCAGATATATTATATCAGCTGAACAGATTTCTCATTGTGTGTCTATAGGGATGACGTGGCAGAGGATATCATCATGTTTTAGAATCAGTCGAAGAACACTTTACCGACACAGATAAAGTCTTGGATAGACTCATTAAGATATGCACTGTTGTCTAATGAGGATCTGGACTGTATTTTGACCAACATTCAGCATAATACACCACATGGGGAAGTTTAAGTTTATGTACAAGGAAGCATGACATCACTTGTATCGAGAGTTCAACGTTGGCGGGTTAGACAGAGTCTTCATCAAGTAGATCCCATTGGCCAATCATTCAGACGTCGACATGCGATACGCCGCAGGGTTTATGATGTTCAGGGACCCAACCAATTATGGTCAGTTAAATGATCTTCTATACAAATAGATGTCAATAAAATACATGTATGTAAAATTAAAATGTCAAAGTTCTTAAAAAATATTCTGATCTCCCAACAGGCATTATGATGGCAACCACAAGCTGGTTAGGTGGCGAATAGTGTTTCATGGCTGCATGGCTGGCTACAGTCGGACTATTGTTTATTTACATTGCTTATCATCAAATTGCTTGTAATTATTCCTGGAGGGAGTTGAGAACTTTGGACTGCCTTTAAGAGTTAGATGTGACCATGGTATGGAAAATATACAGGTTGCCCGTTTTATGTTGGAAAGATGAGGGTTAAATAATGTTATTACAGGTGTTTCAGTACAGAATCAAAGAATTGAAAGACTGTGGGCTGAAAGACTCAATAGAGTTGCTTACCAGACACTTTATTAATATTTTTAACTTCATGGAGGAGCAGGGTTTATTAGACTCACTGAATGACCATCATCTTTTTTGTCAGCACTATGTTTATTTACCCAGAATAGAATGGGCATTAACAGAATTTATCAATCAGTGAAACAACCACGGCCTCTCAACACAAGGTGGGAAGACACTTCTTCAGCTATGGCATAGAGGTGTCATATGTCAGTGATTCTCAACCGGGGGTCCGCGGACCCCTAGTGGTCCGTGGTGAAATTGCAAGGGGTCCGTGAAAAGGGGTCCATGAAAATAAAACAAATCTTTAAAAAGATCCTATGACATTTATTGTTAAAGTTACTGTGTGCCGCTGTTGATACAAAGTTAACAGGATCTGCATCCCTTTCCAATTATGAGCCTCCTAGTGTTTCACTGGGCATACACCATTCATTTCTTAATAATGCTTTTATTGTGAAATATTTGCAGGAAGCTTGTGTGGTAAAACTCGTTAGCTTGCAAGGTTCGAGTTCGCGCTTGAAATGACGCTAATGTAAAAAAAAATAACGGAGATAATAACAGAGACGGACTTTGATGATAAAATAGAAACAAAGAAAAAGAAGAAAAAGAAAAAGACGACTTGACAACATGGAGAGATGGCTCAAATTAAAAGAAAGACCGCTCGCTTCGGACAAAGCGCCACCAGAAAAGAAAAAGAAAACGGACAACAAAAAGAGACTTTATAAAGAGGAATACATCATATTTGGATTTACAGCAACTGATTCGGACCCTCAGCAGCCTCTGTGTTTTTTATGTGGAGAGGTACTCTCAAATCACACCATGAAACCGGCACACATGCAGCGGCATCTGAGCACCAGGCACCCATCGTCAGTGGGCAAGACCGCGGACTTTTTCACGCGGAAATTGTCAGAGTTCAAGGGGGCGCAAAATCACATGCGTGCCGCGAGTCAGACATCAGCAACTTCCCTTCAAGCTTCCTACCAGGTAGCTTTGCTTATCGCCAAAGCTAAAAAGCCATATACAATAGCTGAGGAGCTAATTGCACCAGCTGCAGCTATCCTAGCTGAGACCATGGTGGATAAAAAAGCCGCAGATGCAATCCGATCAGTACCGCTGTCGAACGACACTGTATGCCGCAGGGTGGGTGAAATGGCGGGCGACATTGTCCAGCAGGTGACCGACAAACTTAAAGCTGCAGTCTGCAACTCTTTTTCAAGCATAATGCCTGGAACTGTCCGGGGATTCTGAAAGTAGTACATTAAATACCCCAATACAAAAAAAAATGAGTTCTCTAGGTCCCCTATATGTCCCGCTAGGTCCCTCCAAAGCCAGCAGGTTTGTTTACAAAATTGCAGACCGGACCGGTAAAAGGTAACCAATCAGGTTTACGAGCTGGGCTCTGCTGCCTGTCAATCACCGATTGTGCACGCGCGATACAAGGTAGGCTCGTCCCCACGCTTATTTATCTAGACTATTGAACTTCATTACGGGCTAGTCTACTTACTGTGTCTTCCATGATCGCAAATGACAGGTGAGTTGATGAATGAGGAGTTGTGTGGGCGCATCTGGTGTGCACGTAGACGTGCACGAGTTCTCATGTGTTTTGAAGGGGCGGGACAGGAAGTTGAATAACTTTTTATTTTTCGGTTAAAAAATAAGCATTTCTTGCATTTTGCGACTACGGAGGTCACCGTTTTCAACTTCAAGCGTTCTGATAGATCATGTAAACTCTTAAAATGCCAAAAAGTAGGACTTTACGTATGACAACAACAAATCTTGCAGACTGCAGCTTTAAAACAGCGGGATCTTTTGCTATACAGTTAGACAAGTCTACTGATGTGAGTGGAGAAGCCCAGTTGGTCATGTTTGCTCGTTTCAAAGATGACACGGTCAACGATATAGTTGAACACATCGTCCTCTGCAAGCCGCTACCTGAAAAAACCACGGGTGAGGACATTTTTAATTTGATTGACTGTTTTTTCACGGAGCACGAGTTGGACTGGAAGCAGTGCTCGCACGTATGCACTGACGGGGCGGCGGCCATGACAGGTCGGCACCGCGGACTTGTCGCGCGCATCAGACAGGTGAACCCCGACATCCAAAGCATGCACTGCATAATTCACAGAGAAGCGTTGGCTTCCAAACGCATGAGCCCAGAACTGAACAGTGTTTTGACAGACGCTCTGAAAGTCATAAACTTCATTAAATCTCGACCTCTCAATGCAAGACTGTTCCACAAGCTGTGCGAGGAAACGGGCAGTGACCATCATCAACTGCTCCTACATACAGATGTACGTCGGCTATCGAGGGGAAAAGCACTACAGAGACTATTCGAACTGAGAGAGCAGGTGCATGATTTTCTCTCAGAGCATGGACATCCCCTGGCTGCTAAACTTGAAGACCAGACCTGGTTGGCTCACCTGGCTTACCTCACTGATGTTTTTTGCCATCTGAATGAGTTGAACACAAGCTTGCAAGGTAATGACAAAACTGTTCTTCAGATGTATGATAAAGTTTCAGCATTCATGAAGAAAACTGACCTCTGGTTGAGAAGGTGTGACAAGGGGGATGTCAGTAATTTCCCTCAGCTTAACTCTTGGATAGGTGACATGACACTGAACAAGAAGCAGAACATCCTAAAAACTGTAAAAATGCACCTGGCCAAACTGACAGCTGAGTTTGAATCCTACTTTCCAGACATTGAGGACAAGTCACCTACACTTGACTGGATACGCAGGCCGTTCATGCACAGCTGCATGGATACAGCACCAGAGCAACTCCATGAGAGCCTCATTGACCTGTCTTCAGACAGTGGCTTCAGACTGAAGTTTTCAGAAACCTCACTGACACAGTTTTGGTGCTGTGTGGAGAAGGAGTACCCAGAGCTTGCAAAAGAGGCTCTCTACCACTTGCAGCCATTTGGGTCGACATACTTGTGTGAGGTCACTTTCTCAGCTCTAACACACATAAAGACTAAACAGAGAAACAGACTTCAACTGGAGAGGAGTATCATTACAGCTGTTGCCACTATTCAACCCAGGTTACAGAAACTCATGAGTGGCAGACAAGTCCAAGTGTCTCACTAACTGTTACACAGCGCACCTCACAACACCACACCCAAGTGACACAACAAAAGAAATGAGGATGCTTTGCTTTGATAGCGCGCACACACACACACACCCCATCTGCCTCTACTGATAAAACTAAGACTTAATTCTATGATATTCATTGAGATTTCATACTTATGTATGTTTTTCGTTATAGAGTGCGTAAAAAAATAGTTTTATGACATTCATGTTCCTGAAAGCTACTGTATAAATAATTTTTTTTTTTTTTTTACCATATCTGAAAGTTAAAGTTCAGAAGATGCTGCATAAATGTTTTCTTACATGTGATATTTCTGGAAATGGCATGCTGTTGTGTTACTTATGATTTTTTTGGAAGTTGCTATAGAAAGCTCATATTTGGCTCAAAGAGTGAACAAATGCCAAAATGCAATGTAAAATACAGTTTCTGCTGTTTCCATCAAATCGCACCCCACCCTCCAGATTGGGCGGGGGGTGGGGGGTCCTCGGGGTTGATCAAAAATATGCAGGGGGTCCAGGACCCCAAAAAGGTTGAGAACCACTGTCATATGTAACATAGGAATAAATGCCATTTTTGATGTTAACTATGATGGAAATATTGATCAAAGGCCTTTGCCTGAGCTTCAGAATAATAACAATGGTATAATTCCAGATATTACTGTTACTATCAATGAGGCCACACTTAACCTTATCCATCAAGTAAATCCTCTAGAAAATGGTGGGAACCATGGAATAGATATTTTTTCTTCACTTTTATTTTCTGCAGTGAATATCATGTTTGGTTGTCTTTTTTAAAATTTGTCACAATAAAACATCTGTTCAAAGTATGCTGGTATCCAAAGATTAAAACACTATAAGAAGAGATAAATTGGTACATGGAATATGGAAAGAATAAATCAAGTGCCATGTTCATCCTCAGTTGACTAAACTGAACCTGAAATACCTGATTATCAAAATATTGAAGAAAAATGCTAATTGTCAACCTTTTAAACGCTACCTCAACTGGAATAAAACTCATTATGGGATGATATTCTCGATTAGAACAAGCAGGTTAGAATAATAAAAAAACATGCAATACCCACACAACTAAACATTTAACATGATAAAAAACGCAGTTATGGAAAACAAAAGTTAGATACAAATCCAAATTGAGCATGGCATGTTTATGCCCTGCCAAACCCATGGTTTTTTCCAAAGGCAAAGTCAAACTTCTCCTTGAAAAGTTGGAATGAAGTGTGTAGAGGTAACTTGATGCAGTTAATACAAGTGTTGGCCATAGGAAATATTGATGAAAAGTCATCACCCTCTTTATAAATGAACTGAACAGAAGGAAATGGGGTGGCACCATAGATGCTCCAGTTGCAAATGCCAAGATCTTCAAGTTTGGACGGCCCTCCTTCTAAAAAAAAAAAAAAAAAAAACAATAAACTTAAGTGGCTGTGGGTACAGTAAAAGCACATATACATATCAAAAACCTCTAGAGTAAATAAATATTACACTTTTCTGAAGTTTGCCTTCTAAGTTTAAGTTTGCCTTCGTATTTTTCTTATCAAAACACTGAATAAAGGGTGCTTTGAAAGAAATCAATTTACAGAGCTTTGAAAAAGGATCCTTTTGTTATTGAAGCAAAAAGGTATTGCCTGGCAATAAAATAATCACCCCCCTGATTAAACAAAGCCATTAATATGGAGTCTCTTCCATTGATCCATTGATCAAGTTCAGGTTAAGCATGTTTTACAACTGAAAATTTTTTATGCTGACTTGTAAACTATACTGAATAACTAGGATTTAATTAAAGGTGTTCCAATGAAATATATAACTTTTTTAGGCTGAAAAAACTTTATCTCTTTTATCACACACTAAATATGAATTACCTTCAGCATGCTGGAGATAGTCTCTCCAGAAAGTAACAACCATCTCCTCAGCTGCTCTCTTGTCGCTCCCCTCTGGAGACAGGCGAATGCTGAAGAGATCATCCACCTGGTCAGCTGCCATTGTGCATTGCCGAAAGCAGAACAAGGGGCGAAAGCTGTCTGGATGCCTTTGGCTTTTGTTAAGCACGCCAAGAGTTTTCAATCCTTCACAAAATCTGTGGAAAAAAATTTAAAAAGAAATCATAGATGAAGTAATTCGATTTTTTGTAGACTGCTAGAGTGATGTAACTTTAAAATAATTGTCAAACGTAAACCATGTTGGTAGATGCAAAAAATATCATCCCTGTTCTTATTAACATGTTAGCAGTGAATACCTGTGGAATGGACTTTGAACCCTGTGGATGACCTGAAACATGACAATGTCATGCTCCAGCAGATCCCTGTCTCTTATTGACTGCACAGGCCTCAGACATCCTGCATTAGCCAAATAGTCAAGAAGAGGTACCCCTCGACTTCTCAAGATCCTTAAGGGTAGTACTTTCAGATACCTATCATAAGGAGCAGTAGAATGGCTTGTTATTGACTATTTACTGATCTTCCAACTTATGAGTTAGTTACAAAATTATAAGTAAATTTGTAATCAACCTTTTATATCAACTATTGAATATAAGGCAGAAATATAAGAAAGGCAACTGCAATACTCAAAATAGGCTGAAAAGCTACTCATTAGTTAAAACAGCATAATTTTAGACAGCTCGATAATTTGTGTTCATAAATTCAGTTTAATTTAAAGGTGGGGTAGGGGATCTTTTTCTGGAACATTTTTTTACATATTGCTTGAAATACTCTTCACACCCCCATTGCAACCAATTAATTAAAAGTTTTGACACAAAAATGAAAAGTTTTAGTGGCCTCTAGAACGTACAATCTAGGAAAAACACTATCCAATCATACTGAACGGACCGTTAACAATGATTCGATTCTGATGCCGTCTATCAAACTGCAATCTGCTCCTCCCTCCCCCTCCTTCTCCCTGTGCGCGTACCCTGCTCCGTGAACGAATTACGCGTGCCCAGAAGCTTGGCAGGAAGCTAAACTAGAGCCAGCTTGGCTAGCACCTAGCATTATTAAACGTATAGTTATCATATACTAAATACTAAATACGGCAACGATCGATGCTTTCTGTCAGAACAGCGCTCGTGCACCTTCGTGCTCGTGCGCGTTCATGTACTCTAGAGGCGTGCCTTCGGGGGGAAAGTGAAGAAAAGGGTTGGGACTTTTTACCTGTGTATTTTCAAAATGCAGCTTCGCTGGACTCAAAATCCAGGATCTCCTACCCTACCTTTAATGTCACATTAAAAGCCAACTACTCACTGACCCTTTTCACTTTTTCCAGGAGATCCAAGTCAGATATATCTTCTAGGACTGGTTTTGCTGAACCATCACCCAGAAGAGAGAATATTGTTGATGAGAGGAAATTTGGTGGTGGACCACCATGCACTAAGCTAACTGCTATGGCTCTGCCAGCAATGTAGTACCAATGTAGTACTAAGAGCTGCAAAACAGAGGAATACAAGTACATTCAATTAAAAAAAAAGCCTCCACAACATTAAGTAAATTTGCTATTGTATGACTGCAAATATATTTAAAAAGGAAGTAATTACCTCCACTGTTAAGAGCCAAATTCTTGCTATTTTCTGTTCCCTCAAACTGTTAGGATTTGGTGTTTATGTTTTGTGGGAGGTTTTGTGTTCCGGCTGCAGAGAGGATCTTTGCTAGAGAGTTGGCCAGTTCTGGGTCGTTGCACACCTGGGGCCAATCTGACATCAAGTTGGCTGGTGCTTATAAGGAGAAGAAGGATCACCTCTCGTCGCTGAATGATTAACCCTGATGGTACTCCCAGCCTGAATGTGAACTAAGTATTTTAATAAGAATCTGCCTTGTGAACCTTTTCATGCTGCCTTCTTGTGAACTTTTTCATGTGGATCCTGTTTTTTCCTCCAGACGACCAGAGAGCCCAGTTCGTCCTCAATCCTCCTGGAAAGGCCTAACTCATGTACAGCAGTCCTCAATCTCCTTCACCTACCTGCCCACCCTCCAGTGTGACTCCTCCTGCAAAACCTATCCTCCCAGATCTCGCTCTCACCATTCCTGGATCACCAAGGGAACTATCTGCAGACCCTCCGCATCAAATCCTTTTCCCGGTCCATGTTTCCCCCCTTCAACAATCAATGTAAGCGTATTCAATCAGTTATCAGCTAAGATCCAACTACACTCCTCTAAACAGTCTGCTACCCTCCCTCAGACTAATCAGAAGACTGGTTGTTACTTCACTGTCGTAAACTGTCCACATTGTCCTGTTTTCCGGATTCCTGTCAATCACTGTAAATAAGACATTTAAATCTACTGGTTCTCTGAGTGATTCTGCATGTGGGTCATAAAACTTCAAGGCAACATGAGACAAACATGGAAGAACTGGCAATGGTCTCCATCAGTAGCCTCAATAATTCCCTCCTTGTCCCATCTAAATCAACTAATTTTTCCCCATATCATCTGAGAACTTTACAGAGATCATTGAATTGGGGTCAAAGAATACTCTTCTGAAACCTCGCACGACCCCCTCCGATACAGCTGAGCAATTTTATGTGAAATTTGCACAACTGTTTTGTTCGGGAGCAGGTCGTTTAGGCCATTGGCGTTTAGGCCGCAGTCATTTAGGCCCCCCTGCAGTCGTTTAGGCCAGGCTACCTGAGCAGCTGAAATCTTTATTATTGTACATTCATTATTATGAGATATAAGTCAGCTCTACTGGTCTGTCTGGGTAGCCTACATATCTATGGTAAATATTGGCCATGTTTATTTTGCAGTTATTCATAGGATATAAACATTAAACATTAAAACACACACAAGTGCACGAAAGACGCTTAAGAGAACTGCGAGTTGCTTGGAAATTGGAAGAGGAGATGCAAAACTGCCAACAAACGTTGTGTGAAAATAAACCACATGCACACATTCGTTGGACAATAATGCTGTAGCCTAATCATTTAGAAGCCCGTTTGGCGGTTTGTGAGAATTAAAATAGTGATTTAGGCTATAAGATAAGCATCCGCATTGCCATCAAAAGGGTGACTGATCTGAAACCACCACATTCGTTGGACAATAGGCCTAATTATTAATAATAATTCATTATTTAGAAGCCCGTTTGCGAGATGGGACGTGGTTGATACACGTGAACACAAATTCACTAAATATGTGTTTATTTTACAGTTATTCGTAGGCCTATATATTCTGCTTAAATTGTATTTTATTTGAAATATTACTGTCATACAATTATGTTTGGACGAATAGTAAATTGTTGTTTAGGTTGAGTACAGGGCGTTTGCCCTAAGATGGGACGTGGCCTGGAAAGCAATTGTACACGCCCCAGCTACTGCGGAAATTATGTGATCAGGATTCCAAAAATATTCTCACAAACCACGAATCAAACTGGCTTCTGAATAACAAATTATTAGGTATTAATAATTATTGTCCAACGAATGTGGTGTTTCAGATCAGTCACCCTTTCGATGACAATGCATGCTTATCTTATAAATCACTATTTTAATTCTCACAAACCGTGCGAATCTAACGGGCTTCTAAATAATTACAGCATTATTGTCCAACGAATGTGGCAATGCGGATGCTTACGATGACAATTCGATGCTTATCTTATAAATCACTATTTTAATTCTCACAAGCCGCGCGAATCTAACGGGCTTCTAAATAATTACAGCATTATTGTCCAATGAATGTGGCAATGCGGATGATTATTTCCACAATTTTATGAATTTATAAATCACCATTTATTAAATAAAAAAAACGTTTCCACACTAAAGTTGGTTATTAAATAATTTACCATAGATATGTAGGCTACCCAGACAGACCAGTAGAGCTGACTTATATCTTATAATAACGAATGTACAATAATAAAGATTTCAGCTGCTCAGGTAGCCTGGCCTAAACGACTGCGGCCTAAACGACCTGTATCCGTTTTGTGCTATTCTTGCTTGACAGCTCCAGCAGTATCTCTTGAACAGGCACAACTTCTACACTACATAAAGACAACATAACAAATTAATGTTTAGTGGCATAGCAAAAAGACATGTTCTGTAGACCATTATAATCTGAAGAGAATGCTGTTCTCTTCAACGAACATTATTGTCAACACTTATTTTGAATTCACAATCCAACATTCTTTGAGTGTGTGGTGCTTACTATTGACTTCGTCATCTAAGGACTCATTGGAAATAGTTGCAACAAGTGTTATTATGAAGAATAGTCGTCATCTTGACTGTTGGTTCCAGGGTTGGCATTACTTCTCACAAGGCTCCTTTCATCTTGATCAGTCATGGGAGTTCACTTTGCTTTTCTCCCCCTGATTGTGTTTTTTTTTGTGGCACATCAACTTCAACGCAATCATCATCACTGTTGTTACTGGCTGTAGGATGCTTGAGACTGACATGGTAGTAGCGTGGTCATTTTCTTCATCTGAATCTGAATCTGTCTGAAATAGGTGAAAAAAGACCCAAAAATATTTAAAATTAGTATCTTGAAGAATCAAAACTACACTTACTACATTAAAAGACAGATTGACAGCTTACCAAGAGGGTTTTTGATGGCCTCACATATAATGCTTTGGCTTTATAAAATTTATGGATTAGCATGCCGTTCAGCTCCTGACCTTCCTGAACTCTGGGAGACACCAGCTGCAGAGAACTTGCAGAAAACTAAGACTGCAAAGAAGAAGGGGAAATTTTAAAAGATTTAATTAAAACAATGAAATAAAAAACTATTTATTGGAAAAATCATGAAGTTATACTATGAGAAAAAGATTCCTCCTATCTTTTAGTTTTCATAACATTGTGTGGCTAGTGAGATTGTTTTTTTACTTTCTGAACTTAATGTCTCATAACATTACTGTCTAAACTCAATTTTTTATAACATTGGGCCTCATGCAAGAACATTTTCGTATTTTTATTCTAAATTTCTCTTACTTTTTTCATACGAAGGTCTCGTACGAACACGCCACGTCAGATTCAACAAACGCTCTTAACTTCGGAAAAAGTGTGTAAACGACCTGCGTAAATGATGAATGCCACCCATGTGTATTTAAGTGCATGTGCCAAGGATAGTAAATTTGCATACTCCCCGCCCAAAATTATACCATATAAAGCTACGCTTCCTCTCTCCTGTGCCAGGAAGTGTTGAGTGTTGAGTCATGAGAATGGCATCGAGGCGCAAAAAGAACAACTTTACGGGCTCTGAGATTGAAGTTCTGCTTTCAGAGATCCAAAAAGGAAAATCTTTCATTTTTAGCATGTCAGCAGTGCAATTACGGGACCTGCTAAAGCAAAGAAATGGGAAGTTTTTACGAGTGCTGTTAATTCCATGTCACCTGAAGTTCATAATGTCACCGAAATAAAGAAGAAATGGTTTGATATGAAAATGGCTTAAAAATGCGCTCGATTACTGCAACTAAAGCCGTGCAATCAGTTATGGGAAGCTTTTATTTGGTTGATTTTGTTTTTATTGCGTGACCGGTAACTTATTGGTGATGTCACATCCTGTCAATTCGTGCCTTCTCAGTTGGTCTCCGGGATCGCTAAGTAGCAGTAAGATGACAGAGTGGTTCTGTATATAAGCTGTTGAAATAAGTTAAAAATGCCAAATTGAGACGTTAATATTATTTTGCGCAGGTCACAAGTGTTTGCTCCTTTGTTAGCAAATCTGGGGTCCGTTTCACAAAGGTGGTTCAACAAACTCTGTCTATTCCTGAACTCTGAGTTTTCGGTTCCAGAAATGCTGATTTGAGTGAGGTTAGTCAACTCTGAGTAGTTTCACCTTGAGTTTAGCGCGTGCACCATAACTTTAAGAAGCCAGCATCAATGGAGCCCCAATTTGACGAGTCACCATGGCAACGGGGAAGAGGAGGGGCAACGTTTTTCACCAACCTCGAATTGGAAATCTTAATGCGCTCATACGGCGAGTTTCAACACGTTTTTAGAAATAAGTGCACCGCTGCAGCTACAAAAGCGTAAGTTTAAATGTAGTCCTTTGCAATCACAATAATATTACAGGGGAAAACTGCTTGAATTGTAACCCATTCATTTATTTCATTTAGGTGCAATCCCGCGGGAGAGAAGCGCACTTGGCAGCAGTTTAAGATGAAATATAAAAACATTGTTGAAACACGTGAGACCTCGGCATGGAGGTACCTAATTTTGATCATGTTTTACACTGTAAAGTAAATATTAAGTGGCTATTTCACTGTGCAGTTGTTTTACCCCAACATAATGCTGTTTTCACACACATAAATGTCTGCTCATCTATATCATGTTCTGTTAAATAATTAAGCCTATTTAAACTAACACAGACTTCTACTCAGCCAACAGAAAGAAGGCAGATGCCCGTAAATGGGTGTTGGCCACTGCCAACTCTTACGGAAGGGCAGTGGCTGAAGGAATCCCTGGAGGGAGTCCACCACCAAGACACAAGTGCCTTTATAAAATATAAAAGGCCTATATATATCTTTTTTAAGCCTATTCATACAAATATTTATTTGTCTTTTATGTCTTTTTTTCTTTTGTCTGAACAAAAGTCTGATAGTGCCGCTCAAAAAGATAA
Source organism: Odontesthes bonariensis (assembly GCF_027942865.1). Taxonomy (NCBI): domain Eukaryota; kingdom Metazoa; phylum Chordata; class Actinopteri; order Atheriniformes; family Atherinopsidae; genus Odontesthes; species Odontesthes bonariensis. The sequence continues at coordinate 25,739,725 of NC_134527.1, forward strand.
TTGTCTGGAAAAGCTAAAACATCAATGTGCGGTCTGATAACCATCTCCCGACGAATATTTAATTCTCTGCGCAATAATGCTGCACCTTCATTCACGGGATTGTTGACAAACGGACATGCCATGTTCGTGGAAAAAGTCGCCTCTTACTGTACCTAATTATAAATCGACTTCTAGAAATAGAAGAACTACCTGCTACGCCAAAACTCGCTCTGCTGACTGAATGAATGAAGAAATCAAATGCCGTGTGTGGCTGAAAGAGGCCGGAGACAGAGAGAAACTCAAGGTTTCTTGAGGAAAATCTGGTCCCGACCAGATTAGGTTCAGAGAGTCTGTTACTACGGTAACTGACCGAAAGGTTAAGTTATCTCTCTTTGTGAAACAGGCTAGAGTTACCCCTCTTTCTCGGGTTTGAGTTACCTACCTTTTTGAAACAGAAAATTCAGAGTTTCCCTCATTTCAGGGTTAATAAACTCAGAGTTTTCACTAAACCTACTTTGTGAAACGGACCTCTGGTGTGTGCGTGTAACAGCGTCATGTAGATGATTCGGATACCGTCAGATCCTGACAATGTCATGAGTCCTTGGTAAAATTTTCAAAAAACAACACTGCTCCTGCTGTCAACAGTGACAACTGGTTGGTTGCTGAAGGGAGCAATAAGGACAATTTGCCTTAACAAGATATTTTATGATGATGTTGTGAGTTGTCAGTGTATGTGTTTATATATGTATACACTTGCTTACTTTCTTTCTAATCAAACTACCTGGTTTGTCATTCCTATAAGATGTTTGACTGACTCGTGTACATTACAGAACAAATTCTTATGTTTATTATAATTCTCAAACAATCACTTTGTTAACCGATGTTGAGAAGGAAGGAAGAAAGAAAGAAAGAAAGAAAGAAAGAAAGAAAGAAAGAAAACCTGACATCGTCTGGTATTGGAATCGTATGATTGTCTCGCCAAAGCTATCTCTGATACTTTCTACAACTTGTTTGGTGGTCCCAGGCCTTCTGGAATTCAAAGGCACTGAGGATATGTCCACGTCAGTGCAATCTCAATTTCGTACTTTCCCACTACCACTTCCCATGATGGATCAGGTAGTAAGATAACATCCTTATTCAAATTGTCATACTGTTGTGCCCTAGATCTGAAACAAAATTAATTAAAAACAGACTAATTAATTCACAATACTTTGAAGACACGACAGCAGGATAACATGCAAAATACAAATGCATTATATTACTTCTGTTAGTTCAATCATCACCCTCCACTTAATCTGGCCGTGAACTGGCTATGGGTGCTGCAAAACATTACACGATTTTGTAAAACTTTACGGGCACATATGCATTCACATATTCCTGCCAAGTCAACGATCGCACGTACATCTTGCAATAAATCTTTGTGACCAGAATGGGGATAGAGAAAGGAGTGTACAACAGGAGCTTAAAAAGACATTACGTCGAGCTAAGGTGGAGTACAAGAAAAAGGTGGAGAGACAGCTGGAGAACAATAACACCAAGGAGGTGTGGAGGGGCATGAGGACCATCACTGGATACAGACTGAAGAACTCTGTCTGTAGAAGGTGATGTGGACAGAGCCAATACTTTCAACCATTATTACAACAGGTTTGACAGTGTGGCTTTTCCCTCCTCTGCTGCTGCTCCCTCCACCCCCACCACTACAGCTGCTTCCTCTATACTGCTTCCACTGCCCTGCTGTACTTCCACCTCAATGGCAACCTGCATCGCCAAGCCTCCTCCTCCGCCTGACTGCATCTCTACCTCTGCTGTCACCAACAAGCTTCTTCTGTCCAGCTGTACCTCCACCTCTGCAGCAACTTCCATCGCCTGGTCTCCTGAGCCAAGCTACACCTCCACCTGTGTGGCAGCTTCCACCACCAGGCATCCAGATCCCAGCTGCACATCCACCTCTGCGGCAGCTTCCACTGCCTGGCCTCATCAGCCCAGCTGCACCTCCACCTCTGCGGCAGCTCCCACCACCAGGCATCCAGAGCCCAGCTTCACATCCACCTCTGCGGCAGCTTCCACTGCCTGGCCTCATCAGCCCAGCTGCACCTCCACCTCTGCGGCAGCTCCCACACCAGGCATCCAGAGCCCAGCTGCACATCCACCTCTGCGGCAGCTTCCACTGCCAGGCCTTCTGAACCCAGCTGCACATCCACCTCTGCGGCAACTTCCACCACCAGGCATCCAGAGCCCAGCTGCACATCCACCTCTGCGGCAGCTTCCACTGCCAGGCCTTCTGAACCCAGCTGCACATCCACCTCTGCGGCAGCTTCCACCACCAGGCATCCAGAGCCCAGCTGCACATCCACCTCTGCAGCAGCTTCCACTGCCAGGCATCCTGAGCACAGCTGCATCTCCACATCTGTGGCTGGTCCCACCGCCTGGCCTCCTCGGTCCAGCTGCTCCTCCACCTCTGCAGCAACTCCCACCACTAGCCCTCCTCTGTCCAGCTGCACCCCCACCCCCATCTCTATGGTTGATAGCAACATCACTCCTGTCGCCATCCCTCCGCTACAACCTCTGTGTCTAACTATAGAGGAGGTTGGAGCTGAGCTCAGGAGACTTAAGTCAGGGAGGGCTTCAGGCCCAGATGGAGTCTGTCCAAGGCTTCTGAGGGACTGTGCTGGTCAACTAGCAGTCCCTCTTCAGAGGCTCTTTAATATGAGCATTCAGATGGAAAAAGTCCCGGTGCTGTGGAAAACTTCTTGTCTCATACCAGTGCCCAAATTAGGGCAACCAGTGGAGCTGAATGACTACAGACCGGTGGCTTTGACATCTCATATCATGAAGACCTTGGAGAGACTCATTGTTCGTCGCATGAGATTGCAGGTTGCTGAGGCTCTTGACCCCCTCCAGTTTGCCTACCAGAAACGCATAGGAGTGGAAGAGGCGATTCTGTCCCAGTCTTCTGCCAGTCAAACTTCAGTTATGACCGAACCGTCCCAACCATTAAAAGAGAAAAAGAAATCAACTAATAATTCTCCTCAATCTAAATCGAAGGAAATAAGAATGGAAATGCTGTGAATGTGGAAATGAAGGAACCCTCAGCCCATCGTAGCCGAAGCTCCTCCCCCAAAAGTAGGAGCAAAGGCCCTGTTCCAGTCCTACCCACATGACCTTAGCTAGCCATATTATTCAGTGGAACTGTCGTGGTTTTAGAGCTAATTTTTCTGAGCTGCAGCAACTAGCTGCTCTTTTTAATCCTCTTGCCTTTTGCCTTCAAGAGACTTACCAATCTCCAAATAATACTATGTCCTTAAAGAATTACTTAATTTTTAATGCTTATGGCCCAAATGTTCAGCGCCCTTCTGGTGGGGCAGCTGTATTAATACGAAATGACATAATTCATAGTCATCTTCCAGTCACTACCCATCTACAAGTGGTAGCAGTCCGACTAACTCTCCATAAAGTTGTTACCTTGTGTTCTGTCTACATTCCACCTGATGTCACAGTAACTCTACAGGACCTGGATAATTTAACGGTGCAATTGCCTCCACCATATATGTTCTTAAGAGATTTTAATGCTCATAATCCTGCATGGGGAGGAAACTACTCTAATGCTAAAGGCAAGGTTATTGAGGACTTTATCACTAAAACTGACCTATGCCTGTGGAATGATGGATCTTTTACCTATTTGCATCCGGGCCATGGAACATACTCAGCGATTGATTTATCCATATGTGATCCTAATCTTTTCAGTGTTTCCCACAGAATTTTTGGAAACTATGGGGGGGGGGGGGTAAATTCACGCGGCGTAAATTTGTGCGACTGCAGATTTTATTTTATTTGATTGATTTGCACACATTCATTCAAATATAACAAAAAAATACACAATAAAACACAACAAATTAAAAAAAAGGAATGTGTGCTGGAGATGTCAGAAACCCTTGTGGGCTTATGAGGAAACCTCATCTTGTCATTAAAACCCAATGATAACAATTGTAATAGAAAATATTTACAGGTTAAAACTAAACTTCATGAAAAATATGAATGGATCATATACAGTGAGGACTTATGCCTTTTTGAGAAACTTGAAAAGGTTTTCCTTGATAACAAAGGGTGTGGGAAGTACACAATGAGTTCAGGAACACATCAGAAGTGGTTTGGTGTTGATATCTTTAAAAACAAGAGAGCTATTACAAAATAAAAATCTAAAATGGAATTAACTATGCACACTGAGTAAATGTTCTACCTAAAATGATTTTTCTGGAAACTAAAAGACTGTGAAAGCTTTATAGTGAGTTCACAAACCCATCCGAAGTGGTTTGGTGTTCATTGGTTGAATATCCAGTGAGAACAAAAAAAGGCGTTGCACTTTTGCGACGGTCCCTAAGCGCTCCGGCTGCCGTAGTTCACTTAGAAGTATATTCGGCGCGGTTACTCTGATCTTTCAGGCTTACTTTGGTGAGTTGATAAAGCCTGTGGTATGTTAGTCTTAGTTTTCTGTAAATATTAATACCATCCTGAGGCTAATTGGTGCGGTTTTCGTGACGCTATTACAATTACAAAGCTGGAAAATAGGCGAATGTCGAATATAAAACCAACTTCACCCCGCTCCGCCTAGTCGGGATGGTTGAACCACACATGCGGGACGGATGAAACACCTTATTTTAAACAGAAACTATTGAGCTTACTATTTTTTTAAGCAACATACCGGACAACATACTAGTGTACTCGTCATTGCTCAAATTTCACATTATTTCTCAGAATATAAATAGGTCAAAAAAATATGTTTGTCAACGAAATCACGATGATTACAGCTGATCTTTATGCACGCGCACCCACTAATCTATAACGTGTGTCAATCGCCCCGACAGCGACTAATAACACATAAACCTTTTTTGCCACTAAACTTCAAAACTCTGACATTGCACACTTTAGGACATGTTTAATTACTAATTCACCTGTTGTATAGTCATATTGGTTGGTTTTCGAGGAAATCGCTGTGTTTCAAAAAAAAAAAAAAAAAAAAAAAAAAAAAAAAAATCGCTGTGTTTCAAACGATTGGGATTCGGAAACTGTGGCGGCCAAAAGGAAACTATGGCGGGCCGCCATAGTTTCCTCAATGTATGGGAAACACTGCTTTTACTCGATTTTTCTTGGCAACCGCTAAATGACCTATGTGGGAGTGATCATTTCCTCCTGGTAATGTCATCTACAGCAGCAGATACACAGTTAAGACCTCCAAGGTGGCAACTTCAAAAAGCCAACTGGAATCTCTTTCAGTACCTTTGTGATATCCAACTGGGTCACATACCCCAAAATACTGATAATAATGTTGATAATTTCACCAAGACGTTGATATCCATTGCAGAGGAAGCTGTCCCAAAAACCTCAGGAAAGCCCCACCACAGGTCTAACCCATGGTTCAACAATGACTGTAAAAAGGCCAATGATGCCAGGAGAAAGGCAGAGAGGATTTTCAACAAGCATCCAACAACTGCAAACCTTACAAGATTGAAAATTTCAAGAGCCCAAGCACGCAGGACCATTAATGGTGCCAAAGCACAAAGTTGGAGAGAGTATGTTTCAAGCCTTACAAGGGATGCATCCTCAAAAAAGGTCTGGAATTTCATTAGAAAGATGAAGACTAAAGGAGGAACTGTAAGAGTCCAGCACTTAAAATGCCCTCAAGGTCTTTTGACGTCTAAGCAAGATATAGCTGATAAACTTGCAGAGACATTTGAAAAGAATTCCTCTGTGGAAAATGGTCATCTTGAGTTTCAAGCCTTGCGCAGAAAAGAGGAAGCAAAGGCTCTGAATTTCTTATCAGACAACTTGGAACCATACAACCAGCCATTTTCAATGGATGAGCTCCTCTGCGCTATTAGAAACTCTCATGATACTGCAGTGGGACCTGACATGATCCATTATCAATTTTTAAAACACCTGCCATCCAGTGTACTATCTCATCTCCTGACAATATTTAATGTGATCTGGGAATTAGGAAAAGTACCTACCTCCTGGAAGAAAGCCTTTATCATTCCCATTCCAAAACCTGGTAACGACCATACAGATCCCACCAATTATCGTCCAATAGCCTTAACCAGCTGCCTGTGTAAGACTATGGAAAGAATGGTGAATAAAAGACTTGTGTGGATGCTTGAATCAGATAGACATTTGAGTAAATATCAATGTGGCTTCAGGCAAGGAATGAGCACAATGGACCATCTTATCAGACTGGAGGCCTATATACAAGATGGATTTATCAGGAAAGAACATATAATAGTATTTTTTGACCTTGAAAAGGCGTATGACACCACTTGGAAATATGGTATTTTAAAGGATTTGCACTACATGGGGTTCAGAGGACATTTTATCCAATCGAGTTTTTCAAGTTCAGTTAGGTACAACTTTTTCAACACAGCACCTGCAGCCTGTATGTTGACGACCTCTGTATTAGTTATAGAGGCAAATATATGAGTACAATCGAAAGACAACTTCAGCTATGCATAAATAAGATCAGCACTTGGTCTGTCCAAAATGGTTTCAAGTTTTCTAAATCCAAAACTGTTTGCACTCATTTTTGCCAACTGCGAAATTTGCATCATGAGCCACTGCTGTATATGGATGGTGCAGCAATCCAAGTTATGAAAGAGTTTAAATTCCTTGGTCTTACACTTGAAAATAAATTATCTTTTATTCCACACATTAAGAATCTTAAGAAGAGATGTTTTAAAACTCTGGACATTTTGAAGGTCCTGGCAAAGACAAAGTGGGGGGCAGAGTGGACTGTACTGCTACGCCTGTATAGAGCACTTGTGAGATCCCGTTTGGACTATGGATGTATTGTCTATGGATCAGCAAGAAAATCTTACATTCAGATGTTGGATACTGTTCATCACCAAGGTTTAAGACTGGCCCAAGGAGCTTTTAGAACCTCACCAGTGCAGAGTCTCTATGTAGAGGCCAGAGAACCATCCCTTCAACTGCGACGCTTGAAACTTGCTCTACAATATGCAGTCAAAATCAAAGGGAACAGAGATAACCCTGCCTACTCCACTGTTTTTCAACCACAGTATTTGAACTTTTATGAGGCTAGACCCAGGTCTATCAGACCTTTTGGATTGAGGATTAAACCTTTACTTGAAGATTTGAATGTTGACCTTGGTGGACTAACATCTACTCACCTTTGTTCCATTCCCCCTTGAACCCTGAGACAACCAGTAATTGTGCAGGACCTGAGTCACAGAAAGAAATCAAGCACACACCCAAACGAGTACCAAATTTGCTTCCTTGATGTTAGACATCGCTTCCCTTTGCACACTCCAATCTATACTGATGGCTCAAAGACTGATACCTGTGTGTCCTCAGTAATGGTAGTCTCTTCTAATCAGTGTGGAATACGCATCCCAAACCTATGCTCTATTTTTACAGCTGAAGCCCAAGCCTTGCTCTTAAGTCTTGAATACATTGAACAGTACAACCAACAAAAATCCTTGATTTGCACAGACTCTAGGTCATGCCTTCAGGCTTTGGAATTTTTAAAGACTGACCACCCGTTGATCACCAAAATACTTGGAAAAGTGGATCACCTAACTAAACTCAACCTGGACATTGTTTTTTGTTGGGTCCCTGGTCACATGGGCCTGAGAGGTAATGAAAAGGCTGATAGTGCTGCTAAACGAGCCCTGGATGAAGATATTACTGAATGCCAAATCCCTGTCTCTGATATCAAACCTGTACTTTCTTCCTACATAATGGATAAATGGCAAGGTGAATGGGACAACTGTGCTGGAAATAAGCTGCATGAAATATGTAATACTGTGAAACAAATCAAAACTCCGTCATTTTCATGTAGACATGATCAAGTTATCTATACAAGGTGTAGAATTGGACATTCTAGACTCACTCATGGTTTTTTGTTAACTGGAGGTGAACCTCCCCTATGTGATCTTTGTGGTAATCCCTTATCAATTAAGCATATTATATCTTGCCCTGCCCTTAGAATAAAAAGGCAGCAGTTTTTTAAAGAAGGTACTATAGTAGGTATTTTTAATAAGGTCCCACCTTTAAAGGTTTTAAACTTTTTAAAGTGCATTGATGTGAACAAACTTATTTAATGTATTTATTTATTAACCTCATTGTTGGTATTTAGTGTCAAGTGCAATGTATTACCTGTATTAGCCATGAAATAGCCATAGCTGCTTAACTGGCTCTAAACGAAAACAAACAAACAAACAAACAAACAAACGCGATTCTGTACATGTTGCATCAGGCATATGCTTATCTAGATGTGCCTGGTTCATATGTGAGAGTCATGTTCTTTGACTTCTGCAGTGCCTTCAACACCATACGGCCTCCCATACTGAAAGACAAGCTGCTCGGTATGGGTGTGGCCCCCTCCCTGAAATCATGGATTATAGACTATTTGTCTGCCAGACCACAGTATGTCAGGATGGGGAAATGTGTTTCTGGAACACTGGAATGCAGTACCGCAGGGTACTGTTTTGGCTCCTTTTCTTTTCACCCTGTACACATCAGACTTCAGGTACAACTCAGAGTCATGCCACATTCAGAAGTATTCTGATGATACAGCTGTTGTGGCATGTGTGCGCGGTGGACAGGAGAGGGAGTACAGGGACCTTGTGGAGGCCTTTACTGACTGGAGCAAAAAGAACTGTTTGCTCCTGAACACCACCAAAACCAAAGAGCTGGTGGTGGACTTCAGGAGATCTAAAACCCCATACCAGTCAGTCTGCATTGATGGAGGGGAGATAGAGACTGTTCAGACCTGCAAATACCTGGGGGTGGTGCTGGATAATAAACTGGAGTGGTCTGCCAACATAGACGCAGTGTACAGGAGGGGCCAGAGCCGTCTCTTTTTCCTGAGACGGCTCAGGTCCTTCAATGTCTGCAGTGATATGATGTGCATGTTTTATCACACTATCATTGAGAGTGCACTGTTCTATGCTGCTGTCTGCTGGGAGAGTTGCACTACAGACAGAAACTGTAGGCGCTTGGACAAACTGGTGAAAAAGGCTGGTTCTGTTGTAGGCAGAAGGCTGGACCCTCTCGGTGCTGTGGTGGATAAATGGATGAGGAGGAAGTTAGATTCTGTGATGGAGAATAATAAACATCCTCTCCACAGCATCCTGACAGGACAGAGGAGCAGCTGCAGTGAGAGGCTCATCTCTCTGCGCTGCAGGACTGAGAGGTGGACCCCAAAGCCGCCGCTAGGCGCCGCCAAAAGCGCCATTTAGAATTCCAGCCGCCGCCAGCCAACAATTTTGTAAGTCAAATTGAGCTGCCATCTATTAAAATTTGGCTGAGCCACCAAGAATTACGTGCACCTGCACCAAATACCCAATGGTTTTATCCACATATTAAGCTAGAAGAAAAATTACACAAATTTGCACACTGGTAACAATAGAGAAGCATACAGTAGATTAAGGCTACTGATATCACAGTGGGTGCCACCAAAAGAGTGCCGTTGTTACGATACACTGGGCAGCGGGAGACGACAGAGAATAGAAAAAAAAAACTGAGATTTGACAGGAGAACTAGAGCTCTAGAACTTTCTTCGAGCCGCGCGAAGTCGAGGAGAATGGCTGCCTTCTTTGCCGCTGCTGCCAAGGAGGGAAATCGAAGAGGTAATTTTTGTTGTTTTCACATTCTTTCATCATAGTAAGCTAGCTGATAACCTTTTCAGAGACTTACAGTATACTATGTCTGACTGACCACTGCTAGTAAGTTATTTGAACGATGCCTTTCTCGAACAGTCTAGCAGGTTAGCATTTAATAGTCATGCTCGCTTTATTATCAGATAAGTAAAAACCCAGAGACCTGTGGTAATTTGCTATTTATTCCCCCCAAATCTGTGTTTGTAGCGTTCGCCTGAGGATAAGATACACAGCGACGTCCATTAATTATATTTTACTGACTTAACCACCACTAAATCATCAATGTGAAATTTTAAGGCGGCACTCGGACGTGCCTACACCTTTTAGAATTCATGCGATTGCCTGGTTCTGGCGAGTGGAATGATGGCGACCACCACCCATCTCAAGGTGATGCGGGAGGAGATGCCAAACGCCTGCGGCTACAGCTGTTGGAAGAGGCTCGGGAGGATGCAGCGTCTCCTTCCTCACACTGTATCCTTGACCACGAGATTGACTCTTTCCTTGCAATGAGAACCAGAGACCAAGGAGCATTAGACTTCTGGCGAAGCCATAGCCATTCTTTCCCTACACTGTCCGCTATGGCCCGGTGTTATCTGAGCATTTCACCGGGCAGTGTGCCAGTCGAATGTCTGTTTAGTTCCACTGGACTTCTGCTGAATGGCAAGCGCTCCTCTTTGGCTCCTACCAGGTGTAACATGATAACCTTCATTCATGATAATGCCAAGTTACTGTAACTTACAATGACTTGGCATTATCATGAATGAAGGTAATACAATTTGTTAGTTATTGAGAGAGAGAGAGAGAGAGAGAGAGAGAGAGAGAGAGAGAGAGAGAGAGAGAGAGAGAGAGAGAGAGAGAGAGTGAGAGTGTGAGAGAAAGCGAGAGTTCCCACCCCTTGGGCTTGAATTCTTTTTTTTTTCATGGTTCTCCGTTGTTCTTGAACTTTAATAAGTGACTGAGATAATACTGTAAATAAGACATGTACATGTATTTGTTCCCAATCAGCACATTGTGCTTGAAAAGGTGTTTTTAATCTGAATTCTTTTTAAACTTTTAATAAACAAATGCTAAAATAAATACATTATTTGTTGTAGTACTATCCGTTTTTTTTTTGCTAACCTGTGTTGTGGAAATAGCCTATGTATATGTGTAACCAGTACACTGCATGTTGGGACCTTGTTAATCAGTAGAACGTAGACCATAGGCATGAAGTAACTGTATGAGCCATTTACAGCCATGAACATTTTGGTGGCTGCAGCAGCCATTAAGGTTTTGGCTGAGCCAGCTAGCCAGCCAATAATTTCATCAGCCAGCCATTATCCTAAATACAAACGGCTTCGGGGTCTACTGAGAGGTTCAGAAGGTCCTTCGTTCCCACAGCCATAAGGCTTTATAACAGTGACTGCTGAGTTCTTCTCAAATTGATTGATTGATTTTTATTTATTTGTTTATTTTGCCATTTAGTCATTTATTATTATTTAGTTAGTAGTAGTATTATTATTGTTGTTTTATTGTTGTTAATTCAATCATTGTAAATATTTAAAAAAAATGTTGAGCTACTTGACGAATTTGAATTTCCCCCATTGGGGGATAAATAAAGTATTTTTCTATTCTATTCTATTCTATTCTATTTTATTCTATTCTATTCTATACATACATCAGCCGCTTGTATCCACGACCTCATTCTTTGGGTCACTAGCCAGATCTGTGACCATAGGTAAGGGTTGGAACAAAGATGGAGAAGTAAACAGAAAGCTTCTCCTTCTGGGACCTGACGAAGCCCCAATCCATCACAAACTGGCAAACACAACCTGCAGTCCAGAATCTCTGTCAGGTTCAAATACCTACAAATTCATAAAGAAGAGAGAGAGAGACGTTTAGGATTTTTAACTCATGAGGAGAGCGTTAAAGAGACACTTCATTACAATATCCAAACCCGCTCTGGAGCATCTCTGCACGCCTCCTCAATTTTATTAGGAAAATGGGTGTATACAAAAAGCAAACAAAGGAAGGGTATCCAGTTTCAACCTGGACCAGGCCACATTCCTAACAGTAAAATTTACGACCTTCACACAACTAAGCGAGGCACACTTCAACTCAAGACTCTTAATCAATAACAAAAACAGAGTATATATGGGATAACTAACATAACATGTATTTACAACTCAACAATCTCCCAATATGATCATAATGCCTGGACCTTCGGGGCGTCATATGGAAAGCATAAAGTCTCAGATGTAAGATACTAGTGATTACTGTAAAGTTGAAATGGGAGGAGGGGATGTTTTTAAAGAATCAAGATGAGTGAAAATGGTTTCATTTCAGAGCAGGACAAGATAAAATCACACGGGAGAGGACAATGTTGTCTCTTATTGTCTTCTGTAATATTAACCATTCTTTTTCTGCTGTTTCCTCCTCCCTGTGCCCTTTAAAACTGATTTGATGGAATGACCTCTGGAAAAGAGGAATGAAATTAATTTGCCCTCAGCCACTTCATTCACATTCATATCCTGCCCACTCCATTCTCCTGATTCTCAGGCCTTTCTGTAGAGATGATGCTACTGAGGCCCACAAGCAACTTTTAAGCCATTTGATCAGTTGAATTATTCAATTGAATGCCTTGAAGGTTACACATATGAGGACACTACCTCCATATAAATATTTTCTTACTGTGTGTTTTAAAATGAGAGATGGTCTTTTTAAAGGTCCAAAGAGACTTGATGTCATGAACATAAAAGTAGAGAGTCATCGCACACACTGATTAACGCTGCAGTTAGTAATAAGACATGTTCATGCACACACACACACATTCATTAGCCCAGTAGCATGCTCGCTAAACAGTTGTTGTGTTGTCCTGTGGTTTAAGGTCATCTGTATCCACAGTTGTATTATGTGATTGCTGCTGCTTGTGCTTTTTTGTTTGTTTGTTTGTTCTCTGCTTGTCTGCTTACAGGTGCTCCTGGTGGCTCTAAGCTGGATTCCCCACAAAAGCCGTGGATTGTCTTCAGTTTTGTTTTTACAGGTGTAGCAGGTAGTTGTCTGATTTTTCATTGTTTTCTATGATTGTCTCTTCCTATTTCTGTTCCTTTTTTTTTCTTTGCTCTCCCTCTTTCCCTGTCCCCCGGTCCGGTTCAGCACTATCACATGTTAAGTATTGTAACAAAAATAAATAAATAAATAAGCAGTGGATGGGCATCAAGGGGAGATTCACATTCATAAAGCTTCCCTTGGCATAGCAAATGTGTTTGGCATAAACGGAATTCAGATTACAATTCTGTTGACATAATGCTGGACAGGACAAGGGGTTAAATAAATAAATGAATAAATAATAAGACATACTAACTACTTAAAAGAATTCTATAAATTCTTCTTGTAAAATGTTTGGATCCTTGAGGACACTAGAACAATATTCCCAGGGCTGTGGGTTCATGATGTGCACCAGAGACTTAAAGAATACATTAAACAGATCTTTAATCATCTGGCATATATCCCTGAAAAAGGATCATTAAAATTCTGTCAGTCATGTGCATGTGCATGGTAGGAACCATTTATTTTGGCCTGAATTTAATCCAGTCTTTAACCCGATCAGAGCTGGATTGATCTCTGTTGGTAATCCAATCTCCATTAAAAATAATGCTGTGGATCTGACAGAAACATGCTAAAGACAGGGTGAAGACAATGTATGGGAAAATTAATTCTTGTATGCATTGTATTAAGTGTTACTAAGTTTTAACCTATAATAACCTCCACCCTGTCTGTGTTTTCTCAAATTTAATATGCAGGCTGTTCGAATTCGGGGAGTCTTGAAGACCTTTGTATAATCTAGATATTAATTTCTTTCCACTCCCAGATTTATAAATTGAAACAAAAATCTTCAGGATATCACTACTCTGGTCCTCTGTCAAAATTGTATTTAATCAATTCCTTACTTGGAGGTATCTAAAAAAATCCTGCCTCTCTAAATCATATTCCTTTTTGAGATCGTCAAAACTCCTCACAAAAACATTGTGTATAAAGCAACAGAAAGCCGTGAGTCCCTTTTTTGTCCACATTTTAATAATAATAATAATAATAAATCAAATTTGTAACGCACTTTTCATTAGCAAAAATCTCAAAGTGCTACAAAGTACAACTAAAATCAGGGATAAAATCAACATCATAAAAATCATGTGGCGGCAGAATAGGCTTGCTTAAAAAGAAAAGTCTTTAAGCCTCTTTTGAAGTCGCCCAGTGGTTGCGGAGCTCTCAGATAGACCGGGAGAGAGTTCCAGAGACGGGGGGCTGCCACAGAGAATGCCCGATCTCCCATGGTCCTTAATCTGGATCGAGGAAGGTGGAGGAGGTTGCAGTCTTGTGATCGTAGAGATCTGGTGGATGAATGTGGAATGAGAAGGTCCTTCAGATAATCTGGTGAGGTTCCGTTTAAGCATTGATGGGTGATGAGAGCAATTTTGTACTGAATTCTGTAAGTGACAGGAAGCCAGTGCAGATCATGGAGAATAGGTGTAATATGGTCAGATTTACGAGCTCTCAATAGAACCCTGGCTGCACCGTTCTGAATGTATTGAAGCTTCTGAAGATGTTTTCTGTGGATTCCAACAAACAGAGAATTGCAGTAATCGAGCCTGGAGGAAACAAAGGCATGGACGAGAGTCTCGGCATCAGAGAAAGAGAGAGATGGAAGAATTTTGGAGATATTACGAAGATGAAAGTAGCAGGTTTTAAACAGATGCTTAATGTGATTTTCAAATGTAAGTTGAGAGTCCATTTTTACTCCAAGATTTGTAACAGGGGTGGAGAGGGAGATGTCTTGTCCAGAAAAAGAAATAGTCGTCAGAGTTGAAGTTTGAACCTGGTGAGGGGTGCCAATCAATATGGCCTCAGTTTTGGAGCAGTTTAACTGAAGAAAGTTCTGATTCATCCACATCCTTATCTCCTCCAGGCAGGTAGTGAGGGCAGTGAGTGAAGATGGTGATGATGATGCTCCAGTTCTAATGTAAAGTTGTATGTCGTCAGCATAACAATGGAAGGAGATGTTGTGCCGATTAATGATTTGACCTAAAGGCAGCATGTAAAGGGAAAATAGCAGGGGCCCTAGAACTGACCCTTGTGGGACACCACAGGAGACACAGACAACTGGGACTTGGCGTTGCCAAGACTAACACATTCCAGCCTATTGGAGAGGAAGGATTTTAAATCTATTGTCTGTCCTATTTGAAATAAAATCCATGTCATAAGCACACCAACGTAATATGTTTTCCGCACCCTTTAATTTGTATTTCCTAACTACCTTTTGCCAGGTTTTTAGTCTTACATTTATCCAGGGGTTATTCTTATTTGCAAGGCTGTCTATAAGTTTTCTGTCTGGCATTACTGCCTGTAGGGGTGGACCTACAGAGCCTCCCACTTCTATTTCCTTCCACCTGGCCCTGAACTGCGAGTGGCAGAGATACCCTAGGGTTCTTATCTGAGCCGCATAGTAGTAATCTTTTAAATTGGGCAGCGCCATTCCTCCCTTGTCTTTTGATAGTTGCATTACTTTCAATTTTACTCTTGGTTTTTTATCCATCCATATATATCGAGAAATTAATTTCTGCCATTCAATGAACTGTTGATCACTTATTTCAATTGGTAACAATAGAAAAAGATACAATAGGCAGGGCAAAATCACCATATGAACTGATTCAATCCTTGAAGTTAGACTGAGAAAAGGTAAGTGATTCCATCTGGAGATGTCAGACTTAATTTTAAGATTGAGAGGGATATAGTTGGCATAATTTTGTAATGTCTTGAGTAAGATTAATTCCAAGATACTTCATTGATTTTTTGTTAGAACTCAGACTGTATTTAGTTGCCAAATCATCTGGTAGGTTAAAATTAAAGATCATAGCTTGAGTTTTCTGAATATTTATCTTGTATCCTGATAATCTTCCAAACACATCTAATGATGACTTTAAAATTGTTAAAGATGTTAATGGTTGGAATAAAAATATGAACACGTCATCTGCGAACAAGGATATTTTGTGTTCCTGTCCTGCTATATTTATACCCTTGATTTGCTTGTTTTACCTAATGTATTGACTAAGAGGTTCTATAAAAAGGGCAAAGAGAAGTGGTGAACAGGGACAACCCTGCTTACAGGAACGCTCCAAAGCAAAAGAATTTGAGAGGCTGCCATTTGTTTTAATTCTTGCTGTTGGGTTATTATAAACAGCTTTGAAAGCTTCTATCAGAGTATAGTGAAATCCAAATGTATCTAACACCTTATACAAAAAAGTCCATCTCACGAAATCAAACGCCTTCTCTGCATCCAATCCCAATAACATAGCTTGTGTTTTGTTTTGCTGGATCTGCCACATAATATGTAGCGTCCTCCTCAAGCTATCTTGGGTCTGTCTCTCGTGGATAAATCCAGTCTGGTCTAAATGGGTAAGAGATGGCAAACATTTTTCAACTCTCCTAGCCAGTATTGACATATAAATTTTATAATCTAGATTTAACACTGAGATTGGTCGATATTGTTTACAATCTAATGAATCTTTGCCTTCCTTTGGTATTACCGAGATTATAGCTTGCTTCAATGAGGGGGGGATCTCTCCCTTTTTGAGTGCTCCATTACATATCTGGCACAATTTTGGAATCAACAGTTCCTTGAAAGACTTATACCATTCGGCTGTGAAGCCATCCGAACCCGGGCTTTTATGTGGTTTGAGTCTTGATATTGCTGCTTTGACTTCTATTTCAGTGATATCCGCAATTAAGGCCTTATTTTGTTCTTTTGTGAAAATCATCTTGTTTTTATTTACATTTTTCACAGCGTCCCAAATTTTTTGGAATAACGGTTTGTGATATCACGAGAGGCACATCAACAGCAGGGCAGTTCAAATAGTGCGAGGACACCAGTTTTAAAATAGTTTCCAAGTTTTATTGCGTACTTGGGGAATTTTAACAAAAGGTATCAAAGTTCATAACTTAAAACAAAAGGTCTTCTTTGTAAAGGTTCAACACAAATCTTGGCCCGTGGCTCTTTAAAGGGGAACTTAAATAAATCTTCTTCAAACCAAAGTCTTTCCAACAGAAATCCTCACTTGCTCCGTCTCTGGCAGTGTTCATCAAAGCCCCTCACACGTCCTTCCAGGTGAGGGTCCAGGTAAGTGGTTCCTAGGTATTCCACCGTGGAAGAAACAGTCCATACGAGTTTCCACGCTGAAAGGGCCCGTCCGCCAGCCAATCTTTCCCAACAGCAGTTCCCCATCTGAAAGACTGCAACCCTGAGCTCTTAAGCTCAAGCAATCATCAGCCCTTAGTGGCCTCAGCTGTGTTCGGATGCCTTGTGGAGAGGGGTGCAGTTCTCGACTCCCCCACCAGATGGGGCCATGGCGAGTTGTGGTTGGAACCATCTCGCTGGAACGTAGCACCCATCCACGATGCAGCCTCTCGTGACATCACAGGTTGTACTACAAAGGACTTTCATGAAAAAGTGTCTCCACTCGTGAAGGTTGACTTTCTTTGCTAAAGGTTGATTAAGTTTACAAGAATTGAAGGAGATGGATCTGGGTCAATGCATTGCTAAAGAACCGGGATAATGAGAAAAGACAAAGTTCACAGCAGCACCCTTACAAGCCTGTCGGTAAAGACAGGTTAGTGACATTATATGAGATGTTGAATACATCCAGGACAAAAGAAATATATATAGAGAGAAGCTCCCTGCTATTCTGTGCATCCATATATCCACCCCTTTAACTCTCTGAAAGGTGGATCATCAAGGCAGAATCTGCCTCCGTAAATGTCGTCACACTATCCTCGACCTTCCAACCTGGCCCACATTTCTCAAATACAAAGCTCAGTTTCAATCACATCGGAAAACATCACAATGATTTGTGTTTCTTTCCTGGAGACTTACCCTTACCTTTACATAACATTTAATATATAGAATAGAATAACATTCAAGGATTTGCCTCCTGAGAACTTTCTCTATGCCCCCAAAACCAAGATGAGACCTGAAAGCTCTGCAGGAATCAGTCTGCTATAAATGATTTATGTGTATCTTACAAACTGTTCCAAGATTAATGATAAATCTGTTATAAGTTGTATTCTACTTTAAAAAAACAGCTGGCACCCTACCGTCCCTTTAAGACTATGACTTTTCTGTACCTTTACACCTGCCTTCATCTTAAAATGGCTTGCCATTTAAACTGTCACTTTGCACACAGTATGCAGTAGATCGGCCACAAATAAATATGAGGGACATTTACATTGAAAGCAGTTTATCTTGACAGCGACATATTGCAGCAATCCCCCAAAGTATTGCTCTTTGAAAGCTGAGTGACGCTGAGTGATTTTAACAGCCCAGACTGCATGGAGGGACTTTATGTTACCAGTGGGGAGCAGCTGTTATTCCAGGTGGATTATTTTTTTCAAACTAAGTGCCAAATGGCTGTTCGTTGAAGGCCTGAAGGAACTGATGCTCTTTAGTTCCCATGATAAGTGCTGCTTCTCAGGAGAAACAGTTTAGATACAACAAGTACACAGATTAGTAAACCAAGTTGTTTTACTATGTTGTGCAACAACATCTTACACAGAAAAAATAAGATGTAAACATATTATTATTTATCTCTTCAAAAACAACCTGTGCATTCGAAAAGTGTCACACAACCACAGACCAGAACATCACAGACATTTCCAACAGTATCACCTTACCAGCAATAAAGTTTAGTAAAATATCCCTTTTAAACATGCTGCTTCTGTCTTTTGGCTTTTTTTTTTCGTTGATTGAATAATATTACAGCTAGTGTTATATGATCTTGTTCATCTGAGGGTTAGATCTTAATACCTGCACTCACATAAATTAACTGTGGCATTGTTAATTTTTAACTCTCTGAATTATCCTATTCCTAATTTCTATTTACATAGATTGCTTAGAATTAAGATAAATCTATTAGATGTCAAAACAATTTAATTAAGTCAGTTCAAACATTAAAGAAATCTAACTAATGTAAGGTGTGAAACAAGTCCGATATAAATAACCTTAAATGCATGTGGTTTGTACAAATACATGAACCTGCCTTCGCTTTATTTGTCAATATTTGTCATTTTGCTTATTTTTTTGGTGCAATTTATACACGTTAGACTGACAAATAGATATCAACTCCACTGTGTGATAACAGCCCCCATTGAAACTGTCTCACAGTCTTAGTTCTGCTGGACCTGAGTGCTGCCTTTGACACAGTTTACCATGCAATCTTATTACAGAGTTTAGAAGACTGAGTGGGAATCTCTGGTCGTGCTTTAAACTGGTTCAAGTCCTATCTGGAGGACAGGAAATATTTTGTTGAAATTGGTAACTGTGAATCAGACCAAATGGCTATGACCTGTGGGGTTCCCCAGGGGTCAATCCTGGGACCCGTACTATTCAATCTGTACATGCTTCCATTAGGCCAGCTAATACGCAGCTATAATGTGTCCTACCACAGCTATGCAGATGACACTCAGATCTACGTGTCACTGACGGCAGGAGAACACGGGCCTGTAGATACATTTTGTCACTGCATCAAACAGATCAGTGTGTGGATACAAAACAATTTTTCCAGCTAAACTCAGACAAAACTGAAATCATTGTCTGAGGCCCACAGAAACAAAGAGAAAGTGTTATCAGTCACCTTGAGACTCTCTCTCTTAAACCTAATAATCAAGTTA
Organism: Odontesthes bonariensis; assembly: GCF_027942865.1. NCBI lineage: Eukaryota > Metazoa > Chordata > Actinopteri > Atheriniformes > Atherinopsidae > Odontesthes > Odontesthes bonariensis. The sequence goes on from NC_134527.1 coordinate 25,759,068, forward strand.
GAAATCTCGGGGTAATATTGGACTCAGACCTAAACTTTAACAGCCACATTAAATCAGTAACATCAGCAGCTTTTTACCATCTAAAAGACATTGCCAGAATCAAAGGAATAGTTTCTAAACCAGACTGATCCGTGCGTTTGTCTCCAGCAGGTTAGACTACTGTAACGGCCTGCTCACTGGGCTCTCTAAACAGCTGGTAAGACAGCTGGAATATCTAGTGAAGCTCCCAAACCGGACGGTCCGACTGATATCTCCCACTGGAACAGTGTTGGTGCCAAACCAAAGTCATCAGCCCCTGCCAGGATCTGGTCTCATGTTGTCCGTCGCAGAGGTAAATCCAGCTAAAACCTAAACCTCCAGCACTCTCTCCGCCATCTGAAGTACCATGCATAATAGATACGATCCGTTGACTCAAAATAGAGTGTGTGATGATGAATGTAACCCAAACATAAATGAAAACAAGAGAAATGGCCCCCAAACTCAGCCAAGGGCTAACCAGATCATCAGGAGAAGCCCAAATCCCACAACCAAGGTGAGGACTACAGAAGCGATCGACACCTCCACACAAAAAGGAATAGACACCATTCTAATCGGGGACTCTATAACACAGCATGTCAGAATGGCAAAGACGGAAAATATAACTTTTTCTGATACATCAGTCAGGGAACTGATAGATATTTTGCCGACCATTCTGTCTACTCATCCAGATGGCATGAGGATCATTGTCCACACAGGGTCTTTTGATATTTTGAGAAGGAAGACTGGCTCTGAGATCCTGAAGAAAGACTTTTCTCTGCTGTTGGAGAGACTGTGTCACTATTGTTATAAATTGGCTTTATTCTTAGACTTTATGTATTCATATTCTGTAGTTCTCTAGATAATCTATGTTCCTAGTTTGTACGTTACACTCTGCTCATACAACGCAAATGTATGTCCAACACTTTAAGATGACGTAGCGGGATAAAATAACTGGGTAAGATAAAGCGGCTCTTAGGACAGATAGGTCTGGTGCAGTAGATGCACGCCTGAAACAACACTCACACACACACATCGCTTATCACATCCAAAGAACATGACAAAGACGGTGGATGGCCTGCTCACAGCATTAGTAAGTATTCAATGATGCGTCGTCAAATGTAGGTACAACCTCTGTGAGATAAAGGTGGACATAAATATGAAATGTGTCCAGATATCGGGGCTCTCTCTGATGGAGGCCCTGCGAGGGCTCTGTCTCTCCGAGTTCAGCACGGCTAAACTTCACATGTGACCACGAATAAATACTTTGTTTAACTTAAGATTCCTCCAGCTTGTTCTTGGGCTTCCAATATAAAGAATCGGGTCTAACAGCTGGTGCCGCGACCCCGTGAATTGGACTGACTCCGAGGGAGGACTGCCGGAGCTGATTGAGGGGGTCACTTTGTTCAGACAATTCGAGGCACCCGAGAAAAAAGGTGAGCAGAAAAACCTCTTATATATGAATATATGTGAAATTTCTGCACATTGGACAAGCTAAATTAGGTTGTCTGAATTAAGATGTCCCCTGATCAGTAAAAATCAAAGTATAAATTTACTGTCTGATGGTCACATTGAATGCTGATATGTAAAGTATAAACACATTTGAAAACATTGGAATATGTCACAAAAAATGATCAATGAGTGGAAAACATGTAAATCCCGCTCTTTGGGATCGGCATTATTTGACACCTTGACTAGATGGCAGAAAAAAGCAGAAATATTTCTGGCAAAAGTTAAATTCTCTATTCAGAGACAGTCCTCTGCACAACTACCACATCAAATGCCAGTCAAGACGTTATCTTCTCCAGAGACACATCCTACTACACAAGAAGATAAGATGCCTCCGTCCAACATAACTGACACATTTGAATCACGGTCAAAAGAAACCCAATCAGGGGAAGCACCATCTGAACCTATCTACATGAATAGATCAGGGGCTGCAAATGGTGGTCCCTCAGTAAATAGCCTGACTTCTGTGTTTGAGCAAAACAGACCGAGTGAGTGGACAAATCGTACTGAACATGTCCCTGCTCAGAAACCAGATAGTGGTAATGTTCACTCTCGCACAGACATCCGCTGCAGTCATCATCAGATGCCATTGGTAATGGCATCTACAGGTGATGGTCGCACGACTACCACGTATAATCCATTTTCCTTGCAAAACACTGTAATGATTAAATCCCAGTTACCAGACATAAATAAAGGGGGCACACCATGGATTAAGGCATTTCTAGAAGCATGTGCTGGAATAGTTCCAGCCCTAGGTGATTTCAGACGAGTATTTGCCTCATGCACGTCATTGGGCATGTTGAAAGAAATTGAGCAATGCTGCCAAACTGATACGGCCCTAGACAGTACGCCCCTACATCAGCTTGTGTACTTGTTATGGCCACTAATACGAGAAAAGTTCCCTGTACACATGAGGTCAGCTGAACTGTGTCGACTACCACCGAATGGAGATGAGAGAGGGGCAGCCTATTTACTCCGGGTAAGAGGGCTATGGCAGGATAGAACTGGTGAAGATCCAGCCGTAAGTGAAACCATTGAGATGCTATTTAGAGGAGCTGTGGAAGGATCACTGTCTCCCTCTGTGCAATCTACGCTGAAACAAGTGGTTGGATTAACAAACTTGACATATGCATTATGGGCTGCCCATGTCACTCAATACATTGATAATGAAATCGAAGAACGGGAACAAGAGAAAAAGGAATTAATTTCCTTGCAGGTACAAGTGGCAAAATCACAATTGAAACAAATAAGAGAAAAGGTAAATCATAACAAGGCTTATGTTAAACAAATATCTCAGCAGGCCCCTCCTCCTGCTATGCAATCACACCATCCACCTGCTTCTTATGGGCCATACCCATACCCACCTCCATTCAGAAATAGGGGAAGAGGAAACCACCACAACAGGGTCAAACTCACCCGAAGAAGTAATGATCGATGCTATCAATGCAGGGGCTACGGCCATGGGGCCAAACAAGGTCGGGCCCAACAGTACGCACGCCAAGTACGGGGGATTCCTCAGTATGATTACAATACTTACCCTCCTCCAAAACAGGATCCTCGTCAAGCCCCTCCCCACCCCTACCCAAACCAGAATTCTTGGCATCAGGCCTCTGGCTCCCATCGAATGCTACAATAGGGCGTCCCAGGACTTAATAAAATCTTGTGCTTAGAGGTGTGTTAATACTTCATTGGTTAGAATTTACAGAGCTGTGATGTGCATTGTTGTCTATGAATAGATCCGATTGGGAGCATCTGGTTAGGGCAAAAGTTGGGGCAACACCTTTAGCTTGAGTCACATCAAAACAGGTTGAGCATTAACCTAGCTCTAAATTAACAATAAAATAGCATTTATGGTATTAGCAATAAAACTAATATCAATCTAACTCCAAACTAACAATCACAAGAGCAACAAGCCAAATTAACCTAGGATCAAAGTAACATTTTTTTCCCCAAAGGTTCATTAACAGAAATTAATTTTTTTTCCAGCATCAACTTTGAAGTCACTAATAAGAGACCTAAATAAGAGAAAAAGAAAAAAAAAATCAACAGGGTCGGAGGCTTGGCCTGAGGGTTCTAACTAAAGATCAGCTGTGCAGCAGCATCACAGTAAATAATGAATCACACAGATTAAAAGCTCCAAACACTTTTTCAGATAACTGATAACCTCCAAGCTGCTCCATAATGTTATTAGTTGTTCTCTTTATCATAAAATACTATCACCCTAAGAGTGCCTCATCTCAATCCTGCTTCTTCTTCTCTCATTCAGCCTGAGAGCGAGGACAGTCCAAACAATACGTTTATCTACAGACTCTAAGTGATCATTGGCCGGTACTTTAAGAGTACAAGAACTACATAGGAGAGATACCAAAGTACTTAAATAAACTAAAAACAGCTTTTCAATGCAAGAATCACAGTGAAGAGATAAGAACCAAATGTCCAAAATAAATCCAGGAAAACAAGACATTCATACAAGTTGTTGCTGAAATAAGATTTACACAAGCAGAGCGTTCAGAATATTTCCTCCTTTGATTGAAAAGCTGTTGGAACAAAAACAAATGTTCTACAAAGTGAGACTTTATGATTTCCACCTGAAGCAGGACTGAGATCAGACAGTCAGACCATGTGACATAGGTTGAACAATCAGGATTTAACAGCAAGGCCAGACAGTCAGGTGTCAAACAGCCGGTTATCATCTTAAAGCAGTAAAGGTTAGCCGTTATTATTTTAGAGATCATATTAACATAACTCCAAAAATTTAGCTGATCTACATAGGTCTCCTCTGCCTCTCTTCACCAATTCTGAGTTAATAGTGATCAATATCCATATACCATTTAACTATTTAACTGCAGCAGATCTATGAAACAATTAAAATGCTCTCTTAGCAAAGCAGCAAAGTGCTTTATAGAGAGGTTTAAAATAGGTTAGATTATTAGGATATTAACAAAAACACAACAAAAGGCGCTACAGGAGTCAGATATTACCAATAGCTTTCTTAAAGAGGAAAACTCTGAAAGACATTTAAAGACAGCTGCAGGGAGACTGATTCATAACAAGACAAGATAAGGTTTGTTTTTATGACGCATTCAAAAACAGCCACAGTGACCAGAGAGCCATACAAGAGAAACAATATATCAACACGATGAGCAGTTTCTAACCCTGCAGATAAATGATAATTGAATTAAACAGTATAGCATTGGATAGAATGGATGAAATAGAAATAAAATTCTGTTTGCAGTTAAAGAGATGCCACTCAACCATAGTAACAAACTGAGAATTTTAGAACATTTTAAATAATTAGAGGTCTGAGCCGCTCTGATTGGAAAAGGAAGATTAATCCGTTTATAAGAAAAAATTTTGTGAGCTCAGCCGGCGCCCTGTTAAACACCTACATCAACTCAAGAAGCAGCTGCTCCAACTGGAAGGCAAGACGATGAAAAAGAGAAATAAGTCATTAAATGGATTACAAGAGAAATTATTCCAATATTTGGGGTACCAGAAGTGATAAGATCAGACAATGGTGCTCACTTCTCTTATGAAGAACTAAGAGAAATGTAACAGATGTTTGGAACTGGACATAAGCTCGGTGAAGTCTATCCCCCAGCTTCACAAGGACGAGTGGAAAGAGCAAATAAGAACCATCAAAAAGGCCCAACAAACTCTGTGCAGACACAAAGTTAACTTGGGCTGAAGCTCTCTCTATGATGTTAATTAACCTGAGATTTACTCCAGATGCCACCATGAATGTTGTCAGGTTGTCCCACATGAGGCCTGGACAGGGAGAAAAGACTCTGTCCATTTACTACTGCACCAACAGGCTCGCCCCCTGTTCTACGACAGTATGAAAACTTGTGTGAATAAGTGAAACAACTGAATAACACGGTGATGAGTATATCTCAACAGGTTACAGAAATGCTCACCAAGGAACAGGACCGCCATACTTCACTTTTTGAAGTAGGAAACTGGGTCCTAAAGAAAGTCAACAAACGTGACTGGTCCTCTCCTCTGTGGACGGGACCAAACAAGGTAGCTGCAGCTACATCGGATTGTGTAAAGGTATGGTTGATAGGAGACAGACTGAGTAACTGGAGCCACAAGACTCACTGTACTCATGCTCCAGATCCCACCGAAAGAACACTGACTGAGGAACCTCACCTACTGACAAAGACTGCATCACTGGGACTAAAACTCTGAACAGACCACTGACGATGAAAGGGAAGAAAACACTGCGTTGGAGATTAGACTGTAGTACCACAGTGGCAGTAACATTAATGGTTACAATCACTGCAATGCTCATTTTCATTCTCCGCCTGGGGTGGGAGAGTCGAACATGAAAAGCTCAATAGGCAATGTTTCTGATTCAACTGGAGCTGGAAAAAACTTAATGCTAACCACAAACATTTCTGCCCTGCAGCAGAGAACAGCACAGGAGCAGAAACTGCAGTGGAGCAGTTCGGCAATTAATTACTTCTCAAGTTTTCCCAACAAAATTCTGTGTGTGTTTTTGTCTTCTTTTTTCTTTGTTTTGTGTTGTGTCTCTGTGGTGATGTGTTCTCTAAATGATTTGAAGTTTTTTTTTCCACAGCAAAAGGAAATTGATGGTACTGAATTCTGCAGTAATGCTGCACAGCATTGAGTCATATGAGCACAAGGGTTATATCAACTGGCCAGTTGTTTTGTTTTGGGTTATTTTATTTTATTTTATTTTATTTTATTGTATTTGGTTGTTTTTGTTTTGTTTTGGGGGACATAAGAAAAATGATGAATTGGGCACTAGGACTGAACCTGTGCCCACTAGTGAGGACAAGAAAGACATGTCCTGAGTATAAGATACAGGGCAAATGAAAATTGCTCTGGTGTGCTGAATGATTTGTTCTCCGACTAATTATTAATCCACAGATTCAGAACCACTACAGGACTCACAGCCAAGCAACGGACAGGGAGTCCATCTGAAATTCTGGAAGGCCGTGCCCATCATGCCAAGATGATGGTTGAACAAGCACACAATCTTCAAGCACTGTCAACATAACACAGCGGAAATTCTCTCTTGAAATTGTCCTAAAAACAAGATTGGTTAGGGAAAAGGGATGCTGAAGATCCCTCAGGAAGTGATGTACTGGTGACCTCTCCTTCCAAGATTAGGTCCGGATCAGAATGCTGAACTGATGTTCAGCCATGAGGAGAACCAAGCACCAAGCAGTGACAGGATTGGACCAGAAGAGACTACACGACTCGTCACGTGGACATCATAAAAAATTGTATTTGTTCATCTGTTGTATTTCATGTAATCATTAAGCTGATTAATCATTTTGTGGGTATAAATCAACCAATCATTAGTATAACCATTGCCAGTGGGGTGACTCGGCTGTTTGGAGCGGGACCTTAGACTTTGAACGGTGATGAGGTGGTCGGTCGCCAAGTGGAAACGGGGCCATAGGAGAATTTTTCCCGGTTCAGCCATCGGGTTTTCGCTCCTATTCGCTGCAAAGGGTTGACAAGCCTGCTGGTAATGTTAATGGTACTGATGGGTGAGCAGGGCCTTGACACTATTCAAACCACATATAGTTTTCCACATAGAAGATGGGGTCGGGGCCACATACACACAGAATAATATAAATATTTATACATGTAGTCCGTGCATACACGTAGAGGCGTGACACTTATAGTTTTTAAGAAATGTGCTCATTTGCAGAGTTATAATCAGTGAGTTATGAAGGTCTTAACCCTCTCGGAAAGAGGTTCTGTTCCGAGCAAAATGATGGAATACTCCTGATAGAAAAGTTTTTTGCTAACGCATTAGAATTGTTTATTATATTTTCCACATGCCTGTGCAATGAAGACTTGCTTGCTGCTGATAACGCAATGAAGAAACAGCTTACACATTGATGCTTACATAATGATGACAAAAAATCTCCTCTGGTTGTGCTGCACCTTAAAGTGGCCGCGGACTTGCAGTTTGGGGCCCTGCTAGGTTGGCTGCCGCTAACAGGGGTGACACAATACAGAATATGACACTCCGACCTCATTTTAAGGTTGACATGATGAAATCATGCCAAGAGGGGGAATGTTATAAATTGGCTTTATTCTTAGACTTTATGTATTCATATTCTGTAGTTCTCTAGATAATCTATGTTCCTAGTTTGTACGTTACACTCTGCTCATACAACGCAAATGTATGTCCAACACTTTAAGATGACGTAGCAGGATAAAATAACTGGGTCAGATAAAGCGGCTCTTAGGACAGATAGGTCTGGTGCAGTAGATGCACGCCTGAAACAACACTCACACACACACATCGCTTATCACATCCAAAGAACATGACAAAGACGGTGGATGGCCTGCTCACAGCATTAGTAAGTATTCAATGATGCGTCGTCAAATGTAGGTACAACCTCTGTGAGATAAAGGTGGACATAAATATGAAATGTGTCCAGATATCGGGGCTCTCTCTGATGGAGGCCCTGCGAGGGCTCTGTCTCTCCGAGTTCAGCACGGCTAAACTTCACATGTGACCACGAATAAATACTTTGTTTAACTTAAGATTCCTCCAGCTTGTTCTTGGGCTTCCAATATAAAGAATCGGGTCTAACACTATGGAGCACATCGTGTCTCCATTTCTGGACCCATTCCGACTGTGGGTAATGGAATTTAACTTTTCAGCAGACTTCTTGGCCTAAACACATGGTTGTCAAATGCATGCATCGCCCATGGGATTAAGTTCATTGATAACTTTAATATCTTTTGGAACTGTAAGGAGCGTTTCAGACCTGATGGCGTGCATCCAAATCGAACTGGATGCAGATTACTTGGTGCACGTCATGCTGTTGGGTAGGCAAACCCAAACATGACTGTACAGATTAGACTGAAGGACACAGCAACGAGGCAAACAACCCCCAGCCCTCCCCATTCACCAGACCCTTTACTCCACATCACCCAAGGTCTCCAAAGGATGTCTCTATCCCAGCCAGGACTCCAGCGACCACCATCAACCGAGAAACGCAGGGCACCCCCTCCTCCACCTCTTACATCATCTGTCCTGGCAGAGCAGGGCACAAGGGGATGTGCAGGATGTTCAAGGAGCAGCACAACATCCAGAGTTCAGAATAGAGATAGCACAGTTCAAAACAAAGATACCATGCCATGATGCGTTCAGGGTCCCTGCTATAGTAGTCCGACTACTGACAGCTGTTCTGAGAACAAGCTGGGACCCAATAGGATTCCTGTATTAGTTAGTAAAAGAGGGAATCGAAAACAGTCAACCTGCTGGGTAAATCTATCTAATCTGTTAACGGTACCACGTACAACTCAGAATACAACAGAGACCAGTGTAAACTTCACAAAGCTAGCCTTACTTAATATTAGATCTCTGTCCACTAAGTCACTGTTAGTTAATGACTTCATAATTTCACACAATTTAGATATTCTTTTTCTGACAGAAACATGGTTAAAAGAGAGCACAAGTGCTACTGTTCTTAATGAAACAGCCCCCCCCCAAACTTTAGTTTTATGGATAAATGCCGAAATGGTAGAACAGGTGGGGGAGAAGCTGCCTTATTTAAAGATACATTCCAGTGTAAAGAGATCTTATTTGGTGAATTCACTTCTTTTGAATATCTTAGTTTTATTTTAAAGGGTGTTCCTAAAATCCTGTTCTTAAAAGGAACCCCGGCTATGATGACATATATAGCCTGATAGACCACAAATATTCTTTTATACTAAAATATGTTGTTAGAAACACATAAAATATTGGCATTATTTTAAAAAGCTACAATATTTCGTACAATTTTGACCAACGTAAGACGCCATGTTTTCTGCGCGCAATGCACTCAGTGTTTTTAGCACTGCACTTCTTATTAGCATCTGACGTAGGTTTGTGGTAAAATGCCACACTGTGCTGCTTTTGGTTGTCATTTTCAATCAAAAGGCAACAAGGGGAGCATACACTCCTTTCCAAAGGACAAGAGGAGGAGAAAAAAGTGGGAAGATGCTTGTGGACGGACACAGCTTCCCAAAACTCCGTGGCTGTGTTCCCGTCACTTTTCTCCTGAGGCGTTCGAGGACTTTTGTCGCCCGCAATTGATGAAAGAGCTCACTGGAGCGACTGGCTATAAGCGTAAGCTAAAACCCGATGCTTTTCCGACGATTTTCCCCCACAAGGTGTCTAAAAGTTCCAGGGAAGCGAGTGAACTGCGCGCTAAAAAACGAGACCGAGACAAGATGGTGGGTGCTATCCTGAGCAGACAACCTGTTGCTACGGCAACGTCAGGCGAAACATCGGACCTGCCACTCATCACAGACGACGACCTCACCTCACGTCTTCACACCGCAGTAAGTGTTGGCACGATGTGTTGTCCAAAAATGATTGATGCGGCCACTCAGACGGATTCACTGACTTCAGATGCAGCGGTACAGTGGCCAGCTGATGTGCAAGAGGTTGTTGCCTTAGACCACCCTTATCCTGTTGATATGCGTGATTGGGGTCAAGAAGAGGACACTGGGTCCCTGGATCTGTTCCCTTTTAGAGGATGATTTTAGCGATGACAGTCCACTGTACAAAGACCCTGATCCTCACGATCCTGATTACATCTTGAGTGAATTTGAGCCCTCTCAAAGCAGCCAGGAATCACATGCTTCAACTGTAGCTGATCAAGAAAACAGAGTTTTTCTAGTTTTTGAGAAACAGTTAAAACAACTACTTCAGCGCTGTTTAAAGTGTGGCTCCCTGATTGCTCGGCAAGATGTGAAAGAGCTGCAGAATGAAGGATCACAGTTGACATTAGAGCTCACATGTGCAAATGGTTGTTGCTACATATGGCAGTCCCAGCCTACTCTTAGCAAGACAAAGGGGAAAGGCAACCTGCTTTTGGCAGCATCTATTTTCTTCAGTGGCATCCATTTTGCTAAATTTAAACGTTTTTGTATTAACATGAACCTCCAAACAATATGTGAAGACACATACACAACACTGAGAAAGAGATCTGTGTTTCCTGCTGTTGAAAAAACATGGGCAAAAGAGCAGAGTGCAGTCTTGACTAACATGAAATCACAAGAAGAAGGAGTTGTACTCTGTGGAGATGGCCGCTGCGACTCACCTGGCCACTCAGCCAAGTACTGCACATACACCTTTTTAGATGCGCATAGTCAAAAGGTTGTGGACTTCAAGGTAGTGAGCTGCACCCAGGTTTCAAGCTCTAATACCATGGAGATTAGAGGCTTTAAGGAAGCACTCACAACCATCGAAGGAAATGGAGTAAACGTGTCAACAATCTCCACAGACAGACATCCACAAATTGTGAAGGAAATGCGTGTCTCCCATCCAGAAAAATGTCACGAATTCGATCCCTGGCATGTAGCAAAGGGAGTGTCAAAAAAGCTGGCTGCTGCAGCTAAAAGAAGGGAATGTGAAGGCCTAGGAGAGTGGATCCCATCCATCATGAACCATTTGTGGTGGAGTGCACAAACCTGTGGGGGTGATGCAGAGGTCCTGAAAGAGAAGTGGGTGTCAGTGATACACCACGTTACCAACAGACACGACTGGCCAGGGAACAAACACTACCACCGCTGTGCTCACGAGCCCCTTGATGAGACTAGCCAGAGAAGCAAGCTCTGGTTACAGCCGGGATCCGAAGGCCACCAAGCACTTGTTAAGACTGTGAAAGACTAGAGGCTTTTGAAAGATCTGGATCATCTGACAAAGTGCATCCACACAACATCACTAGAGGTATGTTCAAATGCCAAAATGTTGCAAAAGGTTTCACCTTAACGTAATTTGTAAGTATTTTTAAGGCAGGATATGACTCACTTAGCGATTTTTGTTTATTCAAATTTGTTTCAGGTATACCACTCCATGTACCTCAAGTACCTTCCTAAGCGAACTCATTTCGGATACGACGTGATGGTCCATGCCTCCATGCTTGCTGCTCTGGATCATAACAACAATGCAAACAGGGAACAGGTGGGTGGCTCTCTCCCTTGTGTCACTGGATATTAATTATTAATTAATTATCCAATTATATAATATTGGATTTCACTACATTATCAATTGAAACTTATGGCAATCTTAACCAATTTACCACTGCAACACACACACAGACCCCTACCCTCTCACACACACACATTCACACACAGCCCTCTGCCTGCTCTCTCTCACACACACACACACACACACACATGATAGGAGTCGGTGAATATGTTCGTTTTACTGTAGTGTCTCCTTACCAAGTTCATCCTTCTTTTTATCTTTCACTTTTTATCATCCTATTATTATTTTATTAAAGCTCCTCTAGGGATAGGCTTTGCAATGTGGGAAAAATACAATGATACCGGTTTGGGATGGCTGTTTTCAGTGCCGCAAGAAATTTCAGAATGTCCATATACGTTTTTTTAACCTATTTTTGTGTTTGTGTTTTTGAATAGGCTGTTTACCAGGATGGGGAGAGTGAACCCAAATTCAAAATTTCATGGAGCAAAGTCCACAAGAGATTCAGAGCAAGACCAGTCGCTGTTCAGAAGGACTATGGATACATGAAGGCTATGATAGAAGATGTTCTCTCCTCTGTGTCGGATGCAAACCTGGAGATGAGAGAGACTCAAACTCATGTCATGGCTCCACAAGACAGACGGCCCAGATCACAGATCATTGCTCAAACACAGCAGTTCTCACGTTTCAAGTAGTTCAAATACACAATTATGTACATACTAAAGCTATTTCACTCACATTTACTTAAAACTTGTTAGATTAAATAATTTGTGTAGGCCTAATTTTGAAAGGGGTCATTATTTTGTTATATTGTACATTAACGCACGCACACACACGTAGGGCCTATTGTATAGTGACCAGAGAAGAAGAGCCCACTCATTTTCTTGTAAACAAATAACTTTTTTTTTTTAGTAGTTCATTTTAAAAAAAGAAATTACAGTGGTCCTGCTGACATGCATTCAAAACAAATTATTAAAAATAATTGAAGTTTCTCCAAGATGCATCTACTTCCGTATCTTCATTATCTGTGTCTCTAAACCCTGTATAAATCCCACTTGGCTCTGGGAAGACGCTTCTTATTTTGTTCACTGCACACGCAGGAACGACTCTTCGGATTCTTCTTCCAAGTCTTCCATGCATCCACCAGGTGAATTGCCGATATGCGGCATATCTGTAAGACCTGCAACCAGAGTATTCATTTTTTTTTTAAATCATGTTACTATTAATCTATGAAATAATGCTACAAGCGGTTTGCCTAAACTATATATAAAAAAATGTGATTGTGGCTTCCCTATCGTCAAGTAATTGTCCAAAAAAATATAGTAAAAATTTCAGGATATAAAATTAATAAAGGTAAATGTGAAGCTTTAACTATTGGTAGGGAAATGGATCAAGAACTAAAGCAATATTATAATATTAGATGGGACTCACAAATAATAAAGTACTTGGGTATTTACATTAGTTCGGATTTGAGTGACCTGTATAATAACAACTATAACATCTTAGAAGCGAAGATAAATCAGGACTTGAATAGGTGGAAATTAATCCCTGATGGAATTTATAGTAGGGTAGAGACAATTAAAATGATGGTGCTTCCACAGGTCCTCTTTTTATTTCAAGCACTTTCCATTTCAGTACCACCAATATTTTTTAGAACTTGGAATAAAAAGTTTGCAGATTTCGTTTGGAATGGCAAAAAACATAGAATTAAATATGAGATATTAACTCAACCAAAAGAAGAGGGAGGTTTAGGAGTTCCACATATACAAAAGTACTACTTCGCAGCACAAATCCTAACAATAATGAATTGGATGGGAGAAGAATCTGGAATAAAATGGATTAATATTGAGAAAGAACTGTCGAATGGGTTACTTGGCTCTTTACCTTTCCTTAAAAAAGAGACACAAAAACAATATCTACTCACATTTTGTATTAGAAACACAATAAAGACCTGGAGACAATTATGCCATCATTTAAAAATTCATAGCGAAAGCGTGAAGCTAAGAAAAATGAGATATGACCCAGATTTTAAAGCACAAAAAGATGATAGCATTTTAGACGCTTGGGCAAACACAGGATTGACCGTTTTTGCACAAGTTTTTGATAAAAACATAGTAGTTTCATTTCAAACTCTTGCAGAGAAATATGCTTTACCACAAAAACACTTTTTCAAATATCTACAGGTTAGGAGCTATATTCAACAAAAGGCTGAAAAGGAAACAAATGATGTTTTAATTTTTTTGTTAGAAAATAGAAACAAAAGCAGAAAGGGAGGTGGTCTAGCGAAGGCCTACAAAATAATACAAAGAATGACAAAAATAAAGTACAATGCAAAAGAAAAATGGGAGAATGAATTACTTATAAATATTACAGATAGTTCCTGGAGAGAGTCATGGAAAGATAATTTCAAAACAACTCAGTCAAAATGCTGGAAGGAGTTTGGCTGGAAAATTAATCAAAGATTTTTTATGGTGCCTAAACAATGTGCTCATATCTCAGGAGCTGACATAAATTGTTGGCGAGGATGTGGAGAAGAAGGTACGCATACACATATACTCATTACATGCTCTTTAATAAAATCATTTTGGGAGGAGGTAAGGCGAGCTATTACATATATTTTTGATCTTAAACAACCTTTAACACCAGTAAACATACTAGGCATCGACTTACCAAATAAGATAAAAAGAATATACCGTAAACTTTTTCATCTTCTAAGACTTACTGCACTAAAGCAAATTACAAGACTATGGAAACAAAGTAAACAACCAGAGGTTCAGCTATGGTATAAAACAATAGAAAGTGTTCTGGAAATGGAAAAAAATATATTAATTTGTAGAAATTGCTCAGAAAAATGGAAGGAAATGTATCCAGACAATATGTGCAATAAAATGCGCTTATATTTTGAAAACAGAACAATAATATAGGCTACCAAATCTTTTATGAAGATGTCCACAAAGTTTATGTATACCCTTCCACACCAACTCACTATATTGGCACATACATATTATTCAATACAACACCTACACTACACACACACACACCTACGGGAACGCCACTAAATATTTTCATTTTCTTTTTTTTTTTTTTTTTTTTTTTCTATGTCATGTCCCCCCCCCCCCTTCTCTCTCTCTATCTCTTACTTTTTCTCTCTCTCTCTGCCCCATTTTTTGTATGCTTATGTGTTTGTCTATGCGTCAACTGTCTAGTGTCATTTGTGTATCTTTGTGGAAAGAAAGGAAGAGGAAAAAAAAAAAAAAAAAAAAAAAAAAAAAAAGTTTATATGGTGGTATGTTGAAATATAAGGGAAAATAACTGTAGTAGTGTATGGGCATACACTGTGAACTGGAGAAAGAGGAAAGGGGAGAAAAAAAAAAAAATAATTAAAAAAAAATAATAATAATAAAAATAATTATATATATATTTTGATGATGATGAAATTGTATATGTTGTACAACTCTACCAATAAACAAAGTAAAAAAAAAAAAAAGTAATTGTCCAAAATTCAGCCAATTCAAAGCCAGGTGAGTGTTACAGAGGTGTATGCTACCAAAGTAAAGTAGCCTGATCAAGCCATTACAGGTCGCTAGAATTATTATGGGGAATATGTGGCGCCTGTTAGTAGTACAACATGCGTTGGTGTACAGTAGGAGGACCAGAGTAGAAGTACCGTACTGAGATGAAGGCAGGCTATGTTTATGCTCTCGTGCATGCGTTTCATTTTGGTTAAATAAAAGTAGTTATTTGACTATTTCAGTTTCTGTCTTTTTAGCTATAGATGTTGGATATTATGAAAACCTATTGGAGACTTCGTTCCGACCGCGAAGAGCAGCACTCTCTCGGTCGTGGAGGCTGACGAGGGCAGCCCACAACACATCTCGGTTAAGACAGACCGCTCCGAAGTTTTCATGTGCTGTGATGCACAGTATATCTGGAAAAAATATGAAAACCTTGTTTCTACACAGCTGTCGAGGGGCTAATAATTTCTGACATTATTGATTGGTAGAAGTTTGATCACACACTAGTCTACTTACGCTGAACATCTTCTGACAAAAATTGAAGCTCTTTACAGCAAAGACTCTCCCTCTCGGTTCCCATGGAGACGCAGTTACCACACAAACACCATTGATTTTGACCAACTCTTGACTCATGTCTTTCTTCCTCATGTGGTGACTCATCATCCGTGTTCATCACCTCATTAATGTTTCGCTCAGGTTCAAATTGAAAAGGCTGAACAGATGACATTTTGCTGCGCCGTCATCCGAACACGGGCTCGAAGCCGGCCGTACAACTTCGTGACGTCACTGTCCAGCATTGCGAACAATGGCGACTTACGTGTTTAACTATTTTTTAAATAATTTTAGAAAACGAAGACATCAACAATGTTTTTCATATCACTTTATTATAACTGATACTAATATGTATCTTTTAAGAACTGAAAGTCATCATAGCCGGGGTTCCTTTTAATCATTTACAGATCTCCAGGATACTGTGCAAGTTTTATTGATGAATTTTCTGAATTATTGTCTTTTATTTCAACTGATTTTAACCATTTTATCTTGACCGGGGATTTTAACATTCACATAGATAACATGATGGATGGTAATGCCAAAGAATTTTCTTCTGTGCTGGATATGTTTGGGTTTGTGGCAACATGTAACAGAACCTACCCACCTTCAAGGTCACATTCTGGACCTGGTCATTTCTAAAGGTGTTGATATTTCTTCTGTTATGTTTATTGATTTGGCCCTGTCTGACCATTTTTGTATTTTATTTTATTTATTTATCACTCAGAATGTTCAAACAACCAGCTTCTCAGTTAAGAAGAGGTACATTAATGAGAAAACAAGTGCTCAGTTTAGGGAGGCCATAGCTATGTTACCAACAATCAGCGCAGAATCTGTTGAAAGACTGCTGGATCATTTCAACTTAAAAATTTTGAATGTAATGGAAGCTGTTGCACCGATAAGAATCAAGAGCACCTTGATCAAACAGAAAACCCCATGGAGAAACACCACTACGGTCAAAAACCTGAAAAGAGAATGCAGGAAAGCTGAACGTAAATGGAGGAAAACAAAGCTTCAGATTCACTATGAGCTGTATGTGGAGGGGGCGTGGCGCATCAGCTGCAGGAGAGCGGTGTGGAGAGAGCTCAGGGGAGCAGCACCAGGTGAGTGATTAGTACACCAGCATCCACTTGTCTAATCACTCTCCTTTATAAAACACAGTAGCGTGCTGGAACCAGACGGAGGAGAGAAGGAGAACAAACCGGCACGAAGCGCAGGAAGCGCAGGAAGGAGGCCGCTCTGGAATAGCCGATCACCAAAGAGTGAAGAGTGAAAGAGAAAGAATAAAAGCATTATACCGTCACAAGGTCTCAGTCATACTTAAACAAGCTGAAAGAACCCGCAGTGGCTGTGAGAACGCCACACTGTACAAACAAAGCCTGCGTAGTTATAACAATGAGCTGTGCAAGGCAAGACAGCTGCATTTATCTGAAATGATTAATAAGAATGTCAACAATTCTCGAACTCTGTTTGCTATGGTTGAAAAACTCACAAATCCTCCTAAATAGTCAAACCCAGAACTCCTCTCCAGTGAGAAATGCAACGAATTTGCCAACTTTTTTAGCCAAAAAATCAAAACGATTAGACAAAACATTCACGCAACACAGACAAACAAGAAAACTAATCTGTGTCTAAAACCTAGAAATAACTCTGACGTTATGTCACAATTTAATATTGTTGATTTAAAAATCCTAGAGGAAACAGTTCGCCATCTGAAATCAACAACTTGCACTCTGGACATAATACCATCCGACTTTTTAAAAACTGTTTTTACCTCAGTAGAAAGTGATCTCCTACAAATAGTTAACAGCTCACTGGCATCGGGCATTTTTCCCAAGTCACTAAAGACAGCTGCCATTAAGCCACTCCTAAAGAAGAGAACTCTAGACGCCTCTATGATGAACAACTATAGGCCTGTCTCTAATCTCTCTTTTATATCTAAGATTATTGAGAAAGTTGTATTTAACCAGCTCAACGACTTTCTGAATGAAAGTGGAAGTCTTGATAACTTTCAATCAGGCTTCAGACGTCATCACAGCACTGAAACAGCTCTGGTCAAAGTGTTAAACGACATCAGGTTGAATACTGATTCTGGTAATGTTTCAGTCCTGGTTCTGTTGGACCTCAGCGCTGCATTTGATACTGTAGATCACAGAATCCTGTTCTACAGGCTGGAAAACTGGGTTGGACTTTCTGGAGCAGTCCTTAACTGGTTCAGGTCCTACTTAGAAGGCCGGAGTTATTTTGTTACAATTGGCAGCTATGAATCTGAACGAGTGGCCATGACTTGTGGAGTCCCCCAGGGGTCAATTCTTGGACCTCTTCTGTTTAACTTGTATATGCTCCCTTTGGGTCAGATATTGCAGAACTTTAACATCAATTATCACAGTTATGCAGACGATACACAACTTTATGTGTCTCTGTCACCGGACGACTGCAGCCCAGCAGACGTACTGTGTCAGTGTCTGGAGGAAGTAAACACCTGGATGAGAGAGAATTTTCTACAATTAAATGAAGACAAAACTGAGATTATTCTGTTTGGGAGCAAAGAGAAGAGGGTCAGCGTTGGTAAATATCTTGAGACTCGGGACCTTACAATCACTGACCAAGTTGGTAACCTCGGAGTGTTGATAGACTCAGATCTGACTTTCAGCAGCCACATCAAAGCTGTCACCAAGGCAGCTTTTTACCATCTCAGAAACATCAACAGAATTAAAGGTTTCCTCTCCCAAAAAGACCAGGAGAAACTCATCCATACATTCAACTCCAGTTACTGTAATGCTCTTTTAACTGGACTTCCCAAAAAGAGCATTAAACATCTGCAGCTCATCCAGAACGCTCCTGCTAGAGTTTTAACCCAGACTAAGAGATCTGAACACATCACACCAGTTTTAAAATCTTCACACTGGCTTCCAGTCAATTACAGAATAGATTTTAAAAGCCTGCTGATGGTTTACAAATCCCAGAACGGTTTAGGCCCAAAATACATCTGTGATATGTTCAGAGAATATAAACCTAGCAGAGCTCTTAGGTCCAAGGTCAGCTGGTCCAGCCCAGAGTCCAGACTAAACATGGAGAAGCAGTATTTAGCTGTTATGCTGCAAACAAGTGGAACAAACTGCCAGTGGAAATTAAACTTTTACCAAATGTAGGCATTTTTAAATCCAGGTGAAAAACATTTCTTTTCTCATGTGTCTATGCATGAAATCTGCACGGTATCTTTTAACTTATCTTGACTGTTATTCATTTAAATGATTTTATTTGTTTCTCTTTATATTCTTTTATGTATTTTAATGCTTCTTCCACTCCCTGCTGCAATGCTTTTATTTTATGTAAAGCACTTTGAATTGTGTACTGTTATCACTACGTGTTGGATACACTGTGTATGTTAACGCAGGTTAACAGCAAGCCAAACTCAATTTTTATGAGCCAGGGAACCGAGCGTCTTGCTCCTTTATTACAGTCTTCTTGACAGCTTACAATCTTTACAATTGTTGCGTACTGAGCTCCATAAAAAGGGTAGAGTCAGAAAACAAAATATGTATCAGTTCCTTGTTGCGTAAAACAAATGCACCAAATAAACTGCAGGTGAAAGAAAGCATGCCAAAAATATTAACCTCAGCTGTGGCTGGCAATAAACAGTCATCTTAGCGATCCTTTCATATGCTAATTAGATCGTTAGCCTCATTGCTATCTGAAAGAAGCAAGCTAAACACATTCACAAACGATCTCTAAATTAGCTCTAATAAAACATACAATGTAAAACAGAACATAGATCAAACATAGATCAAACATAGACCAAAAAGGTGTAAATAAAGATTTATGACACAGGAGGCGAAGTTTGCTTATTGATAGGCAGGTATTTCTCCACTACTGCTTCTGCTACCCATAGTGCATTGCGACCTAAGAATACGCCTTCAAAATAAAATACAAATAAAATGACACTGGCTGCATAGACATCTCTTTCCTCTCTTTCTAGTAAATTATGAACTACTTTTAACTTTTAACCTTGGACAGAACACTCCCCGCCTGGCATTGTTAATGCCACTACCCACTATCAGCTACACCATTCTCTAAGAGCGTAACAACATCCGAGATGGGGCGCAAATAAGTCTTTGAGATGCCTTGAGATGACGTCCTCTCTTCCACCTTTCTGACTTTGCCGTCGGCGCTCGGAAAAATAGTTGTTATGATGGCCATCGTCCATTCGTTTCTGTGTGCTTGATTTTGCTTCAGCAATACAATGTCGCCTGGCTGGAGATTATGGTGTGTTCTGTGCCACTTGCGTCTCGATTGGAGGGTGTTGAGATACTCGTTCCTCCAACGATTCCAAAATTCATTGGAGAGTGCCTGCACATGTTTCCACTGGCTTTTGAGCATCTCTTTTCCACAAAAGTCTCCTGGAGGAGAAGTAACATGTTGCTTCTGAGTCAATATCATCACAGGACACAGCAGGTATGGTGAGGCAGGATCTGTCGAGATAGGAACCAAGGGTCTTGCATTGATTATAGATGATACCTCAGCCATTAGGGTACATAGCGCTTCGTGTGTCAGACGGGTATATTTATTCAACAAGAGCATGGAATCCAGTATTCTGCGAGCCACCCCAATCATCCTTTCCCAGGCGCCCCCCATGTGGGAAGCATGTGGGGGGTTGAACTCCCAGGTGCATCCGTTGGCGTGAAGATAGTTGGCGATGTTTGGAGGGTTCTTGCTTGAGTGTGTCATGCCAAGCTCCACGCTTGCGGCAATGAAGTTGGTGCCCCTATCTGAACGTAGTTATTTTGCTGGTCCCGGTATGGCGAAGAACCTGCGTATTGCATTTATGCAGCTGCAAGCGTCCATGGATTCAATGACTTCGATATGTACACCTCTCATCACATGTAAAAAGTATTGCCCACCTCTTACTTTGAGCTGCACCACCTCGTATACGTCGAGTGATCACTGGCCAGGGGCCGAACACATCCAACCCAACGTATGAAAATGGAGGGCATGTGTTGAGTCTCTCAGACAGGAGATCTGCCATTTTTTGAGTCTCTAGTTTTCCCCTGAGTTTCCTGCACGTTATACAACGGTGGATAACAGACGAGACCAGTCTCTTGCATCCTACAATCCACAGTCCAGCTTGCCTAACTGCGCTTTCTGTGAACTGCCTTCCTTGATGCACGACCTTAGCATGATAGTGCAGGACAAGCAACTTTGACACGTGGTGGTTGCTTGGAAGAACAATTGGATTCTTAAATGCGGTGTCCAATGAAGCATGTTTGAGGCGACCTCCTACTTTGATGAGGCCTTCAGCTATGTAGGGATCAAGAGCTGCGATGGAGCTTGAGCTGTGTACAGGTTGATTGACTTGGAGAACAGCGTATTCATCAGGAAAGGCATCCTTCTGAACAGACTGGAAAATGAGATTACTGGCAGCATCTAGCTCTTTTGGGGTGTGCGGCTTTCTACATTCATGCCAGCCCCTGCACGATGGGTTTGACGCGTTTCCTGACAAGTGAGAATGAGCTTGGTGGCTTAGGAAAGGCAATGGCACGTACCAGTGAGTTCCAGTTCGAGAAACGTTGGAAGCGTTCTGGTGTGAGTCCTTTCTCCTCAACCTGTGTAGTGAAAGTAGCAACGCGTCGGACTTCAACATCCGCGTCAGGTTCGATCAACTCGTATGACTCATGTGTCTCCAGTTCAGGTAGTTTGTGAAGGAAGTCTGGTCCCTTGATTCTGGTTGTGGTGAAAGCTTTGCTTTCCCAAGCACAAATCCAACTTCACATTGTCCCTCTGCATTGACTGTTCTCAAGTATGCTACTGCCGCAATAACCTAACTTGAAGCGTCACAATTCAGTGTAAGTGGATTTGGAAAATGAGGCCGGTACATAGCATCGTGCCACGCTGAGGCTGCTCAGATCTTGGAGGGATGGTTTCCATGTCTCCCATGTATACATTTTGTCATGAGGAAGAGGAGCATCCCAGTCTTCCACTCTCTTTGACATTTCACGTAGCAAAAGTCTGCCCTTTATCGTTACTGGAGATGCTAGTCCCAAAGGATCAAAGATGCTATTAATTACTGAGAGAACCCCACGGCGTGTGTAAGGTTTGTCATTAACAGCTACCCTGAAGGTAAATGAGTCAGTGTTTATGTCCCAGCACATTCCCAGACTCCTCTGATCTGGTAAAGTGTCATCGCCGAGACTCAAGTCCTTGATGCCGGAGGCCAGATCTTCCGACTTGAAGGCTTGCATGTCTGAGACACTGTTTGAGGCGATTTTGTGGAGCTTGAGGTTAGACTCAGCTAAGGATCTGTAGCGTAGTTGATTCTGCGTTGTGTCTTGTGGGAAATAACAGCCAGACAACAGCTGATCTGAAGGCACCTTTAATGCTCCTGCATTCAAATAGCAGAAAATAGTAATCAGAAACAGGCTTTTCTCATCAGTGTTCCACAGTGCCTTCTCCCACAGAATCCGAACAGAAAGAGGCGTGCGACTTGTGTAAAACAACACGTAATAAAATTAAAATAATTACGATAATTAATAACTAAACCCAAAGATGGGCATAATAATCTTAAACAGTACATGAATAACAAAAAAAGTAATAATTAAACAAAATAATCCCAGACCAAAAATAATGAAACATCACATACCTGCATTCAAATAGCAGAAAATAGTAATCAGAAACAGGCTTTTCTCATCAGTGTTCCACAGCGCCTGTTTAACCATGAACAGTACTATTTTCAGCACATGGATGTAGCTTTTCATTAGCAATGTTTCATGTAGCATAGATCAGCTAAATATCTGGTAACACAGTTCTATCACTGTTTAACAAAGTTTAAGTGCTCCAAAGCACATTATTTTACAAGAACAGTAGTAAAACTATCACTTATTAGGCTTAAAATACACTTATTGAACACAGAAACAAAACTTCATACCTTCTCCCACAGAATCCGAACAGAAAGAACGCGACGGAGAACGTGGGAAAACCTTTCACGGACTGTAATAGTATGATCCATTAATTTTGTTTTCTTGACCCCGAGCTGACACTCAAAACAAAAGTCCATGAACTCAAAATGTTCAACAGTAACGATAATAATTCACATTTTCATTCACAGCACATCAAATTTGAATAAAAATAATAATTTTGACACAGGAAGTTACCCGCTGTCTTGCAATGGATCAGTCGTCTTTTCAAAATAAAAGCTGCCGGTGCTCATATAATTTCCTACCGGAATAGCTTCTCACTTGACAATCTAGTGTAACAACATCACACTGCTACAGATGCACATGTGCGCTTGAGCAGATCAATGGCTGCTGGTTCAGTGGGAAGCGAAATCAATCTGTCATCCACGTAGAAGTGTCTCTCGACGAAGCGTCTCGTGTCTGGTCCAAACTTTGTTTCGCCTTTCTTGATGGCTCTCCGTAGGCAGTAGATGGCCACAGCCGGTGACAGGCTGTTACCGAAAACATGCACTCGCATGCGGTACTCCTGCACCTCCTTTGACAAGTCATTGTCCTTGTGCTAAAAAATTCTCAGATAATCTCTGTGGTCTGGTGCGACTAAGAATCCATAAAACATCTGCCGGATGTCAACAGTGACTGCAATGAGCTCTTTCCTAAACCGAATCAGCACACCAAGGAGGGTGTTATTGAGATCTGGGCCCGTTAGCAGTACTGAGTTGAGCGATACGCCACACTGCTCTGCACTAGAGTCAAAGACTACGCGTATCTGATCAGGCTTCTGGGGATGATATACCCCGAAAATGGGAAGGTACCAACACTCAGTGTTGTCCGCGATGGGTGGAACGATCTCTGCATGATTGTTCTTAAACAGCTTGTCCATGAACTCTGAGAACTGTTCCTTCATCTGAGGTTAATTGATTAGGTTGCGCCTCAGTGAACTGAGTCCAGACAGAGCTTGGTCTCTGTTATTTGGGAGTAGTAAGTGAGGGAACTTGAAAGGTAAAGGAATGATCCAGTTATTACTTTCGTCCTGGTGAACATCTTCCTAACATTATCTTTAAAAATGTCTCATCCTCAAAAGACAGAGCGCGCCGGTTATCGTTCCCTGTGCGCTCAAAAACTTTCTCTCCGAGCTTTTCTTCAGCTGCATGAGGTTTTGAGCTACATTTAACGAAGCTGTTCTTGTGCTCCCCGCCATAGCATAGTTTTTCTTTAATGTGGACAAGGGGAAAAAACAGATGGACGTCCGTTGGAGATTACGTGCGTTTTATAGACGTCAACGGTCGGCTTGTGAGCGTTGAGGCATACTTCCCCCACAATTACCCAACCTAGATCCAGGCGGTGGGCAAAAGGAGCGCTGGGGGGTCCATTCACTTGTTTTCGTGCTTTGTGGACTTGTATGATGTCTCTACCCAGCAACACTGCTATCTCAGCATCTGGATCATGTTTCGGTATGAGAGGAGCGAGGTCTCTCAAGTGAGCGTGGGCCAGAGCTACTTCAGGTGTCGGTATTTCATTTCTATTAAACACTATCTTGTCACATTCAATGAGAGGAGGGAGGTCTATGTGAGGACCTCCTCCTACTGGCTCTATCTGGAATCCCACTGCTTTCCTGCCGAGCATTTGAGTTAGTCCAGCACATGTTCTCATATGGTATGTCAGAGGACTCCCTTCTATCCTGAATAGTTCAAAGAATTCGGGAGGGCCAGTGAGCAATTACTCTGATCGTCAAGGATCGCATACATCTTGACAGCTCGTTCTGGTTGACCCTTAGGGAAAACTCATACTGGACATACCTTAGAGCAGGAGCGTGGGGGACAACCTTCACCACATATCTCAGTGCACCGTGACGTTACTTCAGGTTGTGTGTTGTCTTGAGTCTGAGCCTCTGGTTCAGGTGCGTTTTCTGGCCGAGTTTGTTGAACCACGTCAGGATGCATGGCAGAACAATGTCTTTCGCTTTGACACTCCTCGCAGCTGAGTTTTACAGCGCAGTCCTTTATCGTGTGTGTGTGAGAACAACAGCGAAAACACCGTCTGTGTTCCTTGAGTATGCTTCGTCTTTCCTGTAGTGGTTTGATCCGGAAAGCTCTTCACTTGGCAAGAGGATGTTTTCCTGTGAACGGGGCAGTAACGAGTTAGATCATCCTCTTTGGCACTAGAAGGAGCAGTTGTATTGACCTCTGTCCTGTTCACTGTCAAGGGAGTTTTGTAGCTATTTTGTTTAAATGGTGGTCTGTCACCTTTGTTGGGAGGTTGGGTGCTGCACATCACAAAACTTGGATCATTTCTCGCTTTTGCCTCCTCTTGAACGAACTTCACAAAATATGAGAAAGGAGGGAACGTCACTTGATACATCTGCTTGTATTTTGAACCTGTATGAAGCCATTTTTCTTGCAAACTTGGAGGTAACTTTTCCACTATGGGCTTAACACCTCGTGGTGTGTCAAGGTAAGTGAGGCCTGGGAGATAAGCTTCATCTTTAGCGACCTGCAGCTCGAGGAGCAAATCCCCTAACTCCCTGAGTTTTACATTATCTTTATTTGTAAAGCGAGGGAAGCCATCCAGCTTCTTAAACAAGGCATTTTCCACGACTTCTGGTGTAGCGTAGCATTCTTCTAACCTGTCCCATGACAACTGGAGGGCAGCTTTGGGGTTAGCGGTGTAAATCGCTCTGATTCTTTTGACTTGCTCGGAGGACTCTTTACCGAGCCACTTTACTAGGAGATCTAACTCCTAGCTATATGTGAGATCGATGTCTTGAGTTGCATTCGAGAACAATGACTGCCATGCTCTGAAACTTTCAGGAATGTCATCAAATTTAAAGTGCCCTGTTGTGATTAACTCTCTACGTGCGAGGAACCTAGCAAAGTCGTTCATAGGCTGATAACCATTCTGGGAAGCATGGTAGCTATTTGGCTTCACATAGTCTCTGGGTGTATCAAAGGGTTCATCTTTTCCATACATTTCTTTGAGCACTGGTGGAGAGGGAATTTGCTCCGATCCCCTCGGAGCGAATGCTGGTGTCTTTGATGCTGGTTCATCCAGAGGTGCTTCTCCTTTAGATGAATGTGAATTTAGCCGGGTTTGGTGTTGCACATACTGATGTCTGATGACTTGTGGCGGGACTGCAGTCTTTACACTTTCTTGCTTGTCTTGTTCTAGAGTAGAGTAGCAAGAGCAGAGTTTTTCTTGTTCTAAACACTCTGCTCTTTCTGTAGCAGCTGCAGCTTCCTTGTCTATCTCCAGCATCTTCAAATCCAGTTCTAGATTTGCTTGTTGCTTTTTAATCTCTAGTTGTTTTTTACTGTAAGCGGTTTTAGCATTTGTGGCTTCAGCAGAGGCTCGTGCAAAGATGGCGGCTTCTATTATGCTGGACTTTGAAGATGACTTGGAGGATGAGTGCTTGGAGCCAGAACGTTTGGATCTGAAGCTTGCTTTTGACGATGCTTCGGCTTCAGAGTTAGCTATTTCCGCTGCCTTTTCTTCTCTAGCGTTGTCCATCACTGTGGCATGAGTTTTATGCTCCACCAACTGCTGACTTGGCTTTTCACTGTACTGTTATCACTACGTGTTGGATACACTGTGTATGTTAACGCAGGTTAACAGCAAGCCAAACTCAAGTTTTATGAGCCAGGGAACCGAGCGTCTTGCTCCTTTATTACAGTCTTCTTGACAGCTTACAATCTTTACAATTGTTGCTTACTGAGCTCCATAAAAAGGGTAGAGTGAAACTACAAAATAAACAGAAGGTATCATATCCTTGTTGCATAAAACAAATGCACCCAGGGGCGGTTCTAGGGGCGGGCCGACCGGGCAGGCGCCCGGGGCGGCGGCATCGCGGGAGGGTGAAAAAAAAAAAAAAAAAGGGGGGTATTCGTGGTTACGTTTCGGCCACAGGT
The DNA here is from genome assembly GCF_027942865.1 of Odontesthes bonariensis. Lineage (NCBI taxonomy): Eukaryota > Metazoa > Chordata > Actinopteri > Atheriniformes > Atherinopsidae > Odontesthes > Odontesthes bonariensis. The sequence goes on from NC_134527.1 coordinate 25,785,484, forward strand.
GCAGGGGGGGGGGGGGGGCGCCAGCACCGGGTTTCGCCCGGGGCGTAAATCAGTGTCGGACCGCCACTGAATGCACCAAATAAACTGCAGGTGAAAGAAAGCATGCCAAAAATATTAACCTCAGCTGTGGCTGGCAATAAACAGTCATATTAGCGATCCTTTCATATGCTATAATTAGATCGTTAGCCTCATTGCTATCTGAAAGAAGCAAACTAGCTCTTGGGATAAGGCTAATTCCTTGTCCAAACACATTCACAAACGATCTCTAAATTAGCTCTAATAAAACATACAATTTAAAGTTAAACAGAACATAGATCAAACTTACAGCCATTGCTTTCGAAGGTGTAAATAAAGATTTATGACACAGGAGGCGAAGTTTGCTTATTGATAGGCAGGTATTTTCTCCACTACTGCTTCTGCTACCCATAATGCATTGCGACCTAAGCATACGCCTTCAAAATAAATTACAAATAAAATGACACTGGCTGCATAGTCATCTCTTTCCTCTCTTTCTAGTAAATTATGAACTACTTTTAACTTTTAACCTTCGACAGAACAAATTGTTTGTACATGAAATGTGCTATATAAATAAATTTGATTGGATTTTGATTTGACTATCCCTCATAAACTCATACAGAAATGACATAAAAAGTATTTTTATGAAAATATTGTAGATTAGTACTTTTTAAACTAATTTGCTCTCCCACACTAGGGTGACTCTTGTGGACTGCGAGCTTAGATAATGTGTCATAAGCACAAGATAAATGAATAAATGTCTCTTCAAAGGATACAGGTCTTATTCTTCTCATTCAGACCTGGAGGCGATTAAAAAAAACAGCTTGTTTTGTTGGAGATTCAGGTGATCATTATGAAAACTGACACACAGGAACAAACAGTGTCTGTTTTTATTGTTCATGAGTTTGTTTCCAAAAGCCAATCTACTTTCACTCAGTGACAATGTTTTTTAATCGAATGTCTTTATTTCCCAAAATCAAATATGTTAAAGCATTTCTCATCCCTTGCTCTGTGGCTCCAAGCTAATTAGTTTCTACCTATTAAATTAAATTATTTTATAATCAAACATGTGGGCAGAAGTAGCATATTTCTTGGACTGTTTTTAGCTGAATATGAATAAATACTTTGGATTTTTTACGGGCAGCATAACAGTGTATATAGGTTACCACATGCATTCAAACACAGTGTGTGCATTTGTGAAAGGATCATGTCAGGCAGGGAAACACGGTGGTTCAATGTGTTTTCAAAAGTTCTATCTTTAGAGCTCTGTGAACATAGAGCTCTGTGGCATTTTGCTGGCTTTTGAATAGGTCAAATAATTAAATCAGTCTTAAATAGTAGTAAACTTAGCAGTACGTTTAAAGACTTGATTATAAATTACAAAAATAAGTTCAAAGCCAAGGTACAGTCCATTAAAGTCCATCCATAAATCAATTAAATCCACCCTTTAGGATGGATTTAATTGATTTTGGTTTATCATGTTCAGGAATGCAGAGAGCTTGGGCCTACCCCAGCTGCCATTGAGTGAGAGGTTGTTGTACACCTTGGACAGATTGTTAGACCATCACAGGTCTGACCATCACTAAAGAGTTAGTAAAGAAATGTCCCAAGATAGGTCACAAATCTCCAAAAAGATCCTTGTTAGTGTCGATGGGCCACAAGCAACACGTCTGAACTCGACCAGATGAGTTTCAAGACCAACCTCAGGCAGGTTGCAAGCCACATTGTAAGGGGTCTTACACACCAAATGTTGTGAAAAATGTGAAGAACCAGTGGCAACAAGTGGCGCTTGAGTTTAGACAAACAAAACTATACCTGAACACACTGCAAAGATGACTTACAACTGTCAGCCAGGAATGTACATTCCATGCCTTCACAAGAAGTCATAGCTCGCCGGTGCAAAGAGGGAGTTGGGATTTATATTACACAGGAAGAGAAAGTGGAAGAACAAACAAACATAGCAGTGTATGCTTTGTGTTCTTTTTAGATAATATCTTACAGAGTTGGTCTCTCTTGACTCATAATTATCAGTTTTTTCACTCCACATCGGCATGTTGTGAAATTGTTGCTTGTTTTAGAAAAATTAAGATAACAACACAGGTACAGTAAATCGCTGCACCAGAACCAGGTCGAGTCCCAAGAACAAGGTCAATATGATGCGAGACAACATGGGACAGTCAAAAATGGAAGTTACATGTAGTTGTGGTAAATCGCAAATTAAAATTAACAGGTCAACATCATGTCAAGTCCCAACTGAAGAATGATCAACTCCATAACAAATTGAGCCAGTCTAGTAGCCAGTAAAGGTTGTTATTGGAAAAGCTCCTAATTATGATCAATAACTTCAAAGGCACAGGTTGTAAGTCAAAACAAACAATTTCCACTTCACTTTAAAATTATTATTAGAGACTGCAAAGAGAAAGTTTTAAGGATTAGTTCACTGTTCAACCTTTACTTTTTCTACCTCAAACAAATTGTTTCTTATGACTGCCTTCTTAGTTACCATGACAGCAGCATAGCAAGAGACACAGAAAGCTAAAATAAGAGATCAGTTACTCTCAGATGTTGAGACACAAGTTTGTCATGTTCTTCTTGTGGAGCTAACGCCTGTGATCTTTTGTTCTGATAACTGAAGTGTTGCTTCACCCAGTGTGATCTGAGATAGCCAGGCGGTTTTTCATCCACTACTGAGCATTTTCTTAACAAATTGCCAGGTTTAAGAGGGAGTGACCCACTCGAGTAACAAAATGATGACCTCTGAACAGATTGAAGAGGCTTTTAGGGAGGTGGGAGGAGACAAGCAAGAGAAGCAATTAGGCCTTCAAAAGTAAACAAGGGAAAAGGACAAAGGAGACAAGGAAGCAAGATGAGAATAGGTTAACTTTCCTGGAGAGATGAGGGGAAAGGGGGTTCAAGAAGAGTTTAGAAAATTTGAAGCTATCCGAGGAGGGTAGAAGAGAAGGGAAGACATGATCAGAGAAGAGAATCTACATTTAAAGAGGACAGAAGAAGAGGAGACTGATGGAGGGCAGCAGGTGAAGAGAAAAGAGGCTAACACAGGATGTGAGGTGAAATGAACATGAAGAGAATCAGTGTCATCCCGGAGATGAGGACACAAAAAAGGAAGCTTGTGAAGGAGGTAAGTACAGATGAAACTGAGGGGAGAAAAGAAAATAAGTTTTCAAAGAAGGTTCCCATCAGATGGAATGAAAATATAGAGAAATGAGGCTTTTATAGATGAGAAAGGAGGCTACCTGAGGATTAAAAAAAAAAGGGCAAGACGAGATGCTCAAGTAATTCTGCTTCATATTTAGAACACCTTTACCTTAAAGAGCAAAGATGACCTGTTTGCAGGAAAAGAAAGTACATATTTAATGCAGCAAAATGAAAAACGTATCAGCTGGTTATGTGATTCTTCCATGAAGAATAAACCACAATTATTATATTAAATATTTTTGTCTTTTGAATAAAAATAAAAATGTTTGCCTCAAACAAAATTTTAAATTTTCCAGCCTTGAAATAAAGTGTCTCCTGTGACAGGATGGACCAAGTGAAGACATACCAAAGGTAAAATACTTTCTTCTCTTTCTCTCTGCTTTACTTTCACACACCTCCACACTGTGACAGCCACCTGCAGCTACATGCACATACATGAGACAAACAGAATGTCATCACCATTACAGAAAATGTCATGGCCAATCAATGGCAGCCTTTGGTGCTCCACTGACAGGCCCTAAGTACTTGACACTCTCGCACAGATCGGCATGCCGTGTCTCGACACTGATGAATGACTCACAGTCACTTTCACATCGCCCGCCGTCAGAATAACAAAGCTTTGCTCTTTCCCTGAGCTTCACAGGCTCATGGCAAATTGAAACTTTGAGATCAAAAAGACACAAAAATGGTCCCAAAAAGGGACTTTGAAAAGGTTCATCTCTGATAATGTCACAGCTGTCGCAGGTAAAAGCGCCCAGTGAGAAAAGTGATTGGGGGAAAAGTGGGGGATGATGGGAGAAGTAATTGCAGAGGTTTTATCGACTGTTGACCCAAACGAACAGCTCTTTGAATATAACATTAACTACATGCTGTTTTAGGATCATTCTGGGATATTCTAACACAGGATCTTGTGTTATTCATTTATTCATTTGGCGTATTGCATTCATTAGACAGCTGGAGTAGTAATAGAAAGGAATGGCATGTAGTTTTAGCAGCTTTTTGATGGCTAAACTTTCTCAAAACAAACACATTTATTGGATCATTTAATCCATTAACACTTTCCCAAGTGACCTATGGTTCATCCATCCATTTTCTATACCGCTGAATCCGTCGGTCGGGTCGTGGGGGGGCTGGAGCCTATCCCAGCGGTCAACGGGCGAGAGGCAGGGTACACCCTGGACGGGCCGCCAGTCCATCACAGGGCCACACAGAGACAAACGAGACAAACAACCATACACGCTCACTCCTAAGGACAATTTCAAAGACACCAATTACCCTAATATGCATGTTTTTGGACAGTGGGAAGAAGCCGGAGTAACCGGAGAGAACCCACGCATACACGGGGAGAACATGCAAACTCCACACAGAAAGGCCTCAGCCGGGAGTTGAACCTGTAACCTTCTTGCTGTGAGGTGACAGTGCTAACCACCACACCACCATAAAATTTGTTCCAGCCTTTCAGTTGATCTCTCCTGTGGGCCCTGACCAAGCATCATTATGAGATGATTTTGGGAGTAAGAAAGAGTTGTCTGAAAACCTTAGCACACTCCCTCAGCTTCAGCTGCAGATAAACAGTTAAAGATGTTTAAGAAATGTGAAAGCTTTTAAAAAATAAACCCAGATAGCAAACGGACTCCGGACCGGATACGTTCCTGATTTAGGGTAGGCTCAGGAACGGATCCACAAAACGGACCCGGATTGGAGTCCACTTGCACACCGGAACAGATCCTGAACAGATCCAGATCACGGATCTGGGTCGGATCCGCCTTGGACCCTATTCGGATCCACACATTAAGTGCCACATCCGGCCCGGATCCGTTTTGGATCCGTTCATAGATCCCATCATCCGGCCCGGAGCCGTTTTGGATCCGTTCATAAAACACATCATCCGGCCCGGAGCCGTTTTGCATCCGTTCATAGAACACATCATCCGGCCCGGAGCTGTTTCGGATCCGTGTATGATATTTATAATGGAGGTGGACTCATTTGGTCCAGAACCTTTATTTATTATGAATTTATTAACAAAAGTAGATACAGATAAAAACTTGACTCCATAAAAATCACACCAGTTTAGCCTTATACACCTGAAAATCATGATTTTAGTGAAGCTGCAAAAGACCTAAAATTGGGTTATTATTACGAGTCATCGTAAATCAAAACCTGTTTTATCCAAATTCTCAAAAATCAGTGATTAAAGTCTGTAATCAAATCAAGTATAAAGTCTGAAAGATTTTTCTGTGCTTATCCTTCATGACAGAGAGGCTCTTAAATAGCAACTCAGAGTTCACGCTTTGATTATCATTACACAGCTGCAGCGTGCCATTAGAAAATACAATTCAACCACTACTTTATTTCTTTAATGATATTTTCATCCTCTGTGGCGAATGGAAGCAATGCATTCTTGACTTTTAGGGGAGACACTTTACCCTCAATAAATTGGTCATTTACCAGAGGAAGGCAGCTTGGTGTGTCTGCACATAAACAGTACATAAACAACACGGAAAACAACCTCAGTCTCAGAGTCTCAGAAAGCCAATTTCAACCAGAGCTAGACTGTAATGACAGACTATAATGGGAGGCAGCTCCCATATGGCTGTGTGCTGCAGTTTCCCATTGAATTACATGGGCTGTCATGCATTCAGCCCACAGGAGTGCTTCCAGAAATACCTTCCTGAGATGGACATGGCTGTGAAGTGGCACTATGATTCATCATATAAACATTTAAGGCTTTTATATCATTACCATCGAACTGAAAAGGAACACATGTCAGAGAGCCCAGAGGAAGGGTAAAGCTTCTGTTGATGACCTGGCAAACAACAGGGGAACGAAAGCATGCAACGGAATAAATCTTCTTCTCAAATAAAGAACAGGTTCAGCCGACATACCCTTGTGTGTTTGACCTCCTCTGTGACTCTTTCATCTTTCATTTTCACAAAGATTTTCTTCAATCCCTTCCTGCAGTTTTAAAATTGAACATTCTGTTATGAAAGCATATACTGTGCTTTGCCTCTGGGCTGCATTACTGACTGGAATATTATGAAGATGGCACAGAGGCAGATATTAAAATACAATCATGAGAGCTGTACACTTCACATGATCAATCAGGAAAACACGAGACAAATCCATGACAAAAATGAAAAATATCTCATTGGGCATAGCATTTGGACACTGCATTATGTCGTGAAGGGGTGTTGTATTAATCCTGCCGGTCCCACAAAAAACAACCGAAGCTTCTCTTTCTCAGTTGACTGTGGTGTGAAAAAATTATTCATTTATGGACAGAAAAGTACAAATCAAGTTCTGCTGGCATTCTCAGGTCATGTCAGGCTGCCCAAACTCTGTCAAGTCAATGTATATTAGAAGTTATTTAAGAGTCACGTGGGTACGCCGAGCAAGATGGCGGCGCAGTAGACGAGCTCCGCTCACCCACCGATATTTACGACATTTTACTACATGAAAACCCACAACTTTTTACAAAATAATAACCCTTGGTGTTCACGACTTATATTTAAGGCTACCTTTACACGGAAACGATCTGAAACCAAAACGCAAAAGTGGCGTTTCGTTTTCACTTTTAAATCTGCGTTTAGACGAGCGTTTTAGGGTGAAACTCTGCGTGCATACGGAAACGCAAAAGTGTGTGACGTTTCATTATCGATGCAGTAAACAAGTCAGATGGCTAGGTGACAACACTACCAAGACCAAGTCTTTCTACCACTCCATTCATGAAGTTATCCCACCACTGAGAAGTCCTCACAGGTCTCACCCACAGCTGGCTAGGTCGCCTGTTCTCTCTATGAACTTCAAGAATTTCGAGAACGTAGTTCATATTTTTGGTCTGTTCTTTACTACTCTCGCTCATCATTGCTGTTATGTAATGAAATGACTCTTGAACGTCAATTACCGCGAGTTGAAAGTCCGCAGGGACGGACATGTTGATAGCCTACCGATGTGTTTCCCACGGTTTCCTGGCTTGTCACGTCATTTCTATGTGATGAGAAACGCAGTTTTGCGTTTTCATCGTTTACATGGTGGCGCGACAGTGGAGCGTTTTCAAGAATTCCACTCTGGAGGGCGGCTTCACTTTTTTGCGTTTTCATGCCCCCAAAACGCCGTTTCCATCTAAACAATATAGTGCATCCGCAAAAAGGTTTTGCGTTTTCAACCCGTTTTCGTTTCTGTGTAAACGGCCCCTAAGTAAGCCAGAGTGTTTTGGTTTTTTTTCGGATCCCAATGGCGAGGCGACCACATCGAAATACTTCAAAGACTCGGCCCGCATGGCTACCAGAAAAAATCCTCCCCCGTCGACTGAAGGAAGCATAACTTCTAACTCGCCGCCGCCAGTGCAGCTAGGAAAGCAACCTGCTGAAAAAACTGCAAACATGGAGAATATGTTTGCCGAAATCTCCAAGATGAGCACCACGTTGCAGGGAGTGGCAGCAGACATACTAACCATTAAAGAAACAACAAATGAGCTAAAAAACACGGTGAAACAACATTCAAGAAAGGCTAGGGGAGGCGGAGGGGCGAATCTCCCACTTGGAGGACACGACTGACCGGCTTGTGAGCGACGGAGAACACGCTGAAAAAAGGAAGGAAGTGTTATGGGATCGCATCCAAATGCTTGAAAACCACAGCAAGAGAAATAACGTGAGGTTATTGGGGCTGAAAGAAACCTACGGAACAAACGGCACAATGGAGGAATGCGTGAAGAAAATGCTGAGCGACGGGCTCGAAGTTGATGTCCAAGGTGAATTTGAAATAGAGCGGGCACACCGAGCACTAGCTCCCAATCTCCAATGAGGACCAGCCGCCCAGACCGGTGCTGATCAGATTTTTACGGCAGTCAGCGAGGGATAAAGTTTTGAAAGCTGTCAGAATAAAACGAGGGCTTGAATGGGAAGGACTGAGACTTTCCGTGTTTCCAGACATGTCGAGGGAACTGGCCGAGAAGAGGAAGACTTTTACGGCCGCGAAGAAAACACTGCAGCAGCTCAATGTGAGATACACGCTGGTCCATCCGGCAACTGGTGTGATATCCCGCGGACCAAAACGTCCGTTGTTTTTCTTTGTAAAAGAAGAGGCAGTCAAACTGAAACGGGGCTGGGTTGGACATATTTTTCACAGTTCTTTCTCTAGTAAACGGAAAAGGGTAATCATATTGGTGAACAAAAACCTTAGCTTTATTTTACTCAAGGAGGCTAAAGATGATGAGGGCAGAATGATATGCGTACAGGCGCTGATAAATGGTACTGAGATGACACTTTGCAACATTTATGCACCGAACAAGGGAGACCCAAACTTTTTCCATGAAGTAAATAAGACACTGGGTGAAGCAGAGGGCCGGATAATATTAGCAGGGGATTTTAATCAAGTTTCAGATCCCTTCATGGATAGGAGCAAAGTTAGTAGTCCAATAATGTCCAAGGTTAGAGCTGCAATACATATGATCAGTGAGGATATGGGATTGGTGGACATATGGCGACTAATAAATCACAGTGACAAGGAATATACCTTTTATTCACACTGCCACTAATCCTATTCTAGGAATGACATGTTTTTGATATCGAGCACTATAATAAAACATGTCGTTAATTGTCAAATTAATGCAATGTCTCTCTCAGATCATGCAGCGGTTGAGCTTAGCATTGACATAAATACTGACACTGAGAAAAAAGGTAGATGTAGAATGAATACATCATTATCAAAGGATGAGTCCTTCAACCTGTCGCTGAAAGACGATCTTATATCTTTTTTTTTAAATTAATGCTGGCAGTGCAACCTCAAAAGCGATAGAATGGGAAGCATCAAAAGCGTACATTAGGGGGAAAATTATAGCATATTTGTCTAAAAAGAAAAAAGAGGATATGAAGAGAATAGAGGAGTTAGAATCTAAAATTAGAAATCAGGAAATAGAACTATCAAAAAACTTCTCAGATAAATCATATCGAGATATATGTAAGCTTAAGTTCCAACTTCAAGAAATTTATAATAAAAAAGTGCAATACGCCTTATTTAGGCTGGGGACAAATTTCTATGAAGGGGGAGAGAAGACAGGTAAGCTGCTTGCCAGACAACTAAAACAACAAAATTCCTACAGTGTAATCCCAGCAATTAAGAAAGGAAATAAAATGATTTCTTCGACAAAAGAAATAAATGAGGTCTTTCAACAGTTCTACAAAAAACTATATACATCAGATGTCAATCCCAAACAAGAAGAATTGACAGAATTTTTCTCTAGTATTAATATGCCTAGATTGTCACCTGAACGGGTGGAATTATTAGATATTAGAATATTAGAATGAAATCAGGAATGCAGTTTCATGTATGAAATCCGGGAAGTCACCGGGCCTTGACGGATTCCCGGTGGAATATTACAAGCAGTATATAGATATCCTAGCACCAAAATTACAAGAGATATTGTCATGGGACTATGTTTTAGATCATGTTTGGTTTTTAGATCATGTCTTAGTTTAGTTCTTAGTTAGATCATGTCTTAGTTTAGTTCTTAGTTAGATCATGTTTTAGGTTCAGGTCTTGTTTAAGTTTTCATGTCATGCCACCCTCTCCTGCCCTGCCATCAGCTTCACGTCCCTCACGTGTGTTTTCCCCATCAGCTGCACTCTATCCCTAATCACCCTTCACAGTATTTAGTTTCCAGGTTCCCTCATTGTTTTGTCAGATCCTTAACCGTCGTCCATACTCCAGGTCACAGTAAGATTGTATTTATCCATGCCAAGTCAAGTCTTTTGTTTTTTAGTCACAGTCTTGTTTTGTTCACAGTCATGTTAAGATTTTTGATATCCGGCTAAGCCGCGATTTTTGTTAAAACCTTTTTTGTGAAAATAAATTAAGTTTTGATTTCCAAGGATCTGCATGTGCATCCTTTCTCCTCACACCCAGCCCCTTTTGACAGATATACAATGAAGCTTTTGAAATAGAAATCCTTCCGCTGACATTTAACAAGGCTTTAATTCAAGATTCAAGATTCAAGAGGGTTTATTGTCATTCCAGCCATATACACAGTATACAGTGCAATGAAATAACGTTTCTCGAGAAGTTTTCAGTGCAACAAACAGCAACAATAAAGAACAGCGGGACAACAGAGGTGATCAGATCAGTCTCTGAGCGTTGAGGAGTCGTATGGCCTGGGGGAAGAAGCTGTTTTGTAGTCTGGTGGTGACAGACCGTATGCTGCAGTACCTTCTGCCAGATGGGAGGGGTGAGAAAAGTCTATGTGAGGGGTGGGTGGGGTCTTTAAGAATCCTGGTTGCCTTGCAGAAGCAGCGTGTGGTGTAGATGTCTGAGACGGAGGGGAGAGTGGCTCCAATGATCTTTTCAGCCGTCCTCACCACACGCTGAAGGTTTTTGCGGTCCAGTTGGGTGCAGTTACCGAACCAGGCGGTGATGCAGCTACCCAGGAGGCTCTCTATGGTCCCTCTGTAGAAGGTGGTGAGAATGGTGGGAGGGAGGTGGGCTCTCTTCAGCCTTCTCAGGAAGTGGAGACGCTGCTGAGCCTTCTTTACGGTGGAGCCGGTGTTGAGGGACCAGGTGAAGTTCTCCGCCAGATGGACACCAAGGAATTTGGTGTTCTCCACAATCTCCACCAGGGAGCCTTCGATGTGCAGAGGCTCGTGGTCCCTCTGTGCTCTGCGGAAGTCAACAACCATCTCTTTAGTTTTGTCCACATTAAGAGACAGGTTGTTGGCTTTGCACCAGGTGATCAGCTTTTCCACCTCCTCCCTGTATGATGACTCGTCGTTCTTTTTGATGAGACCCACCACGGTCGTATCGTCAGCGAACTTGATTATGTGGTTCGAGTCGTGTAGTGCTGTGCAGTCGTGGGTTAGGAGTGTGAACAGTAGTGGACTGAGCATGCAGCCTTGAGGTGCCCCTGTGCTCAGTGTGGTGGTGCCGGAGGTGTTGTTTCCGATCCGGACTGACTGGGGTCTCCCCGTAAGAAAGTCCAGGATCCAGTTGCAGAGGGTAGTGTTCAGGCCAAGCAAGCTCAGCTTCCTAGTCAAGTGCTGTGGGATGATAGTGTTGAATGCTAAACTGAAGTCTATGAACAGCATTCTGACGTAAGTGTCTTTTTTGTCCAGGTGGGTGAGTGCTAGGTGGAGGGTGGTGTTGATGGCGTCGTCAGTGGAGCGGTCGGCTCGGTACGCGAACTGCAGGGGGTCTAGGGTGGGAGGCAGATGGTTCTTGATGTGCTTCAGGATCAGCCTCTCAAAGCACTTCATGATGGTAGGGGTGAGTGCGATGGGGCGGTGGTCATTGAGGCATGACACAGGCGACTTCTTGGGCACAGGGACGATGGTGGTGGTTTTGAAGCACAATGGGACGATGGCGCTGCTCAGGGAGAAGTTGAAGATGTCCGTGAAGACATCTGCCAGTTGGTCTGCACATCCCCTGAGCGCACTCCCGGGAATGTTGTCTGGGCCAGCAGCCTTACGTGGGTTGACTCTTTGCAGAGTCTTTCTCACTTCAGCTGTGGTCAGGCATAGCACTTGTTCGCCAGGAGGGGGGGTGTTCTTCCTTGCCACCACATCATTCTCTGCATCAAAACGACTGTAGAACACGTTCAGCGCATCGGGCAGGGAGGCATCACTGTCACAGGCCGGTGTTGTTGTCCTGAAGTTAGTGATGGCTTGGATTCCCTGCCACAACTGCCGTGTGTCTCCACTGTCTCTGAAGTGGCCGTGGATTTTCTGGGCATGCGCTCGCTTTGCATCCCTGATAGCCTGGGCCAGTGTTGCCCGCGCTCTGCTCAGGGTCTCCTTTTCTCCTGTTCTCAATGCTGTGTCTCTGGCTCTCAGCAGTGCACGCACCTCAGCAGTCATCCATGGCTTCTGGTTAGAGCGCGTGGTGATGGATTTGATGACCGTGACGTCATTAGTGCACTTACTGATGAAACCAGTGACTGAAGCCGTGTACTCCTCTAGGTCAGTGGAGCCGTTGGTGGTTGCTGCTTCCCTAAACATTTGCCAGTCAGTGCACTCAAAACAGTCCTGGAGGGTAGAGATGGCTCCTTCCGGCCAAGTCTTTACCTGTTTGTTGACTGGTCTGGAGCGTCTGACCAGCGGTCTGTATACTGGGATCAGCTTGACGGAGATGTGGTCAGAATATCCCAGGTGGGGGCGGGGCTCGGCACGATATGCACCGGGTATGGTGGTGTAAACAAGATCCAGCGTGTTCGCTCCTCTTGTTGCAAAATCCACATGTTGGTAGAATTTTGGAAGCACTGTTTTTAGATTTGCCTGATTGAAGTCTCCGGCGACAATAAGCAGTCCTTCTGGATGTTTGTTTTGGAGATCACTGATGGCCCCATACAGTGCGGTTAGCGCTTCCTTAGCGTTAGCGCTGGGAGGAATGTACACAGCTACAATGTGCAGGGAGGAGATCTCTCTCGGTAAGTAGAATGGTCTACATCTCACGACCGCGTATTCCACCAGCGATGAACAGGACTTGGAGACTAGGACAGAGTTGTTGCACCAGTCCGTGTTGATGTAAACAAACAGTCCCCCGCCTCGTGTCTTACCGCACAGCGGGTCTCTGTCGGCTCGATGCGAGCTAGTCCGTCTAGCTGAATGGCCGCCTCCGGGACGCGGTCGATGAGCCATGTTTCTGTGAAAACATACACACAGCAGTCCCTAGTGTCCCGTTGAGTAGTCCGTTGTAGATTGATGTAGTCCAGTTTATTTTCAAGTGAGCGGACGTTACAGAGCAGGATGGACGGGAGAGCCGGTCGGCTAGCATTAGCCATCAGCCTAGCACGGACACCGGCTCTCTTGCCCCTCTTCCGTCTTCTCTCACACCGCTTTCGGCGCCTCCTCACCCGGCCCTTGTCTTCAGGCGAGCTCGGGAATTTGCGAAGCAGGCTGGTAGACTGTAGCGCGTCCTTCGTCTCCGTTGGTAACGCCGTTGGGCAGTGTTTAAGTCCCATAAGTAGACTCGTTTTGCAGTGTTGCAGTTTAGCGGCCTCTTGAGTGCAGTTTGTAGATTTCAGACACATAACTTAACGACATAAATACAATAATACACTAAAATTACACTGTTTTACACAGTTTTTTCCTCTCGAGGGGTCGCTGCGAAAACGATCGCGCCGCCGCTTTATGGTAATATCAGTGATCCCTAAAAAAGATAGAGATGCCACAAACCCCGCTAACTATCGACCTCTAAGTTTGATAAATCTGGACTGTAAGATCCTAACTAAGATCCTGGCTACACTTCTGGAGAAGGCTCTACCGAACATTATACATTCTGACCAAGTCGGATTTATGAAAAATAGGTCCTCGACCGACAACATGAGAAGATTATTACACCTAATCTGGCTGAATAGGACAGTAAAAGACCCAGTCGTTGCCCTCTCGCATGATGCTGAGAAGGCATTCGACCGAGTTCAATGGGAATTTCTATTTGCAGCCATGTCACATTTTGGATTTGGACCAACCTTCATTAAATTGATTATAACTATATACAAGGGGCGGTCGGTGGCGTAGTGGGTTAAGCAGCCGCCCCATGTACAGAGGCTACAGTCCTCGCTGCAGCTGGCCTATTAAACTATAATATATTAAACTATAATAAACTATTATTATATGCGGACGATATTCTGATGCTGATAAAAGACCCTTTAAACTCAATACCACACCTTATGAACACGATACAATCTTACTCCAAATTATCAGGATATAAAATTAACTGGACAAAGTCTGAAGTGATGTCTATATCTGGATTATGCAACTCAAACTTACTGATAAATTCCGGATTTAAATGGATACCAAAAGGGATGAAATACTTGGGAATCAAACTAAGCAGCGAAGTGGAGGAAATACCTTCATTAAATTTAGAACCATTGTTGCAAAAAATTTAAACTAATTTGGATAAATGGGGGAAACTAAGGCTTACATTATGGGGGAAGGTCAATGTGATAGAAATGGTGATTACACCTTAACTTAATTATGTGCTTGTGATCAGTGTTGGATAAGTTACTTTAAAAATGTAATCCGTTACAGTTACAAGTTACCTTGTTTAAAATGTAATTGTAGTGTAACTTTTTGGATTACTTAAAAAAAAGTAATGTAACTAATTACTTTGGGATTACTTTTGGATTACTTTTACCTATTTATGGTATAGGATAATCTGTATATTATCTGTATGATTCCATCTGTATTTATCACATTTATTTATACCATGCTATTTTTCTTTTCATTGTACTGCCATAACTACATTATACATTCTCTGCACATACATGCATTTCCCTAGGTAATTGATCTATTCTGCACATATCTATTAACCATCTTTCCTTACACTAGCTGTAAATAACTGCATTTTATCTCTAAATACTGCATGCTATACAATCTGCACGCGTTACACTTGATAAGATGCCAAACTGCATTTCATTAATACATGTGCAATGACAATGAAGTGCTCTACTTTAGTAATAAATAAGCAAAGTAAGACTTTTACATCACATTTTATTTTTCTTTGCACACCCTTGCTTGTGTGTGTGCGCCAGTACTTCCGGTGAAAACTTCCAGGTGATTTGACAGCTAGCGCGTCAGGTTAGGGCCAGTGGCCGTAAACAAAGGTTAACTTATAGCCGAGAAGAAAGATGATAATATAACGTAGCTAAAAAGACTAGCTTTCTTCAGTAGCCTTGATGCTTAATGCTTACCGATTTAGCAAGCCTAGCAGCCTCGTTGCTAATGCTAGCCGCCGTAACGTTACCAACCATACCCGACGTCAAGGAGTTGGCTGAGCAGGGGCAAGAGTATGGGGCTGGCAGAGTTAACTTCATAATGGGTGAGTGCAGGTTTCATTCACTTGATTTCATTCTTTCACAGGATTGATTCACTTCATTGGTTTATCCGATTGCTGGCCGCCGAGCCATTATGTGTCTGGGTTTGTGTAGGTTACTGATCATGGTTGTTAGCAGTCGATAGTCAGGTTGTGTGATGTGTGTGTGAGCGTGTATTTTTTCTATGGGTACATGCCATTGACTGTATGAGCGGCCTGTGCTCGTTTTTTTATTTTTATTTAATTAGATTGGAGATACTAATTAATACTGAGGGGGGGCTGGTCCCGGGGAAAATTGCCAGGGCCGATTTTTTTTTCCCAGTCTGACCCTGCCGCTCTGTACTTCTGTCACTGCAATAACCTCGCACAAATTGTAATCCTGTTAAGTAATCCCCACTCTCACTGAATGTAACTGTAATCTGAGTACATCGTTTTTGCTTGTACTGTAACGGATTACAGTTACTTTTATTTTGTATCCTTTTACCGTAACGCCGTTACATGTAATCCGTTACTCCCCAACCCTGCTTATGATGTTGCCAATAACTGTATCTCCTCAGATCTTTAAACAGTATGATACAATAATTAAAGAATTCTTATGGGACAGGAAAAGACCCAGAATTAAATTTAGTAAAATGTGCTCTCCTAGAGACAGAGGAGGCCTGGGGTTGCCAGACTCGAGGTTATACTATGTCTCCTTCGAAATGGCCAAATTAGCCTATCACTGGAAAAAAGACAACCAGCTAGAGTGGGTTACTATAGAAAATAAGCTGTCATCCCCTTTCACTCCTATTGATAGATTCTCACAGTCCTCACATAATGTAGTGAACCCTATTATGTCTCACTCCAAAGAGATCTGGATCAAAATACATAAAATGTATAAATTATTACATTGAAAACAAACATATTCTTCTCTGTGGCATAACCCCATAATCAGTATAGGGAAGGCATCAGTATATTGGAAGGAATGGCACCTTAATGGGCTATGTCATATTGCTGATCTATACAAGGAAGAGGTATTCATGTCATTCCCTTATTAGAAAAAGGAAATATAATCTCCAAGGAAAAGGACATTTTTGGAAATATCTACAGATCAGAGACTGTATAACATCCAAGATTCAGTACAAGGATGGAAACCACATCACAGACTTCTTCACGTTACCTACGGAGTGCCACCGAGCCTCTATATTCTATAGAACAACCAACCAATTGCTCAGTGATGACTGTCGGAGCCTGAAAATAATATGGGAGAGAGACCTGGGATGTTTGATGGATGAAGAGGAGTGGCTGAGAATCATATCTAACAATGGGAAATACATTAGGGAAGCTAAAGGGAAATTTACACAATACAAAATAACACACAGGTATTACTGGACTCCACAAAGGCTCAACAGAGCAGGTATGATAAATAATAACTTGTGTTGGAAATGTCAAAAACACATAGGTACTCTGCTACACTGCATCTGGGATCTATCATTCTGCCTTTCTGGAAAACATTAGTGGACAACCTGAGCAACTGGTTGGGAAGTGACATACCACTATCTCCCAGATTATGCCTATTAGGGGATAGAAGCCAAATACACAACATAACAAGCGGAGAATTCTCTGTAATCATGGCAGGGACTACAACGGCTGCTAGGACAATACTTAAACTGTGGAAAACACCCAAACCCCTGAACTAAAAGAGTGGATAAACATTATGATAAAGACAGCTTCATATAAACTTATGCTCAAGAGGTTGAACAATACAAACAAGACCAAGGCACCAGTCTGGGACCTGTTCTGGGCTTACATCACATTGCCTGATGAGCCTGCAGAATGAATACCTCCCTCTGATTGTATCCTGTATCCAGCACTATAATTTATTGTATGGATATGCTCTCCCGCTATGTAACCATCAATATGTCCTCTTTATGAACAGTATCGTTCATACTGTACTTTTATTTTATTTTGGTTTTGCTATGACACTGATACCACATGTAATGCATTTGATAAGAAATGTCTCACAATGTAAAATGCTGTACTGTCAAACACCAAAGACAAAGAAATAAAAACTTGAATTACAAAAAAGTTATTTTACCATATAGCTTATAACAATAAAACAAATCCACAGTCAGGACTTCTGTGTGAATTTGCACTTGTTGTGTTGCAAACACAAACTAGACCAAGGTTGCATGACATGATGCCTCAATTCTAATTCTAGTTCAACAACACTAAAAAAATCATATACAGTCATGGCTAATAGCAAAATATTAGTAAGAGGCTAATAAATAGCCTATAGCCTATGTCACTTACGTCACTCATAGAAATCTGCATACCTTTATCTTTTGCACGTTTCTCCTCTTCTTCTTTTCTTCTCTTTCTAAACTTGGCACCTGATGGCTTCTTTGGTCTTTTACCATGATGATGACCCATGATGACTCGACATTATTACCTTTGCTTTTCCCATTAACACCGTCCGTTCAACCGTCAATCAACCGGAGTCACGTGACGTAAACAAATTCACGTAGATGTCTGCACAGATTTTTTTTTTTTTTAGATTTTTCACATGACCCAATTAATTACATGAAGGTATATGGGGCGATTTTTAAATTTTTTTTTTAGGCACGGTTTTTGCTACAGGAGGCAACCAGCCTCCCCTCCTCACACTTGCGCTGCAAACTCCCCCTGGCTAGTTGTCTTCGTCGCCGGAAGGTCTAGATAACTGCGAACGACACCCTCCCCAGCTTGGGTGCCTTGTCGCCGTACGTATTGCTCCTCTCTCTGACCCGCACCCTCTCCACACTCCTCACTCAGACGGTCTCATCTCCCCCTCAGTCACAGCTGCCCTATATAAGTAATTAAGGAGCCCCTGCTCCTGACGTCATCCACCAGGTATCTCTCCTGATCTCACCACAATATTTTTAAACAACTGTCACTATTTATTGTTTTTTAAGACGTTTAACATCATGCTATATGTACTTATGGCGTTGCCTGTACAATATTTCTAAGTGAATGGCTTCAGAACACACCTGCCTCACTCTCAGTCCACACAAGCAAGGAACATAAACAGGAAGTCGCGAACACAGGTGAGCTATCAGGAAGTGACGTCATAAGTAACTCAATTGTCAAAATAAAATCATCTAATCATCAACATTTTTAAACCTTTCTTTTTTTTGGGGGGGGGTGCTTTTTATGCCTTCAATGGACAGGACAGTTGGAGAGAGACAGGAAGCAGAGAGAGGGGGAATGACATGCAGCAAAGGGCTGTCCGGTCCGGTGCGGGACTCGAAGCGGGGCCAGCTGCAGCGAGGACTGTAGCCTCTGTACATGGGGCGCCTGCTTAACCCACTACGCCACTGACCATCCCAACTTTTTAAGCCTTTCTACTGTTATTTTTAACTACAACACATATTCAAGGTAAACACAAGAAACTTGTGCTAAAGAAAAAAAAATAAAAGGACCAGACTCAGTGAGTAATTCCCTATACTCCCTATATAGACCAGTGAGCAGTGCTGACTAACATATCATTGGGGTCATCAGGTGGGGACCTCCTTTCATCAGTGTTTCGTCTAGTTGGGCCCACGACACCTCCAGGAGGCTAGACAATGACCACTGGTGTCCCAGAGTCACCCCCCTAATGCCAGCCATCACTGCTCCTCACTGCTCTCACCAACTGCACACCAGTCACAGCGGGGTGGGGATGCAAACCCTGGTTCGGGTAGGGGGAGAAATAAAAGCGGTTAAGATAAGTAGGAATGGGATTCAAACCCTGGTTCGGGTAGGGGGTAATGAAAATATAGAGGGTGTCAGAGGTGGAGGCAGGACGAGAGACACTAGCAGATTGTTAGATTCGCTTCTTTTAGTTGGAAGCTCAAGAACGGACCGGAGTAATTCAAGTGAAAATGAAGTCTTTATTTGTAGTCACACGTCAAAGCATATCAGCGCTGGGCTCAGTGGGAAAGAATCCCCGCAGGAAGTCTGTCAGACTGCGCCTCGATTTCCGGTTGTAATTTGTATTTATAGCCCCATAGGTTGGACTCACATTTGACCGAGTATGATTGGACATGAGTAGGTTCAACATGCTTCGACATATTCGCTGGATCAGCCCAAAACAATGTGTGTGTGTGAATCTGCCCTTGCTTTCCCAGGCTTTCCCAATTGTTTTGTCTTCCTACTCCTGGATCACTTTAGGTCATCATGGAAAAGTACTGAGACTTATTTCATTCATAATGTCCAAGAACAAAGCCAATTTTTACAAGATTCAGCAGACAAACTCACCTAAACAATCCTACAGTCACTAAGAATGCCAGCAAAAACAAAGCCATACAACTCACTCTCACCAACTGCACACCAGTCACAGCGGGGTGGGTATGCAAACCCTGGTTCGGGTAGGGGGAGAAATAAAAGAGGTAAGATAGGCGGGAATGGGATTCAAACCCTGGTTCGGGTAGGGGGTAATGAAAGTATAGAGGGTGCCAGAGGTGGAGGCAGGACAAGACACACTAGCAGATTCACCAGACAAACTCACCTAAACAGTCCTATAATCAGCAAAAATGCCAGCAAAAACTAAGCCATACAACTCACTCAAAGCCAACTCACCCAAAATGGCCGCCTGATTTCAAAAGGATCACATGGGCCAAACCCTCCACTTAAATATCCTGAATTTCTTCTTTGCTACTTCCAAGAGTCTGTTTACCCTAAGTGCTCCCCCTGCTGGGCCCCCAGCTGCTATTGCTTCTTCTTATCCAAATCCACTGACTGGATTTTACTGCTTTATCTGACAGCTCTTTCACTATTTTCCTCACATTCTGTCCACTTACACCCAGCTCCCTCAACAATGAGACAACAGACTTTGCAACAAATCCTCTACATCCTACTTCCACTGGACAGATTCTAACTTTCCATCCTCGCTGCTCTGCTTCTGCCCCCAACTCCACATATCTAAGCTTTTTCCTTTCATATGCTTCTACTACTAATTCCTCCCAAGGAACAGTCAGCTCTATGAAATAGACTCTCATTCTACTCCTAGACCACAAAACTATATCAGGAGTTGGCAATACATTATATGTTGCCCCTATCAAAAATCCAATACTCCTTTCCTCCATACTCCACAGCTCTTTCCAACTAAGCTTTTTCTTCTCTACACCTTCCCAATTCAACCACCGTCCCTGCTTAGCCTGAGCCACTGCCTTTGCACCCCTTAACATTTCCTCCTGTCTACGAACCTGCTCAACAACTAGTTTTCTCTTCTCCTTGGGACCTGCTCTACTCAACACTGGTTTGCCTGGGCCAAGCCCCAAGCCTCCCCGGCCTATTTGCACATTACCCACAATCTCTGCATGTCTAAGAGTTGCTTCTGCCTCCTGAGCTGCCATTCTTGGTTTCCACTTCCTCCCCTTGGTTATAAATTAATTATTTTAAACTACACATTACAAATAAATGACATAAATGCCTTAGAGACAGCACACTCCCTGTCTGGCCTATGTATGGCCACTATGAACGGAGTCTGAAACATCAGTCTTTAGATCAGTCCTTAGGCAGAAGTAGGACTACCTCTGCCTTAGGACGTTTCTTCCATCCCCTTGGTTAGTAGTTTTTATTTCAATATTTCTCACATGTCCATCCTTCCCAGGGAAGGTTGCAGTGACTATGGCCAATGGCCAGCAGTTACGGACAGTCTGTTTGTCCCGGAGGAGAACCAGATCCCCAACTTGCAGGTTTCTGCGTGGCACTTTCCATTTTCGTCTTTTTTGTAAAGATGTTAGGTATTCTTGGCTCCAACAAGTCCAAAAATGGTTTGCAAGAGCTTGAACTTGTCTCCACTGTTTTGTGTAAAAGTCCTTGTCCATGAAGTCCCCAGGAGGAGGGGGAACTCCTGATTTCTGTGTGAGGAGCATTGCCGGTGAAAGAATGAAAGGTTGTTGTGGGTCTGTAGACACAGGTAGGAGTGGACGTGCATTGATGATAGCTGTGACTTCTGCGTTGAAAGCACCTCATGGGTTAGGCGACTCTTTTGCTGCAAGAGCATCAAATCCAGGATTCTCCTAGCCACACCAATCATCCACTCCCATGAGCCTCCCATGTAGGAAGCATGTGGAGGTCTGAAGTTCCAGCTGCATCCTTGCACACTGAGGTATCTCTGCAGAGTTTTGTCCATCTCCAAGGCCTCTGAGTGCGAAGAAACGCCTCAGAGCATTTATAAAGCTGGATGCATCCATAGACTCAATCAGTTCAATGTGGACAGTTCTTGAACTTAAACAACTAAACATTATGGCCCACCGTTTGCTCTCTGCCTGTCCTCCTCTGGTGCGTCTGGTTACAATGGACCAAGGCCCGAAGACATCAAGGCCCACATACGTGTAAGGAGGGCAGACCTTAAGGCGTTCAGGTGGTAGGTCAGCCATAAGTTGTTCTTCCAGTCTTCCCCGCAGCTTCTGTCAGGTTATGCATTTGTGGAGGACTGTATTGATTAGTCGCTTACCACCCAATATCCACAGTCCAGCTGCCCTCACTGCGCCTTCTGTGAGATGTCGGCCCTGATGTCTTACCTGCTCATGATGATGTCGTACAAGCAGTAGGGAGATGTGACTTTCTTTGGCTAGGATGACTGGGTTCTTCTCTTCACATGTAAGCTGAGAATGTTTCAGTCTGCCTCCAACGCAGATGAGACTACCTTCTAAGGTTGGACTGAGATTATGCAAAGGGCTGTTTGTGGGCACCATTTTGTTTGCTTGAAGGGCAGACAGCTCTTCGGCAAAGGCTGACCTGTGCTGCTTTAAGAATAACATCTTAACGCTGTGACGCTTTGCTTTGCGGTAAGACGTATTGCATCACTTCCTGTTACCTTGCTTGTGTACTGTGGAATTTCTTGCTCCGCTTGGACTACTGATAATCACTTTATTTATATCTATAACTTACACAATTTTGCATAGTTAACTCTACAGCTTACCGTTCTGTTCTAACACACTCCTACAGATCTTTAATCTTTATTCTCACTTTTTAGCGGTGTGTCTGGTTCTCTAGCTTAGGATGGCTACCAGTTCTCTCCCTCCATCTCCTGCTTTCACCTGCTCCGTGTGTCAGATGTTTAGTTACTCCTCTGCCTCCTTTAGCGATAATGGTACATGTAACAAATGTAGTCTTTTTGTAGTTTTGGAGGCGAGGTCATCTGAATTGGAAGCTCGGCTCTGCTCTGTTGAAAATCACCCAATAGCGAACCAGGTCCCTTTAGCCAGTGCAGAGCCACCTAGCATAGCTAGCTCAATTAGCCTCCCCCTAGCAGAACCTGAGCAGCCAGGATTACAACGTGGCTGGGTGACTGTCAGGAAGAGGCATAGCTCTAAAGTCAACCCCGTTGTTCACCATCGACCTGTCCACACTTCAAACAGATTTTCGCCACTCAGCGACACACCCGCTGAGGACAAAACCATGGTAATTGGCAGCTCTATGTCAGAAACGTGGCATTAGAGACACCAGCGGCCATAGTCAAATGCATTCCAGGGGCCAGAGCAGGCGACATAGAATCCTATTTAAAACTGCTGGCTAAGGATAAACGTAAATACGGTAAAATAGTTATTCACGTCGGCGTTAATGACACCCGGTTACGCCAATCGGAGGTCACTAAAATTAATGTTGCATCGGTGTGTAATTTTGCCAAAACAATGTCGGACTCCGTAGTTTTCTCTGGACCCCTGCCAAATCTGACCAGTGATGTCATGTTTAGTCGCATGTCGTCCTACAATCGCTGGTTATCTAGATGGTGTCCAGCAAACAACGTGGGCTACATAGATAATTGGCAATCTTTCTGGAGAAAACCTGGTCTGATGAGGAGAGACGGCATCCATCCCACTTTGGAAGGAGCGGCTCTCATTTCTAGAAATATGGACGAATTTATTTGTCACCCTAAAACATGACAACCCAGAGCTCAGACCAGGATGCAGAGTTGTAGTCTTACACACTTCTCTGCAGCTTCCCACCTGCTGCTACCCACCCAATCAATTAACACAAAAGGAGCAAATCCTCTTGTGCAAAAAAAAATTAAAACAAAAACTTTAGCTGAACAAAAACATCAAACTATTAAATGTGGTTTGCTGAATATCAGATCTCTCCTTTCGAAGTCTCTGTTAGTGAATGAGTTGATTTGTGATCATCATATCGATATATTTTATCGATATGATGATCAAGCTAAAACTGCTTATTATTCATCATTAATAGAACAGAATAAGAACAATCCCAGGTTTCTTTTCAGCACTGTAGCCAGTCTGACTAAGAGTCCGAGCTCTGCTGAGCTAGGTATTCCTTTAACTCTTAGCAGTAATGATTGTTTCTATTAGAGAGAAGATTGATGGAGTCCTTCCCACTATTATCAGTGATGTATCAGCATGTACAGCAGCTTTAGAAGTATCTTTAGAACCTGATTTGTATTTAGACGGCTTCTGTCCAGTTGATCTCTCTGAGCTAACAACAGCAATAGTCTCTTCTAAACAACTTGTGTTTTAGACCCAATCCCAACCAGACTGTTCAAGGAGGTTTTCCCATTAATTGACACTTCCATATTGGATTTGATCAATCTGTCTTTGTTGACAGGATATGTACCTCAGCCTTTTAAGGTTGCTGTAATTAAACCTTTACTTAAAAAACCTACTCTTGATTCAGAAGTGTTAGCTCATTATAGACCTATATCCAATCTCCCTTTTATGTCTAAAGTTCTTGAAAAAATAGTTGCAGCTCAGCTTTGTGATCATAGCACAGAAACTGCACTGCTGAAAGTTACCAATGATCTCCTCTTAGTCTCTGATAGCGGACTTGTGTCTGTGCTTGTCCTGTTAGATCTCAGTGTTGCATTTGATACGGTCGATCACAGTATTTTATTAAAGAGACTTGAACATGTTATTGGGATTAAAGGAACTGCAATAGGCTGGTTTAACTCATATTTATCTGATAGATTTCAGTTTGTTCTTGTAAATGAAGAATCTTCCTCACACACCAGAGTAAGTCATGGAGTTCCTCAGGGTTCTGTGCTTGGACCGATTCTTTTCACTTTATACATGCTTCCATTAGGTAACATTATAAGACAGCATGGCATAAATTTCCATTGCTATGCTGATGATACCCAGTTGTACTTATCCATAAAACCAGATGAACCCAATAGGTTGGTCAGATTACAAGCATTGTTAAAGACATAAAGACCTGGATGACTCAGAACGGTCTGCTTCTAAATTCAGACAAAACTGAAGTCGTTATCTTTGGACCTGAACGCTTCAGGGAGAGATTGTCTAGCTATATAGTTACTCTAGATGGTATTTCATTGGCTTCTAGTTCTACAGTGAGGAACCTTGGAGTTATTTTTTTACCAGAATTTATCATTTGACTTGCATATAAAACAGGTTTCTAGGACTGCCTTCTTTCATCTTCGTAATATTGTTAAAATCAGGAACATCTTGTCTCAGAGTGATGCAGAAAAACTAGTCCATGCATTTGTTTCTTCAAGATTGGACTACTGTAATTCTTTATTATTGGGCTGTCCCACATATTCTCTGAAAAGCCTTCAGTTGATCCAAAATGCTGCAGCCAGAGCTCTGATGAGAACTAACAGGAGAGATCATATTTCTCCAGTTTTAGCTTCTCTTCATTGGCTCCCTGTTAAATTCAGAATAGAATTTAAGATTCTTCTCCTCACATATAAAGCTCTTAATAAACGAGCTCCATCATATCTTAAAAATCTCATTGTAAGATATTTTCCTAACAGAGCACTTCGTTCCCAAACTGCAGGTTTACTTGAGGTTCCCAGAGTTTCTAAAAGTAGAATGGGAGGCAGAGCCTTCAGTTATCAGGCCCCTCTCTTGTGGAATAAGCTGCCAGTAAATGTCCGGGAAGCAGACACCCTTTCCACTTTTAAGACCAGGCTTAAAACTTTCCTTTTTGATAAAGCTTATAGTTAGGGATGGCTCAGGTGATCCTGAAACATCCCATAGTTAAGCTGCTATAGGCCTAGACTGCTGGGGGGCCTCATCTGTCACACCTTTCCTCACTTTACTCTCTTTATGTATATGTAACATTATTGTGGTCATTAACTCGTGTTTCCCTGTTCCAACAGATATCCTTTGAATGGTGTTACAGTGCCGCCAAGCCCCCCCCCCCCTCTCTTTCTGTCTTCTCAAACCCCAGCTGGTCGAGGCGGATGGCCACCCTTCCTGAGTCTGGTTCTGCCAGAGGTTTCTTCCTGTTAAAAGGGAGTCGTTTCTCTCCACAGTCGCCTCAGGCACGCTCAGGACGGGAGATTGGACCGAAAAAGAAAAAAGTTTCAGCGCAATCTGTTGGTTTCCTTAGCTAGGAAATTGTTTTTGAATTGGCTCTATATTAACGAATTGGATTATTTTATGAATAATTATGATTACAATTAATTGAATTCCAATTGGCTTGAATTGGACTTTATTATCTAAGTGCCTTGAGATGACATTTGTTGTATTTGGCACTATATAAATAAAAATGAATTGAATTGAATCTTTTGCTTGAGCCATTTCATCCACAGTACGAGGTAAGTGACATCTGTGCCACCCTGTGCACCCACTGTTTTGGTTGGAATGTTTGTGAGATCTTGCCATATGGATGAGGACTGCCACTGCTTGTAGTAGATAGTTGAAGGTGGAAAAGGTAAGTTCAGGTTCCTTCAGGTGAGTAGTACAGGTATTTGCAGGTTTCTGCAGATGCAGGAATGAAGGTCCTGAGAACTCTGTGCAAGATGGGATGCAGGTAAAGATCTCGATGCATGGTCCGCAGGGTTTTCTTCCGTGCGTACATAATGCTATTGTTCTGGTGTGGAAGATTGTCGGATGCGTTGAACTCTGTTGTGGACATATGTGTAAAAACTCTTTGTCACATTATAAATGTACCCTAGCACCACCTTGCTGTCCATGTAGAACCTGATAGCGTCAAGTTTCAGATCTAGTTGACAGGACTCCACGTCTGGTAAAAGGTTTGATAACAGTAGATGCAGAGAAGGTGAAAGTATCTGACCTGATCTCCCATAACAGTCCCAACCTTCGTTGCATGGGTATTGTTTCTCCACTCAAATCTAGATCCTTGGTGACTGGAACACAATCCTCAGGCAGGAAAGCTCCAATGACTGCTAGACTGTTTGACACGAACTTATGTAAGCAGAGGTTTGATTCAGCGAGTGAAGCTTGAGTTCGTCGGAGCAGGTCGATTGCCTCTGCTTCATATGACAGAGACACCAAGCCATCATCTACATAGAAGTGTCTTTCCACAAACTTCACTGTGTCGGGCCCATACCTCTGGGCGCCTTCAGCGATGGCTCTTCGCAGGCCATAAATGGCTACAGCAGGAGATGGCGAATTGCCAAAAACATGAACCCTCATGCGGAAGTCAACAACCGATTTACTGAGGTCATTATCCCCGTGCCACAAAAAATGAAGGAAGTTGCGATGACTTTCATGTTCCAAAAAACAGTGAAATATTTGTTGGATGTCGGCTAGGACAGCTACTCTCTCCTTCCGAAAGCGTAGAAGGACGCCTAGGAAAGAATTGTTAAGGTCGGGACCTGTCAGAAGCACGTCGTTGAGGGAGACCCCGGAATACTGGGCACTGGAATCAAAAACGACCCTGATTTGGTTGGGCTTTTGCGGGTGGTATACCCCAAGCGACGGAAGATACCAGCACTCCTCGTCTGCCTCCAATGGCGGTGCTACTTCTGCATTATCGTTGGCAAAGATCTTCTCCATGAATACCACATATTGATCCTGCATCTCAGGATTCCTCTTGAATTGTCGTTGCAGGGACTCAAACCATTTGACTGCATGCTGTCATGCTGTTATTTGGCAAGCGCCGACGTGGTTCCTTGAAGGGCAACGGGGCAACCCAATTGTGAGTGTCATTTCTGTGGACATTGGTGTCCATGATTTCTAGAAAGAGGACATCTTCTATTGACGGAGCAGGTTTGTTATCATGTTCAGTTTGGTCAAACACTGCGTGTTGTAGCGTTATTGGGCATTTATATATGCATCAAATATAAGGATTTATAAGACGTTCTCACTGTCTCAAATAAACCTTAAACCTCGAATTTAGGGCACCACCTTCCTTTGTTTTAACTTGTTTTAAGTTACAGTCAGGGAGGAAAACTGTTAAAATCTTACGATCCTGGTATGTTAAATTAATAATCAATTTAATAATCAATTAATAATCAGTCTCATATCTCGCTACTTTCGTGAAAGTTCTCGTTTGGTTGGACAGACATTACGTAAAGAAAGCATACGACACAATCTGTGATTTTAACATATATATAGATATATGAGCTATTTATTAAAATGATATGACCAAAACATGAACCTTTAAAACAAACAGGAGATGCATTGAATATGGGTGATTATATAAAACACTTAGTGAATGGAAAATAAAATATGGGTAATGGAGAGATACTGGATGTATTCAAATAGTTTAGGTTGGCTGACTATTTGACGCTAAATACTGACATTTCGGATTAATTTATCATTCTGTGAAAGCCTCGAGACATCCATCAAACCCACTTTAAGGTGAAAACGGGTCGGTCTTACTGTGCAGAAGTTCTGCTTAGTCAGCTCGGAACACGGCAGCGGCCACGGGGGGTCCGAGGGGATTTCTCTTCCTCTCTCTGGGCCTTCCTGGTTGTGGTGGCTGACTTTAGCGGACTTCTCAGTTGCTTCTTTTCACCGGGAAACGGGAACGATGGTGCCGAGGGCTGTGGTTAGATGATCAAATCCTCCGAGTGTCAGAGTTGGTCCGTTGCTTCTCTGATGAAGTGAACTTAAGTTCACAGAAGATTAATAAAAGGTTGCTTGGAGTTGGCTTCTTGGTAGGAAAAGGTGATGGTGGCGTGTAACGGCGGAGGTTAGAGCGTGCGACGTAAAAAGGACATGGATGACGATGGACGAACAAAAACACGAAAAACGAGCATCTTCAGACTTCATTCTGTTTCTTTCTTCGCGTCTTTCTTCCTTGGGTCCTTCTGCCATCTCCTTCCTCCCTTTTGTCGTATTCTGCACGGCTCATCCTCTCATCTTTCCGCTCTCTTCAAATCCCTCCAGATCTGAGAAACTGAACAACTGAAAATCACATCTAATCTGCTCCCTGAGCAACTGTGATCTCATCCATTCTCTGCTCTGCTCTGCTCTCTGTCTGCTCAAAATCTGAGTCTGGTTTCGCGGGGTCCGTGGTTTGACTCTTGGAGGCGGGGCATGACGTAAGCTTACACTACTCTTTCAGCCAATGATATGCTTGAACTGTGGTGAACGTCTGCCTGGGTGTCTGTGTAAGGCGATCAGCATTTATGTGGGGATTTCTGGATGAGACAAAGAAACTCTTATTTCTCCATTACTCTGTCTCATAGAACATTTGTTTTGGTGATTCTGAAAACACCACAACTTGTTAAGATATGCAGATTAAAGATATAACATAGACTTGTGATATAAAGACACAACATAACACAACATGATAACGACGATTATGAGTCTCAAAATTCAGATGAATATATGTAAAGTCGTGACATATGAATAGCGAACCACACAATGTTAATTTTCTGTGTTAACAATGGGGATATCAAACAAATACCAAATAGATACTGAAGGGACATCGTTAAAAGTTAAATTGTTGCATATATCTTGTCCGGTTGACTGGGTCTGTGGGGATTTAAATGTTCAACACTACAGACCACTAGGGGGCAATGTTGTTCCATCGGCGAGTTTGTCTTTTCCCAACAAGATTATTTCTCAGTCAATATTTAAGCCAGAATCGTAAAAATTATCTCTATATGCGTCTTGTGATCTAGCTGAAACCTGAAAGAAATTGTATACGGTTATCAAACACATTTAATATAGTTTAAGATTCGATTAAAGGTGAGTCTTAGTGAAGTATTCTCAGTTCGTGTGTAGCCATCTGGTCGGTTCTCTGGTGGAAAAGGGTGTTAAAGTGTCAACTTCGATTTATGGTCAAGATAACATATTGAGGTCTCCCACTTTTCCAACAGAAAGATCCTTTGTACATTTTAGTTTATCCCAATTTTATGGCAAGCGTCTGTTGGAGTTCCACTCCCACAGGCTTTCAAAAGGCCGAAGGTTGTTGTAAATTAGGCAGTTTCTGTCTCTTTTTCCTTTGTGGAAAGAAAATTAAGATCTGTTTTTTATCCAGAAACGTAAACATCCCCCACAGGAATGTTGGTTTCGTCAGAGATTGAAGAACTCTTAATCCACACGGCACTGTGACTGCTACAGTGTCCTAGCATCCTCTCTGGCAATCTGCTAGACTTGCTGAAGCTTGGTTGTGTTTCCTTGACATGCATAAAACTTGTACAAGGCTGAAAATGGAATGGCGACCACCATATAACACACGGGTCTTGAATGTGTCAACTGTTGGCTTGTGCACATTACCTAAGCACACTTCTCCTATCACCACCCAGCCTAGATCGAGACGTTGTGCAAAGGGAGCGTTATGTGGCCCATTTACTTGTTGCCTGACCTTGAGTGCTCTAAGCATGTCTCTTCCGAGTAGCAGGAGTATCTCCAAGTGCAAAACTGCACTTGGTGTTGGGATCTCAACTCGATTGTTTGGGATTTCAAGACACTCGAGGAGTGAAGGGAGAGAAATGAGCACCTCGCCATCCAGCGACGTTATCTGGAATCCTTCAGCCTTTCTGCCATAAGTTTCCATGATGCCGAAGCATGTTCTGAGATGGTACAAAAGTGGTTTGTTTTCCTCACTGAACAGCTCAAAGAACTCTGGTCTGGCTAAAGAGTGATTGCTCTGGTCGTCCAGGATCACATAGGCTTTAATGGCTTTGTGCTTTGAATGTTTGGGGTAAACCTTTGCAAGGCAAATCTTAGAGCAGGAACGACCCCACTGACCTAGGCCACAAACCTCTGTGCAACTTATTCTAACATCAGTCACATTAGAATCTTCTCCCTCCCCGCCATTCTCTTGTGGCAGCGGGAGGAGCCTTGGTGTTCTGCCCTGAATATGTTTAAAAGACACTCAAAAAGACTTTGAAATGTTGATTCAGTTTTCTTTCTTTATATGCATTTGCGGCGCCTTTATTTTGAAAATCTTGCGACGAACCGGATGTAGGAAGTCAAAACGTAAACGAAGAAAAAGTATGTGTGCATCGTGTTACAGCCGCATCAATGCAGTTAAACTCCCAGAAAGCAATGGTTGTAAGTGTTACAAATTGTTTACAGGTTTGATAAGATGTGTTAAGGACTTTTAAGCATTTTGTGTATGAAAGTAACAGTATAATTTTGTGGCTTGTGGGACAGCAGTGTGTATACTTGCCTGCTAATTTGCCTCGTTTTTTAGCATGCTGTGCTAATACCTGTTGGGTTAATATTAAGCAGTTGATACTGATATTTACATGGCTGTTTATTAAGACATTTTTTGTATCTGTCTTTTCTAGCCAAACACCGAATTCAATGCAGTCAGAAATGCTGACTTATGTGTGAGAAGATATTAAAGGAGCAAGCTGCTCACTTCCTGGCTCTTTGAATAAGGAGTTTGGCTGGCTGTTTATCTGTGTTCATGCAAGAGCAAAACACATAGAGAGAACAGTACAGTAAAAAACCATATCATCAGAGGGATTCTTCTGCTGCAGTTATGGAAGCCCAGACAACACAAAAGGATGACAAGGCAGCATCAGTAGCCAGCTCAAAGCGCACATCTTCCTCAAAGCATTCAGTGGCTAGCGCTGCTGCTAAGGCCAGAGCCACAGCTGAAGCTGCACGCACCAGAGTCACATACGGACAAAAAGAGTTGCAATTGAAAAAGCAGAGAGCCAAATTGGATTTGGAAAAAGCTACACTAGAAGTGGACCAAGAAGCACTAGAACTTGAAAAAGCAGCTGCTGCTGCTAACACAGAGGCTGAGATCTTAGAAGCTGCAGCACGATCAGAATATGAGGATATAGGCAGTGTCATCAGGAGTGACGTCTCACCACTGGTTATTCAACAGCGAACAGAGGCATATCTGGACCATCAAGCTCAGACCAGCTTCAGTCCAAACACACCTGCCCCAGACACACTGTCCCATCCCCATATCAAAGAGACACAGCCACTGACAAGGCAGGAGGCCCCTGAATTAAGCCCCATCCACCGCCATGTTGGTTCACCCACAACATCAAGACACACAAAGACTTCTGCTATTACTCCAGCTGCTAACATGATAGACTTTGCTAAATATCTGGCAAGCAGGGAGTTAGTAACCACAGGTCTTACCAAGTTTGATGATCAACCTGAGAGCTTCAGAGTGTGGCAGTCCTCCTTCCTTAATGCCACTCAAGACTTAGACCTAACAGCTGGTGAAGAGTTAGATCTCCTGGTAAAATAGCTAGGAAAAGAATTATCTGAACACGTTAAAAGAATACGAGCAGTACATGTCACTAACCCTGAAGCCGCACTTCAGATGTCTTGGACAAGGCTCAGAGAGTGCTACACCACCCCTGAAGTGATAGAGAGTGCTCTATTCAAGCGGTTGGACAATTTTCCTCGTCTCACTTCAAGGGAGAACATTAAACTAAGAGAACTTAGTGACCTGCTCATGGAGCTGCTCTCAGCCAAAGACGATGGATATTTACCTGGACTCAGTTACCTTGACACACCTCGGGGCATCAACCCCATCGTCGAAAAGCTGCCATTAAACCTACAAGAAAAATGGCTGTCTACTGGGTCAAGATATAAACAACATTATGCTGTAAGTTATCCCCTGTTTTCTTTCTTTGCTGACTTTGTCAACGGTGAGGCAAAAGCTAGAAATGACCCCAGCTTTGTCTTGATGAACAATAGCCGCACTCATTTCCGTAATGAGAGGCCCATATTAAAACATGATGGTGTGAGAACGACTATATCTGTCCATAAGACAGACTTGTCAGCAACAGACGGTTCAAACTCAATGTATAGAGCAGAGATGGAGAAGAAAAACAGTGGTGATCCAGCTGACTACGTCATACTCACGATTCTAGTCAGAATGTGAGTCTGATACCGCTCAATAGAGTTTTGAGTATGGGGCGTGTTTCAACCGAACCAGGAGAAAAAATGCCTCTTCGCTCAATTGGATAGACCTACAACCAATCAGAGCAACGTAGTATGTGACGTAGATTAAGCAACACACACTTGTTGCAGGAAGGACGGCAAAAACATCTTTTCTATCGATAAAAGCCTTTATCGCGTTCCTCTGTTCGTCTTTTAAAATTAATGCAATGTGGAGATCCTGTAGAACAGACTCGATGGCAGAATCTACACACCCTAGCTCTCCAGCGGCAGCCATGTTTGTTTCGAACGAAGTCAAACCAAGCGCTCTTTAGTGACGTAGTCGATAATGTCCCTGTTGATCATCTGTCCATCATCGTATAAAGCCCGCCCTGGCAATCTGATTGGGTCGACCGATTCTTGGTCGGGCATAATGATTTCCCAACTGAGCAACCGACCAAAACTTTTATGGGCGGGGCTAAGTTCGGCTGGCACCCAGGCTACTAAATACTGCCCACTTCACAATAAATCTCATCCTCTGGAAAAGTGCAGAGCCTTTAAAATGAAGCCGCTGACAGAGCGCAAAAGATTGCTAAGAGATCACAGGCGATGTTTTAGGTGCTGCTCTGCTACTCACATGGCCAAAGACTGTTATGTAGAGCTGAAATGTTACGAGTGTGAGAGTGATCAACACTGCCCAGCCATGCATCCAGACATACACCTCTCACCAGCAGTGTTATCTGTGACTGAGCCAGACACAGAGCAGCAAAACAACACGTTTTCAGAGGTTACGTCAAGGTGCACTGAGGTCTGTGGAGAAGGCCTTCCAGCTCGATCTTGTGCAAAGATATGCTTGGTTCAAGTTTTCCCACAAGGACAAAAGGAACGCTCAGTCAAGATGTATGCCATCCTTGATGACCAAAGCGATCGCTCACTGGCTAGAGCTGAGTTTTTCCAGCTCTTTGGTATCCAAGGCACCCCTTCACCCTACCTGATGAGAACTTGCGCCGGCACTGTTGAAATGACTGGAAGGA
The DNA here is from genome assembly GCF_027942865.1 of Odontesthes bonariensis. Taxonomy (NCBI): domain Eukaryota; kingdom Metazoa; phylum Chordata; class Actinopteri; order Atheriniformes; family Atherinopsidae; genus Odontesthes; species Odontesthes bonariensis. The sequence continues at coordinate 25,818,527 of NC_134527.1, forward strand.
AGGCAGTCAGTTTCCAGGTACAAGCAATAAATGGTGATGTGTGTTTAGACTTACCGCCACTCATTGAATGTAATGAGATCATGAGCAATCGATCAGAAATCCCCTCACCAGAGGTCGCTCTTTCCCACACTCACCTGAGACCCGTGGCGCCTTACATCCCACAGCCTGATCCTGAGGCGCAGATCCTGATCTTACTAGGGAGAGACCTCATACGTGTCCAAAAGGAGAGACAGCAAATCAGTGGGCCCCACAATGCACCTTTTGCGCAGCATTTGGATTTAGGTTGGGTGATTGTGGGAGAAGTTTGTATTGATAGTGCTCACAAACCCACTGTATCCGTCTTTAAGACCAACGTCCTGCAGAACGGACGTCCATCCTATCTAACACCATGTCAGAAACACATCAGCGTCAAAGAAAAGGTGAGCTACGGCGGGGAGCACAGACCCGGCACCTCAACTCATCTCTCCAGCTGTTCTGGCAACGGTGTGGCAGCTCAAGACAAACTTGGATGCAGTGTCTTCATGAGAACAGAGAATGATGACAAACCTGCCTTGTCTTTCGAGGACGAAACGTTTCTTAAGGTCATGGAAAAGGAGTTCCACAGAGATGAAAAGAACAGCTGGACCGCCCCCCTACCTTTCAGGTCACCCAGGCCACGCCTTCCAAATAACCGTGCTCAAGCCCTCTCCCGTTTCCACTCCTTGCGGCGTACACTGAGCAAAAATCCTGAAAGGAAAGAACAGTTTGTTGCCTTTATGGAGAGGCTGTTTTTAAACGGACATGCCGAAGAAGCTCCCCTTCTTCCTGAGAGTTCAGAGTGCTGGTACTTACCCATTTTCGGAGTGTACCACCCCCAAAAGCCAGGTCAGATACGAGTCGTATTTGATTCGAGCGCACAAGAAGGTGGCATCTCTCTTAACAACGTCCTGCTTTCAGGCCCTGACTTAAATAACTCGCTCCTGGGAGTTCTGCTTAGATTCAGAAAGGAGCTTGTTGCACTGACTGCCGACATCCAACAGATGTTCTATGGATTCCTAGTAAGAGAAGACCACAGAGACTACTTAAGATTCCTCTGGCACAAGGATAACGATCTGACTAAGGAGGTGATTGAACTCAGGATGCGAGTACACGTGTTCGGGAACAGCCCTTCGCCAGCAGTTGCTATATATGGCCTTCCGGAGAGCTGCCCAAGAAGGTGAACAAAAATATGGCTCTGACTCTCGCCAATTTGTTGAGCGACACTTTTATGTGGATGATGGGCTCATCTCCCTCCCGTCTGAGACTGAAGCCATTGATCTGCTCAAGCGCACTCAAGCTTCGTTGGGAGAATCAAACCTTAAACTGCATAAAATCGCCTCTAACAGTGTCGCAGTGATGCAAGCCTTCACACCTGAAGAATAATAATAATAATAATAATAATAATAATACATTTAATTTTAAAAAAGCGCCTTTCTCAACGCTCAAGGACACTTTACAACACATTAAAAACATAATAAATAAAATAACAAAATAACACAAGTTAAAAAAGAGGCTAGAGAGAGAATGCAGCTTGAAACAGATGGGTTTTGAGTTTTGATTTGAAGAGGGGTAAAGAGTCAATGTTGCGGATGTCTGGTGGGAGTGAGTTCCAGAGTTGGGGAGCAGAGCGACTGAAAGCTCTGCTCCCCATGGTGCTGAGACGGGCAGAGGGCACAGAGAGGTGGAGGGAGGAGGATGACCTGAGGGAGTGAGATGGGATGACAATGGAGAGGAGATCAGACAGATATGGGGGGTCGAGGTTGTGGATGGCCTTGAATGTGTAAAGTAGGGTTTTGAAAGTAATTCTGAATTTGACCGGGAGCCAGTGAAGCTGCTGGAGGACGGGGGTGATATGGTGAAAGGAGGGGGTACTGGTGATGATGCGGGCTGCAGAGTTTTGAACCAGTTGAAGCTTATGAAGGGATTTGTGAGGGACACCGAAAAGGAGTGAGTTGCAATAATCTATGCGGGAGGTGACAAGACTGTGGACCAGGATAGCAGTGGTGTGAGGAGTGAGAGAGGGGCGGAGACGATTAATGTTACGTAGATGAAAATATGCAGACCGGGTAATGTTATTGATGTGGGAGTGGAAAGAAAGTGTGCTGTCGAGGACCTGAAGATCTGGCTGCAGGCCTGAGAGATCTGGGACTGGACAAAGAAGAGCTTCCAGTGCAAAGAAGTCTTGGTTTGTGCTGGAACATAGATTCTGACACTTTCACATTTAAAGTGGCAGTCAACGACAAGCCATTCACCTGTCGTGGAGTGCTATCCACTGTCAACAGCCTCTTTGACCCGTTGGGCTTGGTTGCACCAGTGACCATCAAAGGGAGAGCCTTGCTCAGAGAACTTTCTGCCGACATTCACGAGTGGGACACCGAACTTCCTGCAGACAAGTTAAACAAATGGGAAACATGGAAAGAATCATTAAAGGACCTGAGTGCTCTCCATCTTTCACGCTCATACATACAACAATCCCTCTCCAGTGCCACATACACAGAGTTATGTCTTTTTTCTGATGCTTCAAACTGGGCAATAGGGGCAGTAGCTTACCTCAGAGTTGTCATGATAGATGGGCAGTGCAGAGTTGGCTTTGTGCTCGGGAAGGCTAAGCTGGCTCCTCAACCAGAGCCCACCATCCCTCGCCTCGAAATGTGTGGAGCTGTGCTGGCCGTCGAGATGGCTGAACTGATCCTCGATGAGCTTGACCACAAACCAGATGCAGTGAGGTTCTATTGTGACAGTAAAGTTGTCCGTGGCTATATATACAATGAATCAAAGCGATTCTTTGTGTATGTACACAATCGTGTTCACCGTATACGCAAGACAACTTCCCCTCAACAGTGGCATTATGTGCCTACAGGTCAAAATCCAGCTGATCTGGCCACCAGATCTGTTCCAGCGTCTCAACTTACCAACAGCATGTGGTTTACAGGGCCAGAGTTCCTTCACAAACCATTTCTGGCTGAAACACAGGAGACCTTTAAGTTGGTGGATCCCGGAACAGATGCAGATGTGAGACCTCAACTGACCAGCCTTGCTACCTGCATTAACGAATGTAAACTTACCTCAGGACGTTTCCAACGCTTCTCCACTTGGGAGTCTTTGCTGAGGGCAGTTTCCTTCTTGATCCATCAAACTCGTTCATTCAGATCTGACTCACCAGCTACATGTAAAGAATGGCATCGATGTAGCAGACTTCGTACTCCAGAAGAGCTGACAGCAGCCAAGTGGGTCATACTCGAGTCTGTTCAAAGGGATGCTTATCCAGAAGAGTACATTGCACTGCAAGAAGACAGAGCAATTTCAAGAACAAGCGCAATCCTGAACCTCGATCCTTTCATGAATGATGGCCTCTTACGGATCGGAGGACGTCTGAAACATGCATCGATCAGTCCAGAGGTGAGAAATCCAATCATTCTCCCAAAACAAAGTCATGTCACAACACTACTAGTGAATCATTATCACATGAAAGTTGAACACCAAGGGCGACAATTCACAGAGGGAGCAATCAGGGCTGCAGGCCTGTGGATTGTTGCAGGCAAGAGGTTGATAAGTTCAGTCCTTCATCGTTGTGTCACCTGCCGCAGGCTGAGGGGAAGACTTGAGGTCCAAAAGATGGCCGACCTCCCTCCAGAGCGTCTGAGCTCATCAGCGCCATTCACCTATGTAGGATTAGACGTTTTTGGCCCCTGGGAGGTTCTCACCCGACGCACTAGAGGTGGCGCAGCTCAGAGCAAGCGCTGGGCCATACTTTTTACATGCATGAGTACCAGAGCTGTGCATGTAGAAGTCATAGAGTCGATGGATGCAGCCAGCTGTATTAATGCCCTCCGAAGGTTTTTTGCTGTAAGAGGGCCAGCAAAGCAGCTGAGATCAGATCGAGGCACAAACTTTATCGGAGCCAGTTCTGAACTGGACATGAGACCGGATGATCCAAAGCAAACCAGCACTTTAAAGTACTTACACGAGAATGGTTGCTCATGGGAATTCAACCCCCCGCATGCATCACACATGGGAGGAGTGTGTGAGCGCATGATTGGCGTGACCCGGAGGATACTCGATTCCATGTTGCTGCGAACCAAGCATACTCACCTGACTCATGATGTGCTCTGTACTTTAATGGCAGAGGTGTGTGCTATAATCAACGCCAGAACTTTAGTCCCGGTCTCCTCCGACCCCTCTTCTCCAATGCTGCTGACCCCTGCTATGCTCTTGACCCAAAAACCAGGTGTGTCTGCTCCACATGGCATTTTCAAGGAAAAATATCTTTTCAAATGTCAGTGGAGACAGGTGCAGGCACTTGCTAATGAGTTTTGGAGTCGATGGAGAACTGAATACCTCCATACCCTTCAGCCAAGGCGTAAGTGGCACACAGCATGTCGCAACCTGGAAGTCGGAGACATTGTGCTACTTAAACAGAGTGATTCCCCACGCAATGAATGGCCAATGGGTCTGGTCACATTTACCAGTCCAAGCGGTGATGGGAAGGTACGCAAAGTTGAGGTCAGGACAACATCACATGACAAAGTAAAGACATTCTTAAGGGCTATCACTGAGTTGGTCTTACTCCTGGCAAAGGAAAGCCAGAGTTCAGACAGTTTAGTCTTAAGTGGCATCAGTAAATGCCAGACGGGCAGTGTTCTGCCCTGAATATGTTTAAAAGACACTCAAAAAGACTTTGAAATGTTGATTCAGTTTTCTTTCTTTATATGCATTTGCGGCGCCTTTATTTTGAAAATCTTGCGACGAACCGGATGTAGGCAGTCAAAACGTAAACGAAGAAAAAGTATGTGTGCATCGTGTTACAGCCGCATCAATGCAGTTAAACTCCCAGAAAGCAATGGTTGTAAGTGTTAAAATTGGCTTTGTTCTTAGACATTATGAATGAAATAAGTCTCAGTACTTTTCCATTATGACCTAAAGTGAGCCAGGAGTAGAAAGACAAAACAATTAGGAAAGCCTGGGAAAGCAAGGGCAGATTCACACACACACATTATTTGGGTTAGTGTGCATATCCAATCACATTTGATCAACAAGGGATCCACCGTGGGAAACTATCAGACATATATACGAATTGTAACCGGAAATCAGGGCCAGTCTGACAGACTTCCTGCGGGAGCTCTGTTCCACTGAGCCCAGCGCTGATATATTTGATGTGTGACTACCAATAAACACTTCATTTTCACTTGAATTACTGCGGTCCGTTCTTAAGCCTCCTACTAAAAGAACCGAATCTAACAAAATGGTGCCGTGACACGAGGTTTGAAGGCTAAAGGACCACCGTTCCGTGCGACCCGACCCCGGCCGAGGGAGGACGCCTCGAGGTGATTGGAGAGACAGCTTTTTTCAGACAATCAGGCGCCAAGAAAAAAGGTGAGCAGAACACCAATTAAGGACTATTTGTGTAATTTCTGCATATTGAATAACCTAAATGAAGTTGTCTGAATTAAGTTGTCCTCTGGTCATGATAATTCGAGTGTTAATGTACTGTTTGTCTGTTTGCATTCAATGGTAACACGTCCAATATAAAAACACATGGCCTTATACAGGGAAAGTGCATAAGTGTCCTGTCAAGTGGATTCGGAAGATAAGACAAGGCAAATTCATTTTATAAATGAATACCAGTTGTGGAACTCGTCTTCAAAATTAAGCGTGAGACGAAGTAGTTTATAAAAACCCAAATTGAGGGGTCAACTATTTGGCATTCCGACGCGGAATATTTCTCCACTGACGGAAGTTGGGATATATGGGATTGAGAATTCCGGGGTACGAAGAAGTATAATCCCGAAATATAGTCGGGTTAACTTGTTTCATTAATAGCGCCTTGAAGGACACTGAGGGACAGATTTTTTAATTTTCATACAACTGTGGGTTGGGGTTCGCCGCTCGAAGATATTTGACTGCGCCAGCAGATCTCGAGTGGTTTCTGTTCAATATTGGGGGTTGGTATAGATAAAAAGTGGGTAAAACGAGTGACTGCGCGTGTCTATACGGGTCGCTTTGTTTGGGGAAATTAGTATTTTTATGGTGTGACCCAAAGTTTTGGAATAAACAAATGCTTTGAAAAGTGGGGTAACCCCGAGAGGTGGAGCGCACAGAACACAGCGTTCTGCGTAGAAGTTTCTTCACTACTTTCAGCATTTGGGCAATTACGTCTTCCATATACTTTGATTAACACGTGTATAACTTTTGAAGATGTCACAAAAATTGATTGACGACTGGAAAAAATGCAAATCCGGCTCGCTGGGGTGAGTGCTGATTGACACGTTAGAAAGATGGAAGAAAATGGTCCCGACGTGAGAAGAAAAACGAGGGACAGATAAATTAGACTGGAGAAGTGCAGAAAAAAGAGTGTGCGAGTTTGCTCCACTGAGGCTGAGTGTGTGTGTTCAAAATGTTTTCAAAACAAACGCGAGAGTAAGAATCAAGCACATGCAGGAGACAGAAGGAAAAAGTTGATATATGGTATATTTGATCCCAAATGTTCTTGACAAAACTTAATAATTTTTTTCCAGCATCAACGCACTAATAAGAGACCTATAAGAAAAAATCAACAGATTTGGAGGCTTGACCTGAGGCCTGAGGTTTCTAACTAAAGATCAGCTGTGCAGCAGCATTACAGGAATAATGAATAATAAATAATGAAAAGCCTCAAATGCTTTTTGAGCCATTATATACCCAATTTAATTGTATAGTTGTTCTCTTTGTCATAAATGCGCACACCCTAATATTGTCTTTTTTTTCTCATTCAGCCCTGAGAGGGAGAACAATCCAAACAGACGCTGGGTGATCATTGGCCTGAGTTTATAATGATATACTGCTTATAATATAGGTTTAATTTTGTATTAGAGCAAATAGTATTGATTCATCCATCTATTTTAAAATGCATATGATTGGGAAAGACACCAAAGTATGTAGATAAACTGAAAACAGCTTTACAATGAAAAAATCACAGAGATGAGATAAAAAACAATAAATCCAGGAAGAACAGTGTTTCAGACAGTCATACAAATTGTTGCTGAAATAGGATTTAACAGCTTTCTTAAAAAGCGAAAGTCAAATACACAAGCAGAGTGTTTAGGAGATTTGCTCCTTTAATTAAAATACAATCTGAAAAAATGTTCTCCACCTGAAACAGGACTAAGAGCAGGCAGTCACACCAAATGACATAAGTTAAAAGGAAAAAAACAGGATTTAGGATTTAATATCGCGGCCAGACGGTCAGATGTCAAACAATTTGATATCATATTAAAGTTATTGAGGCTTGGCCTTTATTCTTATTAGGAGATATTAACTTGACTTTAAAATTTTAGCTGCTCGGAATTTCCTCTGCCTCAGGTCACCAATTCAATAGTCAATAGTTATCACCAATATTTAGATTCAAACTAAACCATTTGACTATTTAACTAAATCATTTAACTATTTAACTGCAACACATTTATGAAACAATTAATATGCTAACTTAATAAAGCAGCAAAGTGCTTCATAGAAGTTTAAATAAATTAGGAGAATAACAGAAGGACAGCTGCAGCAAAGACTGAGCCATAACAAGACAAGTCAAGGTTTGTTTTTATTGCGCATTTAAAAACAGTGAGCAGAGACCTGCTTGGTGAGCCAAAACAAAATCTATGCAAACACAGACTTAACTTCTAAAAAATTCCCTTTTATGCATTATTGAACCTACTATTTTATATGATATATAATATATGACCTATATATGAATGTTTTCAGGTTGTCCCACATGAGGCCTGGACGGGGAGAAAATACCCTGTCCATAGCCTTTTTGGGACACTATGAGGACAGGTGTGAATGTGGGAAAAAGATTCGGTTGCCAAGCGACAGCCATGGTGAGTGGGGGCTGAGGAGTTCCCATAGGGGGTGTTCCCAAAGGGGGCACTAACGGCTTGGGGGACAAGGGCTACCTGAGGGAGAAGGAGAAGGACGCCAATAGGTGGCGTGATGGAAATTCAAACTGTGCTGAGTGAGTGCCTGTGGTTGAAGGAAAAAGGATATGAATGGGATGAATGAAATGTTCTGTAATTAGGTGTTTTGGGTCATCGGAAGACGTTCCATTAGAGATGACCAGAAAGTTTTAATCTACTACACTAAATCGATCAATCAATCAAACGTTATTTATATAGCATTTCTCATCCAAGAAAATATAGAACAAAGACCTTTCAGATAGAACGAAGCAGTGAAACCCAAGGCCACATACAGACACATGCACACTCAGATATAAAGCCACGCACACACAGACACACATGCCACACATACTGGAAACAGGGACCACAATGTGATCCTCAAAGAAAAATAAATGATGAATTAGCATAAATAAAGAAATAAAATTAACCTAGGCTTTTAATATCTGTATGGAAACATGTTCTGGTATCATGTGATATTAGAAACAGCTCTGATGTCAGACCGTTAAGACCACAGGAGGTGTTTCTGATTAAGTTAGAACCGGAAAAAACTTAATGCTAATCCTGAACTATCTGTGTACGGCTCAGCATCAAAAAACACAGCCACTGGTAAAAATTAAACAACATTAGTACTAACTAACGAGTAATACTAAAGCAGATTATGCTGAAATTTTATTTTTAACGATCTGACCTGAATTCAGAGAGGACAGACAATATTTATCCTAAACAACTTAATCAGTTCGTCATTGGAAAAATGTCTGCTTTCTTGATGCTGTGCTGCTCCCAAGATGAAATCTAACCAAAATATTTTTCTGTCCTGCAGCAAACAACAATCACAGGAGGATAAACTGCAGTGGAGCAGTTCGGCAATTAATTAACAATTAATCATTCAAACTTCTCAAGTTTTCCCAAAAAGTCTGTGTGTGTTTGTATCTTCTTTTGCATTAAGACTTCCCGGACCTGGAAGAGGAAGACATGGATCAAACTCATAATATGAAGACCACTGTTTGTATACTTAGGCCCCAATGAAAACATGAGGGTTGCTTGGGCAAACCCAGAAATGCAATATATGTTTGTCATATGTTTGTCATATGTTTGTCATCTGGTGTCATTTGTTGTCATCTGTTGTCCTAACCTGTGGTGTCTGGTGTTGAGTGTTGTTTGTATGTTGTTATGATCCCAAAACTGTCTGATGATTTTCCACAGCAGAATAAATGGATAATACAGAAGATCTCATGAATGCTGGACAGCAACTTGGTGAGAATTCTGGTGTTGTCCTATAAAGAAGGATTATACCAACTGTGTTGATGGTGATGATGTGTTCCCTATAATTTGAATTTTTTAAACAGCAAAATAAGGAGATGGTACTGGATTTCTCATTAAGGCTGCACAGCAGATTGATGAGTATTCTGGTTCCTTAAAGCAAGGGTTTTACCAACTGGCCAGTTGTTTTGTTTTGGGTTATGTTTATTTTGTTATTTCTTTGATTTTCTTTTGTTTTGTTTATTTTGACTTTGGTTTTGTTTGGGGTCCATATGAAAATAAATAAATAAAGAATGAATTGGGCATTGAAATTGAACCTATCAAAGAGAGATACCCTAGTATAAAAATACAGTGCAAATGACATTTTGCACTACTGCGCTGCGAGATTTGCTAATATTATTCCACAGATTCAGAACCACTACAGGACGTACGGCCGGAGGACTCATAAGCTTGAGTTCTGGGAGGCCTTTCCCATCATGCCAAGATGATGGTGGAGAACTACACAACAAAATTATCCCAAAAGAAAATTAGTTAGGGAGGGGATGCTGAATATCCCTCAAGGAAGCGACGTACTGGTGACCTCTCCTTCCAAGATTAGTTCCGGATCAGAATGCTGAACATACGTTCAGCCAAGAGGAAAACAGAGCATCGACAGGATTGGACCAGCAAAGACCACACGACTCGTCATGTGGTCATCTAAGAAAGATATATCATTTAGAAAGTTAATCATAATTGTTCAAGAGGCTAATATACTCATATGGTCGAGCCTTGGTTAAATTTATATTTGTTGTGTTTCATTTTTAAGGTGTTTAGCTGATTCCTCTTAAAGGCTGATAATGAATCGTCTTTAGAATGTCAATTGCCAGTGGGATGACTCGGCTGTTTGGAGCGGGACCTTAGACTTTAAACAGGAATAAGTTGGTCGGTCGCCAAGTGGAATTGGGGCCATAGGTGAATTTTTCCCAGATACATCGGGTTTTCGCTCCTATTCGCTGCAAACGGTGGACGAACCTGCTGGTAATGTTAATTGCCTTATGCAATGGTTGAGTGTCAGTAGAATAGAAATGATGTGAAATTTGTTGATTAATCAGTGTTGTGTTGTTATGGTACTTATGGGGGAGCAAGGCCTTGCTAACCACATAAGGTTTTAGGCCATAATGAACAAAGAGTCCACACGGAGGATGGGTTCGGGGCCACATACATACAATACATATAGCAAATTATTATTTTCTACATATAATCTATTAAGAAATGTGCTCATTTGCGGAGTTATTATCAGTTGAGTGGGGAAGGTTTTAAACTTACTAGAAAAGAGTCTCTATTTCTAGAATCTTGATTAATACTCCTGATATAGAAAGGTTTGCTAACGCATCACAATTATTTTTAAATGTGCTTATTTGCAGAGTTATAATCAGTGACTTATGAAGGTCTTAACCCTCTCGGAAAGAGTTTCTGTTCCGAGTAAAATGATGGAATAGTCCTGACTTGAAAGTGTAGCTTAAGCATTAGAATTATGTTTACTATTTCCATGCTTGTGCAATGAAGATTTGCTTGCTGCTTTAATTGCAATGATGAACAGCTTTCACATAAGCTTACATAATAACACATGAAGTCACATCAAAAGGGGGATGACAGATGTCTCCTAACTGGTTGTGCTACATCTCAAAAGGTAAGTGGCTCTTGCAGTTTGGGGGGTGGCTGCTAAAGTCTTGCTACTGCTAATACAGATGTGACACAATACAGAAAATGACATTCCTACCTCAGTTATTTAACTGAATTAGTTGAAATGATAAAATCACTTCAAAAGGGGGATTGTTAAAATTGGCTTTGTTCTTAGACATTATGAATGAAATAAGTCTCAGTACTTTTCCATTATGACCTAAAGTGAGCCAGGAGTAGAAAGACAAAACAATTAGGAAAGCCTGGGAAAGCAAGGGCAGATTCACACACACACATTATTTGGGTTAGTGTGCATATCCAATCACATTTGATCAACAAGGGATCCACCGTGGGAAACTATCAGACATATATACGAATTGTAACCGGAAATCAGGGCCAGTCTGACAGACTTCCTGCGGGAGCTCTGTTCCACTGAGCCCAGCGCTGATATATTTGATGTGTGACTACCAATAAACACTTCATTTTCACTTGAATTACTGCGGTCCGTTCTTAAGCCTCCTACTAAAAGAACCGAATCTAACATAAGTGTTACAAATTGTTTACCGGTTTGATAAGATGTGTTAAGGACTTTTAAGTATTTTGTGTATGAAAGTAACAGTATAATTTCGTGGCTTGTGGGACAGCAGTGTGTATACTTGCCTGCTAATTTGCCTCGTTTTTTAGCATGCTGTGCTAATACCTGTTGGGTTAATATTAAGCAGTTGATACTGATATTTACATGGCTGTTTATTAAGATTTTTTGTATCTGTATTTTCTAGCCAAACACCGAATTCAATGCAGTCAGAAATGCTGACTTATGTGTGAGAAGATATTAAAGGAGCAAGCCGCACACTTCCTGGCTCTTTGAATAAGGAGTTTGGCTGGCTGTTTATCTGTGTTCACGCAAGAGCAAAACACATAGAGAGAACAGTACACTTGGTGTGTTGAAATAATGGGCTAGGGTGCATGGCTGCATCATGGTTGGTGCTTTCACACTCTAAGCACCTCACAGAAGATTGCAGTCTTTGGCTACATGGGAAGTTGAAGAACAACATTTGAAGCATATTCCTTTCTGTTTTAGAAAAGCCGTTCTGTCGATGATGGATTTGTTTCTGAATGTCCTGCATTTTTTAAGTGGATGTGGTTTATCGTGCAGTGGGCAGTTCTTGTTAGGGTCATTATTCAAGATTCAAGATTCAAGAGGATTTATTGTCATTCCAGCCATATACACAGTACACAGTGCAATGAAATAACGTTTCTCGAGAAGTTTTCAGTGCAAACAAACAGCAACAACAAAGACAATACTAAAATGCTACAAGTAACTGCAAGTGTGGTGCAAAAAAAAAAAATGTTTGTAAAGTGTAAAAGTGTAAAGTGACTGTATAATTATTTACCTGAGGTGCAGTTGTGCATCAGACAAGTACCAAAAAGTGGCTCAGGACAGTATACAACAGAGGTGATCAGATCAGTCCCTGAGCGTTGAGGAGTCGTATGGCCTGGGGGAAGAAGCTGTTTTGTAGTCTGGTGGTGACAGACCGTATGCTTATTGTTTGTAGAGACATCTATTTTGTGAACTGTGATGGATTCGTTGGTGTTAAAACTCTTCACAGGTAGCCGTTCTAGTTTTGTGGGGTTTGTGCCGCTGCTTTGATGAATAAAGCTGGGGTCATTTAGCTTCGTTGCCTCGTAACACACAAAGTCACAAAAGTAAATATAGATAGATAGATAGATAGATAGATAGATAGATAGATAGATAGATAGATAGATACTTTATTGAAATTCAAGCATCCAGTAGAAAACATAATAGAGCAATAAAAATGTTTATACAATTATAAACACTTTAAAAACAATCTAAGAATTTAAAAAAACAATTTAAAAAAAACAGTTTAAAAATATAAAGCGACCAGTGAAGTAAGACGAAAGTGAAATATAACGTGATCAGTGAAATTCAGTGAAAGTGCCATCACTGAGAGCTGTTGTACAGCCTGATGGCCAGATGAACAAAATAGTTTTTGAGTCTGTTGGTGGAGCAGGATGGAGACAACAGCCTGCCACTGAACAAACTCCTCTGCCTGATGAAGGTGTTGTGCAGAGGGTGGTGGGCGTTGTCCAGTATGGACAGCAGTTTGTCTAGGGTCCTTCTCTCTGCCACTGTCACCAGAGAGTCCAGCTCTGTACCCACCACTGAGCCAGCTCTCCTCACCAGTCTGTCCAGTCGGGCAGAGTCCCTCTTCTTGCTGCTACCTCCCCAGCAAACCACAGCGTAGAAGAGGACGCTGGCCACCACAGACTGGTAGAACAGCTGCAGCAGTTTTTTGTAGATGTTGAAGGACCCCAGCCTTCTCAGGAAGTACAGACGGCTCTGTCCTTTCCTGTGTACAGAGTCTATGTTTGCTGTCCAGTCCAACTTGTCATCCAGCTGCAGCCCCACATATTTATATGTCCTGACCACCTCCACATCGACCCCCTCGATGGACACAGGTTGGAGCTGTGGCTTCTTCCTTCTGAAGTCCACTACCATCTCCTTAGTCTTGGAGGTGTTCAGCTGTAGACGGTTGGACTTGCACCACCCCACAAAGTCCTCCACCAGGCTCCTGTACTCCCCCTCCCGTCAATCCTTGATACAGCCAACTATCGCAGTGTCATCTGAGTATTTCTGCATGTGGCAGAGCCCAGAGTTGTACTGGAAGTCAAATGTGTACAAGGTGAAGAGGACGGGAGAGAGCACAGTCCCCTGTGGTGGTCCGGTGCTGCTAACCACAGTGTCCGACATGCAGTTCTTCAGTCTGACGTACTGTGGTCTCTCTGTGAGGTAGTCTGTAATCCATCTCACCAGGTGTGAGTCCACCCTCATCTCTGTCAGCTTGTCTCTCAGCAGGAGGGGCTGGATGGTGTTGAAGGCGTTGGAGAATTAAAAAAAACATGATTCTCACAGCACAGCTCTCCTTGTCCAGATGAGAGTAAGCCCTGTGTAGCAGATAGAGGATGGCATCCTCCACGCCCACCTTCTCCTGGTATCCAAACTGCAGTGGATCCTGTGCGTGGTGGACCTGGGGTCTGAGGAGGTGGAGCAGCAGCCGTTCGAAGGTCTTCATGATGTGCGATGTTAGTGCAACTGGTCTGAAGTCACCCGGCTCCCTGGGATGTTTCGTCTTTGGAACAGGGATGAGACATGAAGTCTTCCAGAGCACGGGGACCCTCCCCAGATGAAGGCTCAGGTTGAACACATGCTGAAGCGACTCCCCCAGTTCAGCAGAACAGGCCTTGAGCATCCTTGGACACACTTTGTCCGGGCCCGCTGCTTTCCCTGGGCGCAGCTTCCTCAGCTCTCTGCTCACCTGCTCCTTGGTGATAGTGAAGGGGAGGGGGGTTGAAATGTCCGTGGATGTGGCGGGTGGGGGTGTTCTGCCGTCTGAGGTGATGATGGTCGTGATGGGGGTGTGAAGGGTGTGAAGTGGGCAGTCACTGGCTGTGGGAGCTGGAGAATCAAACCTGTTAAAAAAAGTTTAACTGGTCTGCTCTCCCAGCATCCCCCTCTTCTGTGCTGCTGCCCTTCTTCTTGCAGCCTGTGATGGTTTTCATGCCATCCCAGACCTCCCTCATGTTGTTCCGCTGCAGCTTCTGTTCCACCTTCCTTCAGTATTCCTCATTTGCCTCTCTCAGCCGGACCTTGAGTTCCCCCTGTACGCGCTTCAGCTCGTCTCTGTCACCATCCTTGAATGCCCTCTTCTTCCTGTTAAGGATGTCCTTCACATCACTGGTGATCCAGGGCTTGTTGTTCGGGAAGCAGCGTACCGTTTTAATGGGAACCACATGTTCATGCAGAAGTTCAGGTAGTCAATAGTGCAGTGGCTGACCCCCTCAATGTCCTCACCATGTGCGTCCTGCAGGACGTTCCAGTCAGTAGATTCAAAACAGTCCCTCAGAGCCTCAGCTGCCTCAGGAGACCATTTCCTGAAGTGTGTGGTTGTGGACTGTCTCTGGATCTTTGGCTTGTAGTGTGGTGTGAGCAGGACCAGGTTATGGTCAGACTTTCCCAGTGGGGGCAGAGGAGTGGCCGTATAAGCTTCCTTCACGTTGCCATATAGGAGGTCTAAAGTCCTGTTCTTCCTGGTGGGGCAGCTTACAAACTGGTGAAACTCTGGTAGTGTGGTGTCCAGTGTGATGTGGTTAAAGTCCCCAGAGATGGCGATGAATGCATCTGGGTGTTGTGTTTGCAGCCTGGATACGGTGTCGTGCATGACGTCACACGCGGTCTCGGGATGAGCCCGCGGAGGAATCTAAACCCAAACAACAATGGCATGGGAAAACTCTCTGGGCATGTAATAAGGTCTGAATCCTACCGCCAGCAACTCGATGTCTCTGTTGCAGTCAGTCTCCTTCACCGTAACATGCCCCGGGTTGCACCATTTGTTGTTAATAAACAGTGCGAGACCCCCACCTTTGCGTTTGCCGCTGCGTCTGTCCTTGTCCGGTCTCACCGTCGTGAATCCAGGTACATTAGCATCTGGTGTGTTCTGGGTGAGCCAAGTTTCAGAGAAACACAGTAAACTGCTCTCTCTGAATGTCCTGTCGGTCCTCACGAGGGCAGCCAGCTCGTCCGTCTTGTTGGTCAGACAGTTAACATTTCCCATGATAAACGAGGGAACCGAGGGCTTGTATTTCCACCGCTTAGCCGCGAGCCTAGCCTTCACCTTCGCACCGGCTCTGCGGCCTCGTCTCCTCCTTCTCAGCTCCTCAGGTATGGGGTGAACAATGCCAGCTCGTCCCGTTGTTTGGAAGACAAGCAGCTTCTCCCTTGAATAAAAAAGTTGTCCGCTGCTGTGTTGCCGAGAAGACATCATGTGTTGCCGAGAAGAATGAGAAGACATCATATCCACAGGATATATATAAAGTATTACACAGCAAGTGCAAAAAAACAAAAAAAAAAACAAAAAAACACACTTTAAATGCTAAAACTACACTACACGTGCGGCGCTAGTGGATCAGCGTCCTGCTCACGCTGGCGCTGGAAGTAGATGAAAGGAGGGAAGCGACCATTGTTCTCTTCTTTGTACCATGACCCAGATGACACCCACTTATCTTGAAGCCCACATGGAAGCTTGTCCACAATTGGTCCTATACCTCGGGAGGTATCTAGATATGACAGCCCAGTGAGATATCCATCCTCCTTGGCGCCTTGTATCTCCATGAGCAAATCTCCAAGTTCAAGTAAATTTGGTGTGATCTTTGGCCGAAATCCTTGGAAAGCTGTGACTGTTCAATTATTTCAGGGGCAGCATAGCAGTCACACAGCCTCTCCCATGCTTTACATAGAGCTAGATTGGCATTGTTGACATGCACTGAGCGTATGCATCTCAGTGTTTCCCGCAGCGCATTATAGTTAAGGCGGCCGCCTTAGCGAACTCGCACTGCCGCCTTGCCAACATTTTTTTTTTTTTAACCGAAGTAATAATGCTTTGCCAGGCTCAGACATTAAAAGACAGCATTGATAACATTGAATTGTGACACCTACTGGTTGTTAATGTAAATAGTTCATAATGTAAATAAAAAAGTGTTACAGCTCTTAAACAGCTTCGTTATTGCTCTAACAGCCCCCATCCCATTCCAAGTACCCCCCCGACGGAACGCTATCCGCGCAAAACCCCTGGTCCCGGCCGACTCACCACCTTGACTAAGCAATTTCCTGCGGGAAACACTGCATCTCACTTGTTCACCAGACTCTTTCCCTAACCACTTGGTCATGAGGTCTAGTTCTTGTGTTGCTGTAAGTTGGACTTCAGCCACTGCGTTGGTGAATGAGGACTGCCATGCACGGAAGGAGCTTATCATCATATTGGTGCAGACCTGACATAACAAGATCTCGTCGTGCCAAATACTATGCCAAAGGGTCTGAAGGGAGTGTTGTGCTAGCTGGAAGCATATGTGGGTGTGTGTGTCTCCAAGTACGTACGTGTGTGGGAGGGTTTACCCTTTTAATGTCAGTCTTTGACTCAACTTTGTTAAGTTCAGACAGGTTTGGTGCAGGTAAGTGTTTCATCTCCTTTTTCACACTTGGTCTTATTATTGGTAGGTTGAAATTCTGTTATGCTTGCAGGTGGGTACCATGTCCTGAAACTGTCCCGTGATTCAGTATGGTCTGGGGGTTTTATAGGTTGTACCGGTGCTAATTGAGAGGTAGGCTGATTCTGATCAAATTGAGATTGATCATAATCTCTGGTGCGTTTCTGTCTAAACCTTTCTTCTGACTCAGACTTTCTATTTTCCAATATGGCGTGTGTTTCTCCCACATCCTCCAACACTTGTGCTTCCGCGATGGCTGCATCTGCTTCATGTTGTAGCGTTGACACTTCCAACTCTGCATCGATTCTAGTTGCTTCTAACTCATTTCGAGCCTCTTTTGTTTTCCTTTCTGCTTTTTTAGCAGCCTATTCCAGTTTTAATTTAGCCTCCTGGCCAGCATATGAAGCTCTTACCTTAGCAGCTTCTGCTTTAGCTCTGGCACGAGCTGCGCTTGATGATGACGATGATGTCATGTTGCTCTTAGTACTTACTGCTCCTGACCTGTTGCTGGCTGCCATCTCAAACACTTTGAAACATGGAGTGCCGCCTTTTCACTGTAGTGTTCTCACTCAGAGTGTAACAACTCCGATTCAACACCAAGTTAAACCGTGTCCAATGAAAACATGAATCGTAGTGGAGTTGACCTTTTACTCTAGTCTTCAATGACATTTGGTGAAAACTGTAAATAAACAACAGATATTGCATTTTAAACAACTTAAAATATGAATAAGCACATTGATTTACTGTAATTATCTCCAGCAGAATGTTTTTTAACATGTAAATAACATAGACAAAAGTGTCCTTTTAATTACAAATAATATATATATTTTTAAACAACTGTCACTATTTATTGTTTTTTAAGACGTTTAACCAGTGCTTAATTTGTAAAGTGGGAGGTCCCGGAGCGTAGAGGATGAGTGGCTCCGGTGCGAAAAAAAAGCGTGTGTGTGTGTGTGTGGGGGGGGGGGGGGGGGGGGCTTTCGAGCAACCCTGTGCGCCACACCGAAAATAATCTGGGCATGTATTGTAGGCCTAATAACGATAGTCACATCAAATCAGGATAGAGTACAAATTCCTTAGGTCGTTTGGGTCGTTTGAAAAACATCAACAAACTTCCTTGCTTCTTTTGCATTTTCTCGTAGGCTACGAACACTACACCACCGCCGCTTTACAAACTCTCTGGCTAACTGTCCAATAGAACGGAAGTGTGCACCCTCCTTTTCCGTAATATAGATATTTTCAGTATCTCGTTTCATGACAGAAATTACCAACAAGACGGATATCAAAACCAGACATTGACACTAAACAAACTTTAATTTATTTGTTTAATTATATAAATAGCTGGCAGAGCCAACGTCAGAGGTTCCGGAGCGCGCTCCGGCTTGCTCCCCCTCAAATTAAGCCCTGCGTTTAACATCATGTTATATGTACTTGAACAACATTTCTAAGTGGATGGCTTCAGAACACACCTAGCATGTCTGCCTCACTCTCAGTCCACACAAGCAAGGAACATTAACAGGAAGTCGCGAACACAGGTGAGCTATTGGGAAGTGACATCATAAGTAACTTTCAGACCCAGGGTTCAGACCAGGATGCAGAGTTGTAGTCTTACACACTTCTCTGCGGCTTCCCACCTGCTGCTACCCACCCAATCAATTAACACAAAAGGAGCAAATCCTCCAAAAAAATTTAAAACAAAAACTTTAACTGAACAAAAACATCAAACTATTAAATGTGGTTTGCTGAATATCAGATCTCTCCTTTCGAAGTCTCTGTTAGTGAATGAGTTGATTTGTGATCATCATATTGATATATTTTGTCTTACAGAAACCTGGCTGCAGCAGGAGGATCATGTTAGCATTAATGAATTAAAGGTGGGGTAGGGGTTATTTTTCTGGAGCATTTTTTTTACATATTGCTTGAAATACTTTTCACACCTCCATTGCAACCAATTAATTAAAAGTTTTGACACAAATATGAAAAGTTTTAGTGGCCTCTAGAACGTACAATCTAGGAAAAACACTATCCAATCATACTGAACGGACCGTTAACAATGATTGGATTCTGATGCCGTCTATCAAACTGCAATCTGCTCCTCCCTCCCCCTCCTCCCTGTGCGTGTACCCTTCTTCGTGAACGAATTACGTGTCCAGAAGCTTGGCAGGAAGCTAAACTAGAGCCAGCTTGGCTAGCACCTAGCATTATTAAAGGTATAGTTAGCATATACTAAATACTAAATACGGCAACGATCGATGCTTGCTGTCAGAACAGCGCTCGTGCACCTTCGTGCTCGTCCGCGTTCATGTACTCTAGAGGCGTGGCTTCGGGGGGAAAGTGAAGAAAAGGGTTGGGACTTTTTACCTGTGTATTTTCAAAATGCAGCTTCGCTGGACTCAAAATCCAGGATCTCCTACCCTACCTTTAACTCCCTCTGACTGTTTAAATGTTCACGTTCCTCGAACCACAGGCAGAGGAGGAGTAGCAGCTATCTTCAGATCACGGTTACTAATCAGTCCCAGACCCAAGATTAGTTTGAGCTCTTATGGTGATCTCTGATTCTCATTTTTTCCCACCCAAAGTGGAAATCACAAAAACCTCTTGTGTTTGTTGTTGTGTATCGTCCACCTGGCCCTTATTCTGAGTTTCTGTCTGAATTCTCAGAGTTTTTATCCCAGTTAGTGCTGAGTACAGATAAAG
The DNA here is from genome assembly GCF_027942865.1 of Odontesthes bonariensis. Lineage (NCBI taxonomy): Eukaryota > Metazoa > Chordata > Actinopteri > Atheriniformes > Atherinopsidae > Odontesthes > Odontesthes bonariensis. Next base: position 25,838,146 of record NC_134527.1, read on the forward strand.
TCATTGCAGTGGGTGACTTTAATATTCATGTAGATGTTGAAAATGACAGCCTAAATATTAACTTTAATTCTATATTAGACACTATTGGATTTTGTCAAAGTGTTCACAGACCCACTCACTGCCTTAATCATACCCTTGATCTTGTGCTGACTTATGGCACTGAGAGTGAACAGTTAACAATGGGCCTCATGCAACAACCGTTCGTACGCACAGATTTGTTCTTAAATCGTCCGTACGAGTGATTTAAGAGAATTTGCGCATTCACCAATCTTTTCGTATTTTACGTTTTCTTTCAGGTACGAACAGAATTTACGAGTGATCCAGACCTGTCGTAGGAGTTTCGTAAAATAGTCTGCTGTTATTCCAATCAAGTTTGCTTGACTAATGGATTGTATATTTAATTACTTTGAAGAAAACATAAATAAATATATACATTATACCCCATAATTATGCTGACATTATTCTGTTTGACTTAAATTATGCACTAATTGAAGGTTCATTTGAATCTATACATAACAAGGTCAATGGGAAGCGTAACCAGCGGCTGACTTGCTACTTTTGGATGCCTTAGCGCGTCAGGCTCTTGGAAGTGAGCGTGTGGAGACAGTCGAATGGCTGACATCGCGTTTAAGATTCCCAACCTGCTGCAAATATGCAGCTTGCTAGAGCCACAACTCCAGAGAGAAACACGCCGATCAAAGCAAATTCCACCACATGTCCAGGTCCTCACCACCCTTGGATTTTTGGCCACTGGAACCTTTCAGAGGGAGATTGGAGACAGATCGGGGGTGTCCCAGTCCTCTGTGAGTCGTGTGCTCCCCTTGGTCATCAAAGCTCTCATCAGTTTATCACCCATGGTACATCAAATTTCCATACACCGCTGTCCAACAAGTACAAATTAAGAGGGACTTTCATGTCGTGGCTGGACTGCCAATCATAATTGGAGCACGAGACACATATACGCATCAAAACACCCGTGCTGTTGTGGAGCGCACTGAGCTGAAGGCGAGGTGGGTGTGTCTCCATACAGCGGGGGGCCAAACTGCTCTATAGCCCAGAGAAGGCATGCCAGATTTGCACAATATTGCCATGAACGAGGGTCTCCCACTACCTGAACCAACCCAGGCAGACTAGAAGGTGTAGTGCCAGAAGACCCCCCTCATGGACCACCCCATCAAAGTGTCATCATGATGAGGCAACAGCTGATTGCACGGCTTTAGTTGCAGTCATCGAGTTCCTGCCCAGGGCGAGACGTTTTTTTTTTTTTAAAGCTATTTTCATATCAAACCATTTCTTCTTTATTTCTGTGACATTACGAACTACAGGTGACACGGAATTAACAGCACTCGTAATTGCTTCCCATTTCTTCGCTTTAGCAGGTCCTGTAATTCCACTGCTGACACTGCTAAAAATTACAGATTTTCCTTTCTGGATCTCTGAAAGCAGAACTTCAGTCTCAGAGCCCCTAAAGTTGTTCTTTTTGCGCCTTGATGCCATTCTCATGACTCAACACTCAACACTTCCTGGCACAGGAGCAAGGAAGCACAGCTCCTAATATGGTATCATTTTGGGCGTGGAGTATGCAAATTTACTATCCTCGTGCACGTGCACTTAGATACGCATGAGTTGGATTCATCATTTACGCAGGTCGTTTACACACTTTTTCCGAAGTTAAGAGCGTTTGTTGAATCTGACGTGGCGTGTTTGTACGAGACCTTCGTACGAAAAAAGTGAGAGAAATTTTGAATAAAAATATGAAAATGTTCTTGCATGAGGCCCAATGTTCCCACATAACCCTGTCTTATCTGACCATTTTTTGATAACCTTTGAGTTTCAAATCAAATCAAATCAAATTTATTTGTATAGCACATTTCATGTACAAAACAATTCAAAGTGCTTTACATAAAATAAAAGCATTGCAGCAGGGAGTAGAAGAAGCATTAAAAATACATAAAAGAATATAAAGAGAAACAAATAAAATAATCTAAATGAATTCAAAAACAGGCAACAGTCCAGATAAATTAAAAGATATCGTGCAGATTTCATGCACAGACACATGAGAAAACAGTTTATATTACTTGACTATACAGTTTCTGAGAAGAAATTTACATATAGAATGTGTCTATCAGAGTTAATTCCATCATCCTTTTCTTCACTGCCATGTGCAAATATGACAGACGACATCTACCTAAATTTTACTCCAGCAATACTTGACTCTCTTGTTGACGGCTCTATAGTTTCAATGGGCCTCATGCAAGAAAATTTTCGTATTTTTATTCTAAATTTCGCTCACTTTTTTCGTACGAAGGTCTCGTACGAACACGCCATGTCAGATTCAACAAACGCTCTTAACTTCAGAAAAAGTGTGTAAACGACCTGCGTAAATGATGCACTCGTGCGTATATAATTGCACGTGCACGAGGATAGTAAATTTACTTACTCCACGCCCAAAATTATACCATATAAGGGTATGCTTCCTCTCTCCTGTGCCAGCAAGTGTTGAGTGTTGAGTCATGAGAATGGCATCAAGGCCGCAAAAAGAACAACTTTACGGGCTCTGAGACTGAAGTTCTGCTTCCAGAGATCCAAAAAGGAAAATCTGTCATTTTTAGCAGTGTCAGCAGTGGACCTGCTAAAGCCAAGAAACGGGAAGCAATTACGAGTGCTGTTAATTCAGTGTCACCTGTAGTTCGTAATGTCACCGAAATAAAAAATAAATGGTTTGATATGAAAATGGCTTAAAAGCAAAAAAAACGTCTCGCCCTGGGCAGGCGCTCGATGACTGCAACTAAAGCCGTGCAATCAGTTGTTGCCTCATCATGATGGCATTTTGATGGGGTGGTCCATGAGGGGGGTCTTCGGGCACTACACCTTCTGGTCTGCCTGGGCTGGTTCAGGTGGAGACCCTTGTTCTTGGCAATATTGTGCAAATCTGGCATGCCTTCTCTGGGCTATAGTGCAGTTTGCCCCCCGCTGTATCGAGACACACCCACCTGGCCTTCAGCTCAGTGCGCTCCACGACAGGGGCACGGGGGCTTTGATGTGTATATGTGTGCATTGCTCCGATTATGATTGGCAGTCCAGCCACGGCATGAAAGTCCCTCTTAATTTGTACTTGTTGGACAGCGGTGTATGGGAATTTGATGTACCATGGGTGATAAACTGATGAGAGCTTTGATGACCAAGGGGAGCGCACGACTCACAGAGGACTGGGACACCCCCGATCTGTCTCCAATCTCCCTCTGAAAGGTTCAAGTGGCCAAAAATCCAAGGGTTGTGAGGACCTGGACGTGTGGTGGAATTGGGTTTGATCGGCGTGGTTCTCTCTGGAGTTGTGGCTCTAGCAAGCTGCATATTTGCAGCAGCACAATCCTTGGCAATCTAAATCGCGATGTCAGCCATTCGTTTGTCTCTACACGGTCTCTTCCAAGAGCCTGACGCGCTAAGGCACACGAAAGTAGAAAATCAGCCACTGGTTACACTTCCCATTGACCTTGTTATATACAAATTCAAATGAACCTTCAATTAGTGCATAATTTAAGTCAAACAGAATAATGTCAGCATAATTATGGGGTATAATGTATATTTATTTATGTTTTCTTCAAAGTAATTAAATATACAATCCATTAGTCAAGCAAACTTGATTGGAATAACAGCGGACTATTTTACGAAACTCCTACGACAGGTCTGGATCACTCGTGAATTCTGTTCGTACCTGAAAGAAAACGTAAAATACGAAAAGATTGGTGAATGCGCAAATTCTCTTAAATCACTCGTACGGACGATTTAAGAACAAATCTGTGCGTACGAACGGTTCTTGCATGAGGCCCAATGTGTACAACACTGGACAATGCTGGAAAATAATCAGTCAGAAGGGGTGGCTCCTTAGTAGAATTCACAGCTGCGTGCTTTAAAGCAGACTGCAAGAAAGCTGGAGAGACAGTGGCGTTCCTCTAATTTAGAAGAGTCTCAATTAGTCTGGAAAGATATTTTAATAACGTATAAGAAAGCCCTTCATAAAGCTAGAACTGCTTATTATTCGTCATTGATAGAAGAGAATAAGAACAATCCCAGGTTTCTTTTCGAGCTCTGTTCCCTTATTGACACTTCCATATTGGATTTGATCAATCTGTCTTTGTTGACAGGATATGTACCTCTAACCTGGTTCTCACGCAGATGGATTTTTCTCATCCATCTGGAATTTTGTCGGTTGCCTAGCTGTTCTCTGCTGTGAGTAGGCGGGGATTGTATTCAAAAACCTCTCGAACCTGATTGGAGAATTCAATGTGTGTGTCACGTACTACTTCGACCAATCATATCGAAAGCGGACGTGACGCGTTGGAGCGCGACCAGTCTTTCGGTCTGTGGTGGAAAATAAACAAAACACAACAGCAGCGAGCAAAGCAGGAGCTAGCAGCAGCTAATCGTCCGGCAATGGCTATGTTTGACTGTGTTCGTTGTCGCGCCGGATGCTACGTCATACCTGTTAACACTCCGCCCCACGATTATGATTGGCCCGGTTATGGGGTAACCGAAGACTTCGGGCTCAACAAGGCGCGCCCAGACCCTCGTGCGAGCTCACGAAGTGTAACGAAGATGCACGAAGCACGAAGGGTCTGCGTGAGAGCCAGGCTAATGTACCTCAGCCTTTTAAGGTTGCTGTAATTAAACCTTTACTTAAAAAACCTACTGTTGATTCAGAAAGGTTAGGTAATTATCGACCTATATCCAATCTCCCTTTTATGTCTAAAGTTCTTGAAAAAATAGTTGCAGCTCAACTTTGTTTGAAGAGTTTCAGTCAGGATTCAGAGTGCATCATAACACAGAAACAGCACTGGTGAAAGTTACCAATGATCTCCTCTTAGCCTCTGATAGTGGACTTGTGTCTGTGCTTGTCCTGTTGGATTTCAGTGCTGCATTTGATACGGTCGATCACAGTATATTATTAAAGAGACTTAAACACAGGATTAAAGGAACTGCATTAGGCTGGTTTAAGTCATATTGCATTTGTTACTTCAAGATTGGACTACTGTAATTCTTTATTATTGGGCTGCCCCACATATTCTCTGAAAAGCCTTCAGCAGATCCAAAATTCTGCAGCCAGAGTTCTGATGAGAACTAACAGGAGGTCATATTTCTCCAGTTTTAGCTTCTCTTCATTGGCTCCCTGTTAAATTCATAATAGAGTTTTTCTCTATTAGAAAAATAGATAGATTCTAGATAGAGGATTCTTCTCCTCACATATTCATGTAAAGCTCTAAATGACCGAGCTCCATCATATCTTAAAGATCTCATTATAAGATATTTTCCTAACAGAGCACTTTGCTCCCAAACTGCAGGCTGTGGTTCCCAGAGATTCTAAAAGTAGAATGGGAGGCAGAGCCTTCAGTTATCAGGCCCCTCTCTTGTGGAATAAGCTGCCAGTAAATGGGGAAGTAGACACCCTTTCCACTTTTAAGACTAGGCTTAAAACTTTCCTTTTTGATAAAGCTTATAGTTAGGGATTGCTCTTCTTTAGAAGGGGCTTAATGACAGCGGTTTTTAAGGCCTTTGGAAATGTTCCAGTCTGGAGTTTTATGTTGACTAGATGAGCGAGTTGTGGTAACAAACTGCTCAGCACAGACTTTAGAAATTTAGTGGGCAACTCATCAAGGCAGCACGTTGATGAACTCAGACTGCAGATGATCTCTTCGACTGTTTTGTCAGTAACGGGTGTGAAATGTGTCAGCTCTAGGTGTCTAGCTGGCTGCAGAGTAGATATTTGTGTTGTGGAAATTATTGCATTTTTAATGCCTTGAACCGTCATTGATAAACTGTAAACTGTGTCCCTGTTCTGTCATTTATGAGTATTCCCCGAACAACTGCAGACCCAGCTGCTGGTTTGGGTATAACAGACAGGTCGAAGAAAACACAGAAATGATCAGATAAAGCAACATCGACGACATCCACGTTTAAAATAACAACACCCCTTGAAATGAGCACATCTAGAGTGTGCCCTCAGTTGTGGGTGGGCTCAGTCAAATGCTGAGTAAGACCGAACATTTCAAGGAAGCAGTGAGCTCTTTAGCTTGCTTGTTATGGGCTACATCCACATGCACATTCAAGTCCTCTGTTATAACTAAACAGTCAAAAGCAGTGCACAGAATTGAAAGTAGTTCAGTAAAATCATCAATAAAACAATTCTGTGGTGGTTTATAAATGGTGATATAAAGTATGGAAGATTGTTTTATCTCCATTTTGAATGACACATACTCAAATGATGAAAAAACCCCAAATGACAACTTGTGGGTGGGTATATTGTCCCTGAACATGGCACAAACACCCCCACCCCTCTGGTTTTCTCGTGTTTCAGACACAAAATTGAAGTGAGTTGGACTAGACTCAATCAGGACTGCATTTGCTGTGTTTTTGTTGAGCCATGTCTCAGTTAAAAACATAAAATCAAGATTGTGAGAGGAAATAAAACTATTTATCAGGAATGATTTGTTACTTAATGATCTGACATTGAGAACTGCGTGTTTGAGATTAGTTATATTTGAACTGGATGCTGTGTTCTTGCAAGGGATATGGATAAGATTTCTCTAATTGGACAGTCTGATTGTCCCTCTCTTCACTCCATCCTTGGACCTCTGTTTGAGATGGTGTTTACCAAAACATAGGCCCTTAGCGTCCTAGACAACAGCATTGACACTGTTGGAAATGACAGCTGTGGGCACCGGTGGTGGGGACCAAGCTGGGGGGGCTTTGGTCGATGGAGTAGGCTGGGGAGGGAGAGGGGCTCAATGCTTCTTTGAGGATAGAATTCTTGATCTTGCCATGTTTGGCGTGAGAGGAACCATTTTAATCCCTGATTTCACCAAGCTTTCAAGGTGATCAGGAAATCTCCTGGGTGACGGTGGAGAAGAGAAAGATGGTGAAACATCTCTGGAGGGTGTAGATGCAGCAGGTGGGTCCACTTATGAATGTTGGTATCGTCACTTTATCAAGACTCTCAAATAGTTTCTCAAAGTCTTTTTTTAAGATTTCAGACTGATTCTCTCTGATGTCCACTGCACCAACATGCACAATCAGCTGTTTCACCCCTTGGTGTTTTGCCAGTACCTCAGGTAGTAATCTTGTGATGTCAGAGACAGTGGCACTTGGATTGAAGTGTAACTGCATGTAACCATTCTGTTTATGTTTATATTAGATATGGCTCCGTCTCCAAGCACAAGAGTATCTTCGACCTTGACACTCAGCACAGTTTCTCTGTCCATCTGCTGCTTTGTTTTTTTTTGTATTTGTTTTTTTTGTCTTTTTTTTGTTTTAAGTTTAAATCCATGTTTTAATTTGGTGATGACAGGATATGTCTTGTGACTCCAGAACCAACTGCAGCATCCCCTTGAATGCTTTCTTTGTAAAAAGAAATCAGGGACCTATCCCGCTCTTCATCATTATGCCTGGAATCCAACATCAGTAACAGAGATGGCTGGCTTTCTCCTTGTTGCTTCAGTTGCTAAAGAAACAGGTGAACAGCTTCCTTTTGGTCTTGAACTGATTTCCATAAATCTACTCCTTGACCTGTAAGAGCTTCTGACGGAGAAGGTGAAGGAGCTGCAGATGATGGTCCTCCCCCCGCGAGCCCGAGCGCCACCAAAACCCCCGGCAGAGGCCCTGCCCAACACCCGAGAGGGCCAGGCGCCCCAGTAAGCCAACCGCAGTGGGCCAGCACACGCCCCAGTGCCCCTGGGCAAGCGCCCCAGGAGTCAAGACGCACCCACAGGTGGGTGAGGGCGCGAGCGGCGGGGAGAAGCAACACCCCCCCCCTTCAGGAACAGCACAAGCAGGCCAGAGGACAGCAGGACCCAGACCCAGACCCAGTCACCCCATAAATCATATAAGAAAAAAACAAAACAAAAAACAGATCCACACACACTCTGGGGGATGGCACATGCATCCATCCCCCAATTCCGCTGGAGTGTGGCGTAGTGGGCACATCCGGTGGCCAGCAGCCCCCCAGCCACCACAGACCCCGAATCAGCAGGACAACTCCTCCTCCTTGAGTCCCTGTGAATCACAGTCACGTATATGAATACTTGTGATAATAGGTAGCGAAATGACGCACACGTCACTCAAAAGGAACTTCTCTATGGTTAACCAACTACATTGCTTGTAAATACTCGAGTTACAATTTAAAAAACGACAACTCTTTCGCAGCACCTTCACATGCATTGACCGATTACTCCATGTAAATAGCGACTTTTCCCATGTGCGTTTATAGCAGAAAACAACTACACATTGCCACCATGTTAAACTCACACAATACACCAGTTATCACAACCTAAAACGGTTAAAACAGTTAAATTATGGCAAAAAAAATTGAGCTACTTACATTTGTGTGGTCCTTTCTTTGCTTCTGCTATGTTTAAAAACACTCGAGTTCTCCCGGTAGTCGCGTTGTACTCTGGGAAATATATCATACCCCTTCGAATGGAGTCTGCCTGGCCGAAGCCCTCCGTTTGAAGGGCTACAAAGCCCTTAGCCCTTAGCCCTACCCCTCCGCCGACGAGAATTGGGACACCCCTACCCCTACACGTGAACGCGCAAAACGGAGGGGAAGGGGTAAGGGGTAGGGCCAAGGGGTGAAATGGGATTGGGCCTTAATTTCCATGTTGATGTTGTCCAAGTCACCCAGTATGCACAGTGTGGGGCATGCAGGAATACTACACTTAAGCCATGTTGATAGGTCCTCACAGACCTCAAGCCAAAACTTCTGGACAGGTGCACAAAACCACAAAGTGTGTGCATAATTATCAGGTGTGTTATCTGTACAATGTGAGCAGATATTTGAGTGTGTTAGACCCATCCTGAACATCCTTTGTCCTGTATAATGTGTTCTGTGAAGGATTTTGTATTGTATGAGCTGCAAATTAGGATTTCGAGTCATTCTGAAGGTGTTCAAACATATTTGTGGCCAGATGTTATGGTTAGAATTAGAACTGAAGGATAGATCTGCCTCCCATTTTGAGGATGGTAAAGAAATTGTGTCATCCATCTTAGACAGTAATTTATATATTTTTGATAGCAGTTTTGGTGTGCAGAAGCTTAAAAATTCTGCTACCCTAATGGGGAGTTGTAAGTCTGGTTGGTGGAGGATATATTTTTCTTAGTTATTATAGACTTAAGTTGTTGGTATTCTAGAAATTTATTGCTTCCTATCCCATGTTGTGATATGAGCGCATTGAATGAAATAAAATTTCCATTTTGGACAGTATGTTCCAGATGTTTTATTCCTTTGTTCTTCCATAGAGTAAAGTTTAGCATTTTTTTGTTTTGCAGGATGTCAGGATTGTTCCAGATGGGTGTAAGTTTACACGGGAGAAGTGAGGACTTTGTAATTTTAAGAAATTCCCACCAGGCTGTCAGAGAGGTGCTGATGTTAATGCTTTTGAAACATTTGTGATGTTTTACATTTGGACTAATAAGTGGCAGGTTCGAGATTTCCAGATTATCACATAATGCTTGTTCTATATTTATCCATGGTTCATCTAGTGGGCTAGATTTAAACCATTTTGATATATATTGTAACCTATTGGCTAAGAAATAGTGCTGAAAATTAGGTAAATCTAATCCACCACTGTCCTTGGTCTTCTGTAGAGTTTTTAAACTAATACGTGGTGGTTTGTTTTTCCACAGAAATTTTGAGATGCATGAATCTAGTGACTTAAACCAAGTAGCGGATGGTTTTTATGGGGATCATTGAAAACAAATAGTTAACTTTTGGTAATACCATCATTTTAATGGTAGCGACTCTCCCCATAAGTGATATGGGTAATGACTTCCAACGAGTGAGATCATCCTCTACTGTCTTTAAGAGTTGAACATAATTTAGCTTTGTTAGCTCTGACAGCCTGGAGGAAATGTTTATGCCTAAATATCTAATATTTCCTGACTGAGTGTGATCGTGTGAGTGAGAGATGTCTCTGAGTTCTGAAGGAAAAGTAATACATCATTAGCATAAAGGCTTATTTTATGTTCAATATTTTTGGGATGGATGCCTTTAATATTTCCATCCTGTCTGATAGCAGCTGCTAAAGGTTCGATGAAGATGGCAAAAAGTGAGGGTGAAAGTGGGCAACCCTGTCTGGTACCTCTCTGCAGACTGAAGCTTGGAGAAATTTGATCATTTGTCCTGACACATGCATTTGGGGAGCTGTATAGTATCCTTATCCAGTTAATGAAGTACGACCCAAACCCGAATTTGTTTAATGCTGCAAATAAGAATTTCCAGTTAACTTTCTCAAATTCTTTTTCAGCATCTAGAGAAATAATTGTGGTTTCCAAGTTGTTGATGGTAGAACAATCTATGAGATTAATTGGTCTGCGTGTGTTAGTGGATGAGTGTCTACCCTTTATAAAACCTGTCTGGTCAGGATGTATTATAAGGGGAGTTATTTTTTCTATTCTTTTGGCGAGGGCTTTGCAAATTATTTTGAGGTCTACATTTATTAGTGATATTGGGCGGTAGATGGACGGAAGTACAGGGTCTTTTCCTGGTTTCTGTAGAAGGATAATGTTAGCAGAGTTCATGTTAGGGGATAATCTGCCATTCTCCTTGACTTGTAAAACCATTTTGTGAAATGTAGGTTCCAAAACAGTCCAAAATTCTTTGTAGAACTGGAAAACCATCTGGTCCTGGGGCTTTGTTACTAGGCATATGTTGAAGGGCTTCATGGAGTTCTCCTTTTGAGAGGGGTGAATCCAGAGCCGTGGCCTGCTCAAGTTGTAATTTTGGGAGGTTGATGTTACTAAGAAACTGATCTATGTTTCTGTCTGGTGGATCATTTTGTGATGAATATAAGGCTTTATAGAAGTCCCTAAAAGCATGGTTGATTACATCAGGGTCATGGGTAATATTTACTTCCGAATCCCTAACCTAAGAGATTGTTGTTTTCTCTTTGTTTATCTTTAATTGATTTGCTAGGAACCTTCCAGATTTATTGCCATGCTCAAAATTTTCCAAGCGAAGTCTTTGTATCAGGAACTGTGTTTGTTTATCAATAATTTCATTTAGTTCAAGTTTAGCTTTCCTTAATTCATTCAGTATGTGTTCCTCTTTGGAGGCACTGTAGACAACTTCTAATGATTTAATCCTGAGTTCTAAATCTGATATTCTTGAACTTTCCCTCTTTTTCTTATTTGATGAAAAAGAGATTATTTTGACTCTCATAACTGCTTTTCCCTCTTCCCAGAGAACACAAGCTGACATTCCTGGCAGGTCATTATTTTCCAGATATATAGACCATTCCCTTTTGAAATAATCAGTAAAATCAGGGTCTTTAAGTAATGATATATTAAATCTCCAATTTCTAACTGGTGGTGTAACTCTGTTATTCTTCGGTGTGATAGAAACTGGAGCATGATCACTGATAGTGATGGAGTGGATTTTGGTGTCTGAAATATTACCCATCAGAGAACTGCTAACTAAGAAATAATCTATTCTTGAATATGAGTGGTGTACTGCTGAGAAGAAGGTGTACTCTCTGAGAGTGGGGTGGTGGGAGCGCCAAGCATCACAAAGACCAAAATCATTCATATATTGTTTAACAACATTTGTGGACTGCCAGTTCCGCTGACTTCCTGTAGTACTGCACCTGTCTACTCCTGAGTCAGATACCATGTTAAAGTCCCCTCCTATGATGAGTGTGTTATCTGAGTGATCAGAGAGTGATGTGAAAAAGGAGTGAAAAAACGAGGGGTCACCAACATTTGGGCCATATATATTAGCAATGCATAAACTCATATTTTGGATCAATAAGTTAACTATTATAAATCTGCCTTCTGGATCAATAACTGTGTTGTTTACCGTGAAATTTACTCTTCTACTTATCAAATTGGCTACACCTCTTTGTCTGGAGTTGTAACAGGCTGAGTACACATGAGGAAACTGTGCTGTGGTGAGAACATCAGCTGCAGTCTTTGATAAATGAATCTCCTGTAGTAAAACAATGTCTGCCTGTCGGTCCTTCATTCTATTGGAGATTTTTAATCTCTTCTCCCTGGACCCAGCTCCATGCACATTCCATGAAATAAACCTTAGCGTGGACATGCTCAGACTAACGTAGTGAGTCCTGGATGCTTGCTAAGAGCATCCCTTGCGAGCGTGTGCATTTATTCAATTCAATTCAAATTCAAATTCAAAAATACTTTATTTATCCCGGAGGGAAATTAAATGTTGATGTAACTCAATTAAATCAAGGAGTTATTATAGATGCTGATGGCTGTGGGCAGGAAAGATTTCCTGTAGCTTTCCGTTTTGCATCCAAACTGAAGAAGCCTTTGACTGAAGAGACTCTGTTTTCCGATAACAGTCTCATGGAGAGGATGTTCAGGGTTGTCCATAATTCTCCATAAGGATTTATGCAAAATCCTTCTTTGCATTATTGTCTCCAGAGGTTCCACAGTCGTCCCCAGAACAGAACCAGCCTTCCTTATCAGGTTGTTGAGTCTTTTTAGGTCCCTGGTTCTGATGCTGCTGCCCCAACAGATGACGCCAGAGGAAATGACGCTCTCAACAACAGACTTGTAGAAGATCTGCAACATCTTGCTGCAAACCTTGAAGGACCTTAGCTTCCTCAAGAAGTACAGTCTGCTCTGTCCTTTCTTGTAGATGGCTTCACTGTTGTGTCTCCAGTCCAGTCTGTTGTCCAGATGAACACCAAGGTATTTATATTCCTCAACCACCTCCACTTCTTCTCCCATGATGGAAACAGGGTTTGATCTGACCCTGTTTCTCCTGAAATCTACAATCATCTCCTTTGTTTTGTTAACATTCAAGATGAGATGATTGTTCCCACACCATGCCACAAAGTGGTCCACCAGCTCTCTGTACTCAGCTTCTTGTCCATCTCTGATACACCCGACAACTGCAGAGTCATCTGAATATTTCTGTAGATGACAGGAGTCTGACTTGTACTGGAAGTCTGAAGTGTACAGAGTGAAAAGGAATGGTGAGAGTACAGTCCCCTGTGGTGCTCCTGTGCTGCTGATCACCTGGTTAGACACACAATTCTTCAGTCTGACAAACTGTGGTCTGTTTGTCAGGTAGTCATTAATCCAGGTGATTGTTGAGGCCTCCACCTGAGTCTTCTGGAGTTTCAGACGAAGCAGATCAGGCTGAATTGTGTTAAATGCACTGGAGAAATCAAAGAACATGATCCTCACAGTGCTGCCTGCTTTGTCCAGATGACAGTGGGTTTGTTGAAGCAGGTGTATGATAGTGTCTTCAACTCCAACTCCATGGCGATAAGCAAACTGCAGGGGGTCCTGATATGTGCTGGTTTGCTTACACAGGTGGGTCAACAGGAGTCTCTTCAGGACCTTCATGATGTGGGATGTCAGGGCAACAGGTCTGTAGTCATTGATGACTGAAGGGTGGGTTTTCTTTGGTACCGGAACCAGACAGGATGTCTTCCACAACAGTGGTACCTTCTCTTGGGTTGAAAAGGTGTTGCAGAATCCCACAGAGCTGCTCTGCACAGGCCTTCAGGACTCGGGGGCTGACACCATCTGGACCTGCAGCCTTGTTCTGGTTCAGTCTCTCCAACTGCCTCTTCACCTGACTTCTAGAAACAGAAAAGTGGGAGGGGGAGGCAAAGGGGACAGCAGCATCTCCTGATTTGGTTGAAGACAAGCTAGTGGAAGCAGAAGAATCCATGACTTAGGTGGAGGTGGAGATGTTACAGGAAAGCTGTGGGTCAGAGGAGGGTGGGATGTCTCTTTGGCTGGGAACAGGAGAGGAGGATGGTGAGCTTGTTCCTGAACTGAACCTGTTGAAGAATGTGTTCAGCTCATTTGCTCTGTCCAGACTTCCATCCATCCGATCCTCCCTCTGCTTGAGGCCTGTGATCTTCTTCATTCCTGACCACACATCTCTGATATTGTTCCTCTGCAGTTTACTCTCAAGCTTCTTTCTATACACCTCCTTGCTCTCTCTGATCTTGACTTTGAGCTGCTTCTGTATACTCCTCAGTAACTCCCTGTCTCGCTCCCTAAAGGCTCTTTTTTTCCTGTTCAATAGTTCCTTTAGCTCACTGGTGATCCAGGGTTTGTTATTAGGGAAGCATCTCACTGTTCTGGTGGGGATGGTGTTGTCCACACAGAAGTTTATATAGTCAGTCACACACTCAGTCATGGCATTAATGTCCTCTCCATGTGGCTTACAAAGAGAAATCCAATCGGTTACATCAAAACAACCCTGTAAGGCTTCTTCAGCTTCCTGTGACCACTTTCTAACAGTCCTTTTTGTGACAGTTAGTCTCTGGACAAGGGGTTTATATGCTGAACAGAGAAAAACAAGGTTGTGATCTGATTTACCCAGGGAAGGTCTTGATTTGGAAATGTATGAATCCTTGACATTTGTGTAAAACAAATCCAATGTCTTGTTTTCTCTGGTAGAGCAGCTGACAAACTGTTGAAAAGTTGGCAGTGTAGCAGAGAGTGAGGCATGATTAAAATCACCAGATATTGCCACAAAAGAATTGGGGTGTTGTGTCTGTATCTTAGCAACAACGGAACTGATGACATCACATGCAGTGTCGGCAACAGCTGAGGGTGGAATGTAAACAGCCACCAAAACAACACTGGTGAACTCTCTTGGCAAATAATATGGACGAAAACTTACTACCAATAGTTCAATGTCAGGACTGCAGAGACGACTCTTCACACTAACATGTCCTGGGTGACACCATCTGTTGTTGGCAAGCACTGCCAATCCACCCCCTTTCCTTTTCCTGCTACTCTTTAAATCTCGATCTGCTCGTACAGTCAGGAAGCCCGGCAGAGAGACGCTGGAGTCAGGGATATGATCCTGCAGCCATGTCTCAGTAAAACACATAATGCTACATTCCCGATATTCTTGCTGAGTCCTTGTCAAGGCTAGAAGTTCATCCACCTTGTTAGCTAACGATCTTACATTGCCCATGATGATGGATGGCAGAGATGGTTTGAACTTCTTCTTTTTCTCTCTCCTCTTTGCTCCTGCTCTGCATCCACGACGCCTCCTTTTCAATTCCAGTGGGATTTCTGGCTTCAGTTGTCGAATTATTTCTGCTTTTCCAATGTTAATCAGCTGCTCCCTGTTGTAAACCACCCTGTTGCTATGGTTATGCATCATAACAAAAGAGCAAAATATACAAAAGTATTGGAAAAAAATCAATCCAGCTGCACAGCATCCAAGGCAGGAAGGAACAGTTGTCCAAAAAATGCAATTTCTTCCAAGAAAAAACAGGAATGAAATTTAGAAAAAAGAAAAAATCTCAATGTGAGGTACAGAGCTACTCCAACGTGCTGCCACCCTCAGCGGCGCATTCTAGAACATATTATTCTAGAACATTATGCTTGCAAGTGACTGATTGTGCTCCTGCTCTGAGTGCTTGTGCGCTGTCAGTGCTGTGTAAAGCTTGAGTTACAGTTGACGCGTCTGTCACGGCGGTGGCGGACCGTGACGTCAAAATGACGTATCAGCCATGGCGCTTCCCTTGAAGAGACGGCGCAGCGCGGTGTCGTGCACCACTCGATTTTTGTAACTTGGCGGCGCCAACAACGACAGACCGGATGGACCATTTTGAGACCAGGCTCAGTCAGGAGGTGCGTTTATACAGGCACCTGTACGAAACTGCAGTGAAACAGCACAGGGAGCACGTAAACTCCCAAAACTGGTGGACAGAGATTGGCAGAACTTTGGGGAAAGAGGGAGAGTTCTGTAAGAATGTGTGGAAGAAGCTACGGGACAGATACGTGAAGGCAAAGAAGAGGGCAGAGACTCAAAGTGGTGATGCCGGGGGCTTCAGACTAAAGGCCTGCGCGGGACAGAATTTCCAGCCCGCCCGCTCCCGCATTGTGCAGTCCCGCTCCCGCAAAAAGATAGGATTTTTAGTCCCGCTCCCGCCCGCAATTCCCGCATGATTCAGACGTTCGCGTTACTTCTCACGGAAGTTCTTGTCATTGGCTTGAGGAGAGAAACATGATCTTAGCTGCGCACACCACTGTCCGATCCTTCACATGGGGCACATAGTGCAGGAGCGCATTAGATGGCACAAGCAGCTGAGGCTTTACAGCAATAAGCCTACCCAACATACCTACCAAAATCTACCGTGAATATTAAGAATAATACATTGTACATATGTTATATGCCACTCCTCACATTTCCATTTTTGGAAGTAAAAGTATATATTCTTAGTTAATATGATTTTAAACAAAGCGTGATGGAGCCCCGCCCCCTACTTTGAGTGGATTTGAGCATAAATATCTAAGCCTACAGCTCACGTTACATTGATTTAAATGCAAACAACTGGAATGAAAACAATATGTGTTATTAATTACCCTACCTTTTCTAAACCCAGAATGTTGAAAATGTAACATGTAATCCAATTATTATTTAAGTAGGTTAACCATGCCCTGTCCCTCGTCGTTGTGCAATGCGCGTCTCCTGAATAAAAGGAGAGATGGATCGCGCTTTTGAACTTCTTTAAGTTAAGCTTTATTTCTTCTCAGTTGTTTTCAGCAGCAGGAGATCAAAGTCTTGGCTTATGCATTCGCCAGTTTCTCTAATAATAATTATAAAAATAATAATAATAATAGCCTAATAATAGTAGTAGTAGTAGTAGTAGTAGTAGTAGTAATACGAGGAAGGGAAGACAGACAGACAGCGCGTAATTCCAAGTGGAAATTTTGTATTATTGTTCAGCCATACAAAACATTTGGCTAACCCAGCATTTGTAAATATAAACTGTTATAACAAAACATAGTCCTGAATGGCGTTGACGGATGCATCGCCAAAAACAACAACAACAACAACAACAAAAAAATCGACAGGATAGCTGCACATTTCTAAACTATTTGGGCTTGAGTCTCCGTGCAACTGTTAAACTCAATATAGCAGCAGACCTTATAAACATAAACAGAATGGTTACATGCAGCTATCCAAGTGCCACTGTCTCTGACATCACAAGATTACTACCAGAGGTACTGGCAAAACACCAAGGGGTAAAACAGCTGATTGTGCACGTTGGTGCAGTGGACATCAGAGAGAATCAGTCTGAAATCTTAAAAAAAGACTTTGAGAAACTGTTTGAGAGTCTTGATAAAGTGACGATACCAACATTCATAAGTGGACCTCTCCCAAACATCGACAGGAGGATCAACAAATTCAGCCGGCTGCTTCAGTTGAACACATGGCTGTCCAAAGTCTGTGAGTCCAGAGGACCTCATTTCATCGAGAACTTTAATCTTTTCTGGCAAAGAGATGATCTCTTTCAAAGAAAAGCCTCACACCTGAACAGAGGTGGAGTGAGACGACTGACGGATAATCTTCTCCACGCTCTGAGGCATCAGAAGGGGCCAGGGCCAGGGCCAGGGCCAGGACCAGGACCGGGTCCTGTGCTGCCGCCGAGAGAGAAGAGGAGCCAGAGAAGAGCTCCTCCCTCGCCACCCAAGGACCCAGCAAAGGATTCAGCCACAGCAGCCACAGCAGCACCTCCAGCATCCCGAACACAGGATTCAGCAGCTCCACCATCGCCTTCACCACGGCCCTCACCACAGGCCTGGGACCCACCTGCTGCATCTACACCCTCCAGAGATGTTTCACCATCGTTCTCTTCTCCACCGTCACCCATGAGATTTCCTGATCACCTTGAAAGCTTGGTGAAATCGGGGATTAAAATGGTTCCTCTCACGCCAAACATGGCAAGATCAAGAATTCTATCCTCAAAGAAGCATTGAGCCCCTCTCCCTCCCCAGCCTACTCCATTGACCAAAGCCCCCCCAGCTTGGCCCCCACCACCGGTGCCCACAGCTGTCATTTCCAACAGTGTCAATGCTGTTGTCTAGGACGCTAAGGGCCTCTGTGTTGGTAAACACCATCTCAACCAGAGGTCCAAGGATGGAGTGAAGAGAGGGACAATCAGACTGTCCAATCAGAGAAATCTTATCCATATCCCTTGCAAGAACACAGCATCCAGTTCAACTATAACTAATCTCAAACACGCAGTACTCAATGTCAGATCTTTAAGTAACAAATCATTCTTAATTAATAGTTTTATTTCCTCTCACAATCTTGATTTTATGTTTTTAACTGAGACGTGGCTCGACAAAAACACAGCAAATGCAGTCCTGATTGAGTCTAGTCCACCTCACTTCAATTTTGTGTCTGAAACACGAGAAAACCAGAGGGGTGGGGGTGTTTGTGCCATGTTCAGGGACAATATACCCACCCACAAGTTGTCATTTGGGTTTTTTTCATCATTTGAGTATGTGTCATTCAAAATGGAGATAAAACAATCTTCCATACTTTATATCACCATTTATAAACCACCACAGAATTGTTTTATTGATGATTTTACTGAACTACTTTCAATTCTGTGCACTGCTTTTGACTGTTTAGTCATAACAGGGGACTTGAATGTGCATGTGGACGTAGCGCATAACAAGGAAGCTAAAGAGCTCACTGCTGTCCTTGAAATGTTCGGTCTAACTCAGCATGTGACTGAGCCCACCCACAACAGAGGGCACACTCTAGATGTGCTCATTTCAAGGGGTGTTGTTATTTCAAACGTGAATGTCGTCGATGTTGCTTTATCTGATCATTTTTGTGTTTTCTTCGACCTATCTACTTTACCCAAATCAGCAGCTGGGTCTGCAGTTGTTTGGGGAAGACTCATAAATGACAGAACAGGGACACAGTTTATGGAAATGATTAGGTTTGAGAACACCCTGTGTTCTGATGTTGATGATCTGTTGAACTCTTACACATCAAGTCTCTTAAATGTTTTGGATACCATTGCTCCTGTCAAGGTTAGAATGGTTAAAAGTAGGCAAAGGGCGCCATGGAGGAAAGAAGAGTCGGTCAGGGCACAGAAAAGGGAGTGCCAGAGAGCCGAACGGAAATGGCGCAAGTCAAAGCTCCAGATTCATTCTGAGACTTACAAAGAAAAGCTATGTGTGTTCAACCAGACTTTGCGTAGAACAAGGGAGAGTTATTTTTCTGAAATCATCAAAAACTGCAGTAACAACTCTCGTGTCCTGTTTGCTACAGTAAACAGATTAACAAACCCTCCAGTTTCACTGCCTTTAGAACTCATTTCTACATCTAAGTGTAATGAGTTTGCAACATTCTTTAATGACAAAGTTCAAGGCATTAAAAATGCAATAATTTCCACAACACAAATAACTACTCTGCAGCCAGCTAGACACCTAGAGCTGACACATTTCACACCTGTTACTGACAAAACAGTCAGAGAGATCATCTGCAGTCTGAGTTCATCAACGTGCTGCCTTGATGAGTTGCCCACTAGATTCCTAAAGTCTGTGCTGAGCAGTTTGTTACCACAACTCGCTCATCTAGTCAACATCTCACTCCAGACTGGAACATTTCCAAAGGCCTTAAAAACCGCTGTCATTAAACCCCTTCTAAAGAAGAGCAATCTTGATGCCACAGTACTGAACAACTACCGGCCCATATCAAACCTGCCATTCTTAGGCAAAGTCCTAGAAAAAGTTGTATACCAACAGCTTAGTGACTTTCTCCTGTCTAACAATGCTTTTGATATTTTCCAATCAGGCTTTAGGCCCCACCACAGCACTGAGACAGCTCTGATCAAGGTGACAAATGACATCCGCCTGAACACAGATGCAAGTAAAGTCACTGTCTTAGTTCTGCTGGACCTGAGTGCTGCCTTTGACACAGTTGACCATGCAACCTTATTACAGAGGTTAGAAGACTGGGTGGGAATCTCTGGTCATGCTTTAAACTGGTTCAAGTCCTATCTGGAGGACAGGAAATATTTTGTTGAAATTGGTAACTGTGTCTCAGACCAAATGACTATGACCTGTGGGGTTCCCCAGGGGTCAATTCTTGGACCCGTATTGTTCAATCTGTACATGCTTCCACTAGGCCAGCTAATACGCAACTATAATGTGTCCTACCACAACTATGCAGATGACACTCAGATCTACATGTCACTGACGGCAGGAGAACACGGGCCTGTAGATACATTGTGTCGCTGCATCGAACAGATCAGTGTGTGGATGCAAAACAATTTCCTCCAGCTAAACTCAGACAAAACTGAAATCATTGTCTGTGGCCCACAGAAACAAAGAGAAAGTGTTATCAGTCACCTTGAGACTCTCTCTCTAAAACCTAACTATCAAGTTAGAAATCTCGGGGTAATATTGGACTCAGACCTGACCTTTAACAGCCACATTAAATCTGTAACATCAGCAGCTTTTTACCATCTAAAAAACATTGCCAGAATCAAAGGAATAGTGTCTAAACCAGACTTAGAAAGACTAATCCATGCGTTTGTCTCCAGCAGGTTAGACTACTGTAACGGCCTGCTCACTGGGCTCTCTAAACGGGCTGTAAGACATTCTGCAGTACATCCAGAACGCTGCTGCTCGAGTCCTGACTAGAACCAGGAAATACGACCATATTAGTCCAGTGCTCAGGTCTCTGCACTGGCTTCCTGTCGCTCAGAGAATAGACTTTAAAACAGCTCTGCTTGTGTACAAGTCTCTTCATGGTCAAGCGCCAAAGTACATCTCTGACATGTTAGAGCCATATGAACCAACTCGGGCTCTAAGAACCTCAGGGAGGGGTCTCCTGCTGGTGCCCAGAGTCAGGACTAAACAAGGTGAGGCTGCGTTTCAGTTTTATGCTCCTAAAATCTGGAACAGTCTTCCAGAAGATGTGAGACAGGCCTCAACTCTGACAATGTTTAAATCCAGGCTGAAAACAGTTCTATTTAGCTGTGCATATGACACCTGAAAGTATTTTATCTGCACTCTTCACTTTTTAATTAATTAATGATTATTTTTATTTTATTTTTATTTTTTATTTATTTTTAATGATTTTATTGCCTTCTTGTGATTTTATGTAGCTGTGAAGCA
Organism: Odontesthes bonariensis; assembly: GCF_027942865.1. Lineage (NCBI taxonomy): Eukaryota > Metazoa > Chordata > Actinopteri > Atheriniformes > Atherinopsidae > Odontesthes > Odontesthes bonariensis. The sequence goes on from NC_134527.1 coordinate 25,859,071, forward strand.
CTTTGAATTGCCCTGTGTATGAATTGTGCTCTATAAATAAAATTGCCTTGCCTTGCCTTGTTTGAATATAAATAAGAAAAACGAGAAACTAAAACGTCGGCAGCTTGCATGTCTAATTGAAATAACTGTGGGCTTAATCAAACGTAGTGTTATAAATTGGCTTTATTCTTAGACTTTATGTATTCATATTCTGTAGTTCTCTAGATAATCTATTTTCCTAGTTTGTACGTTACACTCTGCTCATTCAACGCAAATGTATGTCCAGCACCTTAAGATGACGTAGCGGGATAAAATAACTGGGTCAGATAAAGCATCTCTATTAGGACAGATAGGTCTGGTACAGTAGATGCACGCCTGAAACAACACTCACACACACACATCGCTTATCACATCCAAAGAACATGACGAAGACGGTGGATGGCCTGCTCACATCATGAGTAACTATTCAATGATGCGTTGTCAAATGTAGGTACAACCTCTGAGATAAGGGTGAACATAAATATGAAATGTTTCCGGATCTCGGGACTTGGTCAGACGGATTTCATGCGAGAACTCTGTCTCTCCAAGTCCAGCGCTGATACTTGACCTGTGACCTCCAATAAATACTTTGTTTAACTTAAGACTGCTCCAACTGGTTCTTGGGCTTCCAATATAAAGAATCGGGCTAACAGTAGGCAAACGAAACAACAAACAATTAGGCCTATTGCTTAGGTAATTGGGTTCTTTGAACAGCCATGGAGAAACAGTATATTGTTCACTGTCGAGGGCTTCAACATACTGCGCCTTTCCTCCAGTATGCGACCACAAATGCTGAACGCGCGCTCGGATGGTGTGCTGGAACCTGGAATGGCCAGTACATGCGGTGTGGGGAAGTCGTAGCAGTGCTTTTTCCACCACAGCAGGATATCTTTGGATTGGTGTGATTCGAATCCAATGAGTTTGACTCTGAGATAGTCATCAATCTCGGAGTCTAAAGACTTCGATTCAGCACCCGTAGCACCGACATCCTCCCATTCCTCGAAGTCACAAAAAGTGATCTTTTTAGGTGGAGGCTCCGCGCTTTCATCAGTTTGGACATCAAACCCCAACTCCTCGCTCATCTCTTTTACAGCTTCCATCACATATTTTCTTTCATTTGCATCGATCATCCTAAGATGACGCAGCTTTGGAGTAAGGAAAGTCGCTACTTTATAGAGCATGTCAATACCGTTTGGGACAAGGTGACTTGGTGACAGCAGTGCGTCGAGGCGTTGCGCACACGCTGGCACAGAGTAGGGGGTCAGCCTTGGCCACACAGTGCTCCCGTAACTTCACGAACCATGGCAGAACAAGCGCAGCACTTAATGACGTATTGTCAGATTCCAGGTCATTCGTCGCGTCTTTGAAGGGTTTGAGAAAGCCCACCAGGGATGCAAGGATTTGTTTATCGATGCAACTTATTTTGTCATATTGGTTATTTTCAAGTAGAACTGCTGTGACCTCGTCATACTGCTGAGATAGAATCCAGCATATCCACAGTCGAATTCCATCTTGTCTCCACTGACTGTTTGAGAGACTTCGTCAGCTTGACTTGCATGCCTGAATGTTTAAAATAACTGACCAGCTTCTTCGCGTCGCTGATCAGCTGACCTGCCTCAGGGACTTCGCTCATCACAGTAGGAGACAGGGCATGCGAGAGAACTGAATTCAGTACATGGGCACTGCAGTTTAGCCTTTTGAATCCGCGTGAGGCTACCATATTCGCACCTCTGTCTGTCACAAACACAATCTTTTTCCCCAAAACTGAACAGTCGATTCCGAAGGCTCTTAAATTCTGAAATAATAAAGCCCGGATATTTTCTCCTGTCTTAGAAGTTCCCACATCAAATGGGGCAGAAAATAGCACTCTGGACTGTAATTTGTAATCTGCATTTATGTAATGCAGGGTGGCTGAGAGGAAAGAGGTTTTTCGATATGTTTCAGTCCAGACATCCGTTGTCACAGCACACCCGTATTTCCCAATTGTCTCGTTAATGTCATCAACTACAGCTCTTCTAAATTTGAGTGCCCTTTCATCTACATGGCGTGACACAGTTGTTGGATGGGGCAGGATATCTCGCACATCGAATTTGCCTATTGTGGCTGCTGTGTCAACTAAGTGTTGCGCTAACTGAACTAATCCGCGACCAGCGATGCTGTCATACGGGCGGAGGTCCGCAGCAACGAAATCAATGCATTTCTCCACGGTCTTTTCCTTCAACACCTCTGTCACTTTTCCTTTGTTCCCTCTGAATTCCAACAGTTGTTGTCCTTTTAAGACAGTACAGACATGACGATTCAGGCCTGATGTACCTGATTTGTGGCCTTTGTATGTCAGAACCTTTTGGCACTTATCACAAGAAGCAAAGGGCAGCTGATTTCCCTCTGCGTCGTACACGAGCGAGAATGACTTCCAAATATTTGATTTTAGAACTTTGGACTTTTGGACGGTGAATGTACCTCTCTTTAAACCAGCACTTACTTCAGAAGCATTGTGTGCTTCATTAGAACTTGAGGAGCTCTGCTCTTCTGCTATGATCGGAGAGCACAACGGAAGAGTCTTAACACGGAAGAGCAGAACGGAATCGGAAACCAATGCGAGATTAGATACATCCGCAAATGTAGACAATTAATTTTTTTATTAATAGGCCACCAAATAAAATATCCAACACAATGTAGGCCTACTGTATCGCCTATGTGATAGACATAAATTAATAATTTATAGCTTTTATATTAAACACGTTTTTAGTTAGCGGGACTGCAGCTTATCACCGCTCCCGCCCGCACCCGCACTGGGCACTCACCCTCCCGCCCACGCCCGCAATGAGCTTTCAAAATGTGTCCTGCGCGGCACTGCTTTGCGTTGGGTCCCGCAGGACTCCCGCGGGAGTGCAGGGCTCTACTTCAGACCTTCACCTCTTAACTGAATTAAAAAATTAAAATGATCCGAATACTGCAGCAATATCATTAATGACATTATTCCTGCTCTTGACAGAGGCATTGTTTTCTTCTCGACTTTCGTAGTTCTAGAGTAGCGGTAACCTTCACGTAGCAGCACCACCTCTGTGACGGAGAAAATTGCCACTACTTGCGCAATGACTTGCGCCACTATATATTGCGGGCACGAAATCGTGACGTCATCAACACCACTCGCGCTAGCAGACGCGGCAACCATGCTAGAGCCTTAAACGTGGTGTTTGATAACGTGTGCTATTCAAATCTCCATCTGTGCCGTGCATGTTAACATTAATATGACATATTGAGCTGGAAACGCAGCAGGTTGGGGAAGAGAGAAAGAAGAGAAAAACAGTGCAAAAGAGTAGAAGTGTGAGATGGAAAAAAAGCCCAAAACAAACCCAAATAGACGCAACAACCATAACCACAACCACAACAGCAACAATCACAACAACAGCAACAGGGAAAAAGAATATGGAGGTGATGGGGGGGTGAAATGTTCATAAAGCCATAAAGCAGTGACCTACCTTTGTGCGGCTATGTGTATTATGTATACTAGTGTTACCTATATATGCATAGTCCTAAGTTTTATCTCAAGCCAGTATGCATAAGTGTTCGTGTTTACTGTTCAGTGTGGTTACCTGACAAGATGTTATATCGGCAGAGAAAGTAGTATGCTTAATAAAGCCAGGGGGTGATGTTTGGGTCTCTGAAAAGTTGACCGTTCACATAGAGTTTATCCACGGCGATGACAGCTCGGGCGTTTTCGTCGATGAACTTCTTCCCCAGCAGGAACAGACGTCTACGACGATCCAGGATCTCCTTCGAGGAGCAGCTTCAGCTGTTTGTGAAGGAAGATTTTGATGGTGGTGTCCGGGTTCTCCTCCTTGCGTTCCGGAAGCCCGGCAAAAACCAGGTTGTCCCACATGCTACGGGCCTGGATGTCGAGGAGGGATGCCTTTATTTGTTTATTTTCCTTGTTGAGGTTTGTCATCCCCTCGGAAAGTTGCTTTACCGAGTCTTTCAATGTTTTGTTTTCTTCGGTTAGCATCGCTACCTGATTCTGGCTAAACTCCAGGGATTCTCGCAGGGACTGGAATTCCTTGTGGAGGATCTCCACCAGAGCAAGCCTGGCATCAAAGCTCACCTATCACTCGTTTATGGAGTCTAGGATGGCCACAAACTCCTTCTGTGGCGAGGCGGCAGTTGTTGAGGACTCGGCTTCGCGGCTGGGTTTGGTCGCTTGCGTTGTCTTCCCATGACGACATGTTGGAAGCACTCCTCTACGTAATCCTGAAGTGACTCAATCGTCTCTTCCAGGGTGGACGATATGTTGAGCAGTCCACGTAGAGGTTTCAGACCTATATTTTTAGGTTTTGGGTCTCGTTATCTGGCGTTTGTTGTGGATATTAGCGCTGTTTTTAGTGCTAGATGGAGGGCGCCATGTTGGATTCCGCACTGGGCTCGCGAGAGTTCACAGGATCACACGCGATCTCACCTGCTCACACCTCCATCTGCTGCTTTGTACCGTCTCTCTGTCTGTTACACTCAGTCACATTTGGCTCTGACAGTGGTAAAAATCTGTTTAACTTTATTCCGGGTGATGTTACATATCCTCTGTTGATACCAACAGTTTGACAATTCTTCGGCTTAGCACCAAGTCCATCATACGTGTCTTTACAGAGTCTTGGAAAAGACACAGTATCATTTAGCTTTAAG